>NC_091346.1:7918844-8286344 GCF_038502225.1 Cherax quadricarinatus
CACTCTCACACACACACACACACACACACACACACACACACACACACACACACACACACTCACACACACACACACACACACACACACACACACACTCACACACACTCACACACACTCACACTCACACACACTCACACACATTCACACACACTCACACACACTCACACACACTCACACACACTCACACACACACACACACACTCACACACACACACACACACACACACACGCACACACACACACACACACACACACACACAACTGCAGTAGCAAGGGACAGCTGGCCAGGAAAGACAGTCCACTGAGAATAGATGTTTCAGATATGACAGGGACTGAAGGCAAGAACATGTCAATGGAAGGAAACAAAATGCCTCAGAGGAAGCAGATGGAGACTCAGTGGGAGGAGGAAAGGGCGAGGTCAATTTTTGTGTACGGGCTCCAAGAAGCCAAGGGGGCCAACTTTGAAGAAATAAAACAGGAGGAGAAAAAAATGATTGAAGGCATCATGAAAACAATAGGGGAGGGCAATATGACCCAGGTGACAAATTTTCAGAGAATTGGGTGGTTTGCGAGTGGAAGGATACGGCCTGTCAGAGTAACTTTCAAGGAAGAATCAGTTCGAATCAGGATTCTGCAAGAGAAAGCAAGACTGAGAGACAAAGAGGGGTACCAGAGAGTATACCTCGACCGCGACAGAACACAAGAAGAAAGGACTACACTGAAAGAGAGGGTACAGAGACGCAAGGAGGAACGAGAAGCAATGAAAATGAGCAGGACCCAGACACAGGAGGAAGGGCAAACACACCCCACAGAATCTCCCACCAAAAGACCCCACCCGCGACATTCCCAACGCAACTGAGCAACCTATACTCCAACCCACTCACTGTTCCCTCTGCCACCAACCCCCATATCACAAACCTCACCCCAACAGCTGTCCCTTATGGGCATTCTGACCCCACCCCCATCAACACATACCCCACCTACACCACAGCCCCATATAGGCCCCCACCAAGGCTCTCCCTCCCCCAACCCCAATATACTTGCATGACCACAATGATAGAAAAGAAACTAAAGGTTTGGTACACAAATGCGGATGGAATAATGAATAAACATGAGGAGTGGAATGAAAGAATCAGTGAAAAATCCCCAGACATCATAGCAGTCACAGAAACAAAACTCGCTGAGATAATAACAGACACAATCTTCCCAACAGGATATCAGATCCTGAGGAAAGATAGAAGGAGTAGAGGGGGAGGAGGGGTTGCACTGCTCATAAAACACCAATGGGGATTTGAGGAAATGGAAGGCATGGACATGATTGGAGAAAGAGACTACATTGTAGGTACAATTCAGTCCGGAGAACATAAAGTAGTCATTGGAGTGATGTATAACCCACCACAGAACTGCAGGAGGCCAAGAGAGGAGTACGAAGAAAACAACAGGGTGATGGTGGACACACTGGCTGAGGTGGCAAGAAGAGCTCACTCGAGCAGAGCAAAGTTACTGGTAATGGGCGATTTCAACCACAGGGAGATCGACTGGGAAAACCTGGAGCCACATGGGGGTCCCGAAACATGGAGAGCAAAGATGATGGATGTGGTACTTGAAAACCTCATGCATCAACATGTCAGGGACACAACCAGAGAGAGAGGGGAGGATGAGCCAGCAAGACTGGATCTTGTGTTCACCCTGAGCAGTTCAGACATCGAGGACATCACTTACGAGAGGCCCCTTGGAGCTAGCGATCATGTGGTTCTGAGTTTTGACTATATAGTAGAGTTACAAGTGGAGAAGGTAACAGGAACTGAAGGGGACAGGCCAAACTATAAAAGGGGGGACTACACAGGTATGAGAAACTTCCTGCAGGAGGTTCAGTGGGACAGAGAAATGGTAGGAAAATCAGTAAACGAGATGATGGAATATGTGGCAACAAAGTGCAAGGAGGCAGAGGAAAGTTTTGTTCCCAAGGGAAACAGAAATAATAGGAAGACCAAGACGAGTCCTTGGTTTACCCGAAGGTGTAGGGAGGCAAAAGCTAAGTGCAACAGAGAATGGAAAAGGTACAGGAGGCATAGGACCCAGGAAAACAAGGAGATTAGTAGAAGAGCCAGAAACGAGTATGCGCAGATAAGGAGGGAGGCCCAGAGACAGTATGAAAACGACATAGCATCGAAAGTCAAATCTGACCCGAAACTGCTGTATAGCCACATTAGGAAGAAGACAACAGTCAAGGACCAGGTGATAAGGCTGAGGAAAGAAGGTGGGGAACTCACAAGAAACGATCAAGAGGTATGTGAGGAGCTCAACACGAGATTTAAGGAAGTATTTACAGTAGAGACAGGAAGGACTCTGGGGGGACAGACCAGATGGGGACACCAACAAGGAATACACCAACAAGTGTTGGACGACATACATACAGATGAGGAGGAGGTGAAGAAACTGCTAAGGGACATCGATACCTCAAAGGCAATGGGACCGGACAACATCTCTCCATGGGTCCTTAGAGAGGGAGCAGATATGTTGTGCGTACCACTTACCACAATCTTCAACACATCCCTGGAAACTGGGCAACTACCTGAGGTATGGAAGACAGCAAATGTAGTTCCCATTTTCAAAAAAGGAGACAGAAAAGAGGCACTAAACTATAGACCTGTGTCATTGACGTGTATAGTATGCAAAATTATGGAGAAGATTATCAGGAGGAGAGTGGTGGAGCACCTGGAACGGAACAGGAGTATAAATGCCAACCAGCACGGATTCACGGAAGGCAAATCCTGTGTCACAAACCTTCTGGAGTTTTATGATAAAATAACAGAAGTAAGACAAGAGAGAGAGGGGTGGGTTGATTGCATCTTCTTGGACTGCAAGAAGGCCTTTGACACAGTTCCTCACAAGAGATTAGTGCAGAAGCTAGAGCATCAGGCGCATATAACAGGAAGGGCACTGCAATGGATCAGAGAATACCTGACAGGGAGGCAACAACGAGTCATGGTACGTAATGATGTATCACAGTGGGCACCTGTGACGAGCGGGGTCCCACAGGGGTCGGTCCTAGGACCAGTGCTATTTTTGGTATATGTGAACGACATGACGGAAGGGTTAGACTCAGAAGTGTCCCTGTTTGCAGATGATGTGAAGTTAATGAGGAGAATTAAATCTGATGAGGACCAGGCAGGACTTCAAAGAGACCTGGACAGACTGGACACCTGGTCCAGCAAATGGCTTCTCGAATTTAATCCTGCCAAATGCAAAGTCATGAAGATAGGGGAAGGGCACAGGAGACCACAGACAGAGTATAGGCTAGGTGGCCAAAGACTGCAAACCTCACTCAAGGAGAAAGATCTTGGGGTGAGTATAACACCGAGCATGTCTCCGGAAGCACACATCAATCAGATAACTGCTGCAGCATATGGGCGCCTGGCAAACCTGAGAACAGCATTCCGACACCTTAGTAAGGAATCATTCAAGACACTGTACACCGTGTATGTCAGGCCCATACTGGAGTATGCAGCACCTGTTTGGAACCCGCACTTGATAAAGCACGTCAAGAAACTAGAGAAAGTACAAAGGTTTGCAACAAGGTTAGTTCCAGAGCTAAGGGGAATGTCCTATGAAGAAAGATTAAGGGAAATCGGCCTGACGACACTGGAGGACAGGAGGGTCAGGGGAGACATGATAACGACATATAAAATACTGCGTGGAATAGACAAGGTGGACAAGGACAGGATGTTCCAGGGAGGGGACACAGAAACAAGAGGCCACAATTAGAAGTTGAAGACACAAATGAGTCAGAGAGATAGTAGGAAGTATTTCTTCAGTCATAGAGTTGTAAGGCAGTGGAATAGCCTAGAAAATGACGTAGTGGAGGCAGGAACCATACACAGTTTTAAGACGAGGTTTGATAAAGCTCATGGAGCGGGGAGAGAGAGGGTCTAGTAGCAACCGGTGAAGAGGCGGGGCCAGGAGCTAGGACTCGACCCCTGCAACCACAAATAGGTGAGTACAAATAGGTGAGTACACACACACACACACACACACACACGCACACACACACACACACACACACACACACACACACACACACACACACACACACACACACACACACACACACACACACTCACACATACACACACACACACACACACTCACACATACACACACACACACACACACTCACACACTCACACACACACACACACACACACACACACACACACACACACACACACACACACACACACTCACACACACACACACACACACACACACACACACACACACACACACACACACACACACACACACTCACACTCACACTCACACTCACTCTCACTCTCTCTCTCTCTCTCTCTCTCTCTCTCTCTCTCTCTCTCTCTCTCTCTCTCTCTCTCACTCACTCACTCACTCACTCACTCACTCACTCAGCCCCCACCCCACACTACGCTGTAGAACCCCGCAGTACACTGATAGGTCTCCCACCCTCACAGACTCCAGTGTTGGAGAGGAAACTGAAAGTATGGTACACCAATGCTGATGGAATAACAAATAAGTGGGAAGAGTGGCATGAAAGAGTCAAAGAAGCATCACACTAGTTAACACACTGGCTGAGTTGGCCAGAAGGGCTCATGCGAGTAAGGCAAAGCTACTGATCATGGGTGACTTCAACCACAAGGAAATCAATTGGGAAAACTTTGAGCCACATGGGGGCCAAGAAACGTGGAGGGCTAAGATGATGGAAGTGGTATTGGAAAACCTCATGTACCAACACATAAGGGACACTACCAGAGAGAGAGGAGAGGATGAACCAGCATGACTGGACCTAGTATTCACCTTGAATAGGGCAGATATTGAGGACATCACATATGAAAGACCCCTGGGGGCCAGTGATCATGTGATTTTAAGCTTTGAATACATAGAGTTACAAGTGGAGGGGAAGTAGGGAGTGCCGGACGAGTAAAGTCAAATTACAAGAAAGGGGACTACGCAAGCATGAAGAACTTCCTGAACGGGGTTCAGTGGGGCAGAGAATTGGCAGGGAAGTATGTGCACGAGCTGATAGAATATGTGACAACAATATGCAAGGAAGCTGAGGAGAGGTTTGTACACAGGGGTAACAGGAATAATGAAAAACCCAGGATGAGCCCATGGTTCACCCAAAGGTGCAGGGAGGCCAAAAACCAAGTGTGCTAGGGAATGGAAGAAATATAGAAGGCAAAGGACCCAGGAGAATAAGGAGAGCAGTTGTAGAGCCAGAAATGAATATACACAGGTAAGACAGGAGGCCCAAAGGCAATATGAGAATGACATAGCACCAAAAACCAAATCTGACCCATAGCTGTTGTACAGCCACATCAGGAGGAAAACAACAGTCAAGGACCAAATAATCAGGCTGAAGAAGGAAGGAGGGGAGGTCACGACTGAGAAGTATGTGAGGAGCTCAACTTGAGATTCAAAGAAGTATTCACAGAGGAGACAGAAGAGACTCCAGAAAGGCAGAGAGGTGGAGTACACCTTCAAGTGTTGGACACAGTACATACAACCGAGGAAGAAGTGAAGAAGGTGTTAAGCGAGCTAGATACCTCAAAGGCGATAGGGCTGGTTAACATCTCTTCGTGGGTCTTGAGAAAGGAAGCAGAGGCACTTTGTGTACCACTAACAACTACCTTCAACAAATCTGTTGAAACAGGACGACTACCAGAAGTGTGGAAGACAGCAAACGTAGTCCCAGTTTTTAAAAAGGGAGACAGACATGAAGCATTAAGCTACAGACCAGTGTCACTGATGTGTATAGTATGCAAGGTCATGGAGAAAATTATCAGGAGAAGAGTGGTGGAGCACCTAGAAAGGAATGAGCTTATCAAGGAGAGCCAGCACGGTTTCAGGAATGGGAAATCCTGTGTCACAAACCTACTGGAGTTCTATGACAGGGGGACGGCTGTAAGACGAGAGAGAGGGGTGGGTAGATTGCATTTTCTTGGACTGTAAGAAGGCATTTGACACAGTTCCACACAAAAGATTGGTGCGGAAGCTGGAGGACCAGACACGGATAATAGGGAAGGCACTACAATGGATCAAGGAATACCTGTCAAGAAGACAACAGCAAGTCATGGTACATGGTGAGGTGTTAGAGTGGGCGCCTGTAATGAGCGGGGTGCCACAGGGATCAGCCCTAGAACCGGTGCTGTTTCTGGTATTTGTGAAAGACATGACGGACGGAATAGAATCCGAAGTGTCCCTGTTTGCAGATGATGCGAAGTTGATGAGAAGAATTAAATCGGACGAGGACCAGGCAGAACTACAGAGGGATCTGGACAGACTGCAGGCCTGATCCAGAAACTGGCTCCTGGAGTGTAACCCCACCAAGTGCAAAGTCATGAAGATTGGGGAAGGGCAAAGAAAACCACAGATGGAGTACAGTCTAGGGGGCCAAAGCCTACAAACCTCACTCAAGGAAAAGGATCTTGGTGTGTGTATAACACCAGGCACATCTGAGGCGCACATCAACCAAATAACTGCTGCAGCATATGGGCGCCTGGCAAACCTAAGAACAGCATTCCAACATCTAAATAAGGAGTCATTCCGGACCCTGTACACTGTGTACGTTAGGCCCATATTGGAATATGCAATGCCAGTTTGGAACCCTCACCTAGCCAAACGTGTAAGGAAACTAGAGAAAGTGCAAAGGTTTGCAAAAAGACTAGTCCCAGAGCTAAGGGGTATGTTCTACAAGGAGAGGTTAAAGGAAACCAACCTGATGACACTGAAAGACAGGAGAGATAGGGGGGGGGGGATATGATAATGACATAAAATACTGAGAGGTATAGACAAGGTGGACAGAGACAGGATGTTCCAGAGATGGGACAGCAACAAGAGGTCACAGATGGAAGTTGAAGACTCAGATGAATCACAGGGATGTTAGAAAGTATTTCTTCAATCACAGAGTTGCCAGGAAGTGGAATAGCCTGGGTAGTGATGTAGTGGAGGTAGGGTCCATACATAGCTTTAAGAAGAGGTATGATAAAGCTCATGGAGCGGGAAGAGTGACTGAGTAGCGGGGAGCAGGAGCTGTGACTCGACCCCTGCAACCACAACTAGGTGAGTACACACACACACACACACATGCGCATGCACACGTGCACACACACACATGCACACACACACGTGCACACACACACATGCACACACACACATGCACACAAATGCACACACACGCTCGCGCACACACGCACACACACATGCACACGTGTGTGCACATGCACACACACATACACACACACACACGCGTGTGCACACACACACAAGGTTCAGTGGAAGAGAGAGTTGATAGGAAAGTCAGTAAACGAAATGATGGACTGTGTAAAAACAAAATGCAAGGAGGCAGAGGAAAGGTTTGTTCCCAAGGGTAACAGAAATAATGGGAAGACCAGAGTGAGCCCTTGGTTTACCCAAAGGTGTACGGAGGCAAAAACTAAGTGTGCTAGACAATGTAAAAAGTGCAGAAGGCAAAGGACCCAGGAAAATAAAGAGATTAGTCTATGAGCCAGAAACAAGTACATGTATGCACAGATAAGGAGGAAGACCCAGTGGCAGTGCAAAAACAACACAGCATTGAAAGTTAAGTCTGACCCGAAACTTCTTTACAGCAACATCAGGAGGAAGACAACAGTCAAGGATCAGGTAAAGAAGGCGGGGAGCTCACAAGAAATGACCAAGAAGTATGTGAGCAGCTCAACATGAGATTTCAGGAAGTATTTACAGTGGAGGCAGAAGGGACACCAACAAGGGATATACCAACAAGTGTTGGATGAAATACACACAATCGAGGAGGAGGTGAAGAAGCTTCTAAGTGACCTTGATACCTCAAAGGCGGTGGGGCCGGACAACATCTCTCCGTGGGTCCTTAGAGAGGGAGCAGAGACACTGTGTGTGCCACTAACCACAATCTTCAACATATCCCTTGAAACTGGGCAACCACCTGAGGTATGGAAGATGGCAAATGTGATCCCCATCTTTAAGAAAGGGGACAGAAACGAAGCATTAAACTATAGACCGGTGTCACTGACATGTATAGTATGCAAAGTCATGGAGAAGATTATCAGGAGGAGAGTGGTGGCACACCTGGAATGGAACAAGGTTATAAACGACAGCCAGCACGGATTCATGGAAGGTAAATCCTGTGTCACAAACCTACTAGAGTTTTATGATCAGGTAACTGAAGTACGACATGAGAGGAAGGGGTGGGTCGATTGCGTTTTCTTGGACTGCAAGAAGGCCTTCGACAGTTCCTCACAAGAGATTAGTGCAGAAGCTAGAGGATCAGGCACATATAATAGGAAGGGCACTGCAATGGATCAGAGAATATCTGACAGGGAGCCAACAGTGAGCCATGGTACGTGATGAGGTATCACAGTGGGCGCCTGTGACGAGCGGGGTCCCACAAGGGTCAGTCCTAGGACCATTGCTATTCTTGGTATATGTGAATGACATAACAGAAGGGATAGACTCGGAAGTGTTCTTATTTGCAGATGATGTGAAGTTAATGAGGAGAACTAAGTCAGATGAGGACCAGACAGGTCTACAAAGAGACCTGGACAGGCTGGACGCATGATCCAGCAACTGGCTCCCAGAATTTAACCCTGCCAAATGCAAAGTCATGAAGATTGGGGAAGGGTAAAGAAGACCGCAGACAGTATAGGATAGGCGGCCAAAGACTGCAAACCTCACTCAAGGAGAAAGATCTAGGGGTGAGTATAATACTGAGTATGTCGCCAGAAGCACACATTAACCAGATAACTGCTGCGGCATATGAGCGCCTGGGAAACCTGAGAATAGCGTTCCGGTACCTCAGTAAGGAACCGTTCAAGACTTTATACACTGTGTACGTCGGGTCCATACTGGAGTACGCAGCACCAATTTGAAAACTACACCTGGTCAAACACATCAAGAAATTAGAGAAAGTGCAAAAGTTTGCAGCAAGGCTGGTTCCAGAGCTAAGGGGAATGTCCTACAAAGAAAGGTTAAGGGAAATCAGTCTGATAACACTGGAGGACAGGAGGGTGAGGGGTGACATGATAATGACATACAAAATACTGCGTGGAATAGACAAGGTGGACAGAGACAGGACGTTCAAGAGATGGGACACAGAAACAAGAGGTCACAATTGGAGCTGAAGACTCAGATGAGTGAAAGGGATGCTAGGAAGTATTTCTTTAGCCACAGAGTTGTTAGGAAGTGGAATAGTCTGGCAAGTGATGTAGTGGAGGCAGGAACCATACATAGTTTTAAGACAGGGTATGATAAAGCTCATGGAGCAGGGAGAGGGAGGACCCAGTAGCGATCAGTGAAGAGGCAGTGCCAGGAACTGAGTCTTGACCCCTGCAACCACAATTAGGTGAACACACACACACACACACACACCGTGTACGTTAGGCCCATATTGGAGTATGCGGCACCAGTTTGGAACCCACACCTAGCCAAGCACGTAGAGAAACTAGAGAAAGTGCAAAGGTTTGCAACAAGACTAGTCCCAGAGCTAAGAGGTATGTCCTACAAGGAGAGGTTAAGGGAAATCAACCTGACGACACTGGAGGACAGGAGAGATAGGGGGGACATGATAACGACATATAAAATACTGAGAAGAATTGGCAAGGTGGACAAAGACAGGATGTTCCAGAGATTCGACACAGTAACAAGGGGACACAGTTGGAAGTTGAAGGCACAGATGAATCACAGGGATGTTAGGAAGTATTTCTTCAGCCACAGAGTAGTCAGGAAGTGGAATAGTTTGGGAAGCGATGTAATGGAGGCAGGATCCATACATAGCTTTAAGCAGAGGTATGATAAAGCTCACGGTTCAGGGAGAGTGACCTAGTAGCGACCAGTGAAGAGGCGGGGCCAGGAGCTTGGGCACGACCCCTGCAACCTCAACTAGATGAGTACAACTAGGTGAGTACACACGCGCACGCACACGCATGCATGCATGCACACATCCATGCACACATGCATGCACACACAAGCATGTTGACTCACTGCCACACTCATTTTTCTTGTAGCGTCGCTAACGCGACGGGCTGGAGTTTTGAGACTCTCTGACCGCGAGTTCAATCCCGGCCATGGTATGGTTAGTTAATACCAGCTTGTAGAATTCTTTAAGATATATTTAAAATGTTCTTTCAAACATCTTTTATATTTGAATAAGGTTTAAATATTTAGAAGATATATTTTTTAAGGCTGTCTTTTCAAGATACAGAAAGATAAGCAATGACTTTGAATCCACAGGATGGCGAATAGCCGCTCATGGTCGCACCCCAAGACGAGGTCATCGTCATCAAGAAGTTGCAGGTGTGGTAGTTGAAAACTCTAAGTTGCTGATCGTGGGCATAGCAGTTTGTTGGGAAGGACGTGATGCTTATTACATTAACTTGCGCACTCTCCAGGAAGGTTAGTTTCTTATAGTTATTCTCAGAGTAGCAAGATGTACAGCAAGTTTGACCTGGTATGTAAAGTAGCTGAAATATGTACTGTACTGCTGGTTCTCTGTGTTGCTACTACATGTGGAAAGGAGTGGGAATGCTTTAGTATAACTTTGAATTTTTTCAGCTTGGTGTAGCATATCAGTATGTCTTTGTGGGAATCTTGGAAAAACATATTAGAATATCTGTGTAGGGAATTTGACACATCATATCAGAATGTCTGTGTAGAACTGGGAGCAGTATATTGGAATGTCCATGTGGGAAACTGGGTGCATTATATCATTGTCTGTTTGGGGACCTGGGAGCAGCATATCACAGTGTCCATGTAGGAAACTGGGTATGACATATTAGTACCTCCATGTGGGAAAATAAGCATGACATATCTACTTCTGTGTGGCTGAACTTGGCATGACGTACTGGTGCACTCGTTGTCCTTGTCGGGAACTGATTGGCACGCTTCAGTACATCCTCATGGGGATTTGGTAATGACGTGCCAGAGTGTCTAGGTGGGGAACTGGATGGGACATGTCAAAATGCCTGTGTAGGGAGTTGGATGCAAAATATTACATGTAAATCATAGAGGCTTGGAGTGAAGCACTGAATGGCATTATTTTGAGAGAACATTTTGGCTCTAATGTGCCAAAATTATTTGAATTAAAAAAATATACATGTCGTTAGTGCTACACAGGAAAGGATGGCCATTCATAGCTTTAGTAAGTTATCTTGGGGGGAAGAGAAAATACAGGTGTTATTGTCTAGTAACAGTAGTCTGGATAACAGTGAGAATGATATCAGTGATGCTATATGGGCACAAGTAGTATGAGCCAAGTAACATTTATGAAGGGATTCAAGGAAACAGGATAGCCAGGCTTGAGTTCTGGAGACAAGAAGTACAGTACCTGCAATCTGAAGGAATGGTTGTGATGTAAATCAGAGCATCTTGTGAACTGTGACATCTGATCATGTCTGGCAAGATATCTACTGGTATTTAATAAAGGATGGTGACCGTGTTTCCTTTCTTGAACAAGCCCAGATTGGTGGGAGACAATCGGAGTAATAAAAAATGCATATACAGTGGACCCCCACTTAACGATCACCTCCCAATGCGACCAATTATGTAAGTGTACCTCTTCAAGGGGGGCTCCTTGGCGTGGTGAAGAGGCTCTTGGTCTGAGGAATTAGACCTGTCGGTCTACTTCCTCAGACCGAACCTAATTACCCCCCAATCCCCTGTTCCCTATCCCATCCTCCCCATCCTCCCCTTTTTCCTTTCCTCCTCCTCCTCCCCACCCCTCCCTTTTGCCCTTCCTTTTTGGCCTTTGTTTTTTTTTTTTTTTTTTTTTTTTTCCCACAGGCACGCTAGTTCCTAGGTAGGGGAAAGGGTACTGGGGTCCATCCCATTCCGTTGAGGTTCTTGGCGGTGGCGTAGTTTGCCATGGAATCTGGATTGCCTGGGGATGTCCTGATCCCTCTCCGGTATCCCGGAGGGTGGCTTTGGGTGTCTCTCGGGCGACGGGTGTATCTCTGGAAGCCACCTTTCGGATTCCGGGGTGGTGGCCGAAGGAGGTATGCTTTTTGGCGGATTTCCAGCCGCCCTCTCTTTTGTCCACCGAGGTAGCTCGGCAGATGTGAGGTTGCTATCCCGGATTGCCGGTTTACTGGCATGATGGGTAGGATGTGGCACGGGTTCCATGCTGCATCTGCGCTACTTGCGGTGCTGAGGTCCTCTTGGGCGCGGAGGGAGATTTCTGGCCCTTTCATTCCTCCTAGGAACTATCCCTCCCCGGTCCCCCCTTTTTTTATTCTTTTTTTTATTTTTATTTTCTTTTCTTCTTTCTTTTTTTTTCTTAAAAACAAAAAGAAAGAAGTAACCTAACCATGGCAGCCCTAGTCCATGAACCTGCTACCCCCGGGCCCCTTCTTGATACCGCACCCCGTTCTGACCCTACCTCGTCTTTGGACCACTGTTTGGACACTCCTCATGCCTCTGTACCTCTTGCCAGTGCTGTTTCCTCACATGCTTCAGGTACTGAGGCCTTGACTGACTCCTTCGATTTATCTGACCTTCGCTCTCCCTTGACTATGCTTCCGGCCTCTCCCTCTACGGTGCGGCAATTTTCAAATCGCCGGCCCGTTCCATGTTGGACCAACTCTGGTCCCATGCCTAAACGCCAACGACAATTACCTGCTGATGATACTTCTCCACCTTCTCGTTCTTCTCAGAAAAGATCGACACGTCCTTCACTACCTTTCCACGCTCAGTTTCAGACTGCACAATGGACTAAATTCTTCACTTTACGACCGACTTCCTCTACTGCCTATCTTTCTGACCACAGTATTGGCAAGGCACTCCTATGCCATGTTGGTAAAGATATTTCTTTTCATGCTCTTAAGAGCGGAACGCGCATCGTCACCGTACAGAATGCTACCCAGGCTCATGAGCTTTCTCGTCTTTCCCATATCGATACTGTTCCTGTAACTATTGAAAAGCATCATTCCCTCAATTCTTGTAGTGGTACCGTCATTCTGCCCCATACCATAGTTCAACAAAATTTCCAGACATGTGGCACTGACATTCTTGAACAGCTGGAACTTCAAGATCTCCCAATCCTCAAGGTAGACACTTACGTTCTTCCTGCCCGCGGGCGGAGACGATACCCTAGCAATGTGGCTCGTTTAACTTTTGACAGCCGTGAACTCCCATTCTCAGTTTATGTAGCAGGACATCGGTTACAAGTTCGAAAGGTGATCCCTACACCGCAACAGTGTAGAAATTGCTGGCGATTTGGCCATCCAGCGAAATATTGCAGATCTATCGCCGAATGCCCAGTCTGTGGTGCCAATGACCATTCTAATATGTCTTGCAATCGACCTCCCTCTTGCCTTAATTGTCATGAGGCTCACCCTTCGTACTCTCGCCGTTGTCAAGTCTACTTAAACGAGCGGGAAATCCGTTACCTCAAAGAGGCAGAAGGTCTCCCTTATGCCATGGCAGTTTCTCATCTCCGCCTCCAAGGGAGACTACCTCGTGTTTCTTATTCCCGTGTTTCAAAACGTCCCCCCACTTCTGGTATCCCATCTTCTGCACCCACCTCTGTGGTTACCTCTCCCATAGTCACTCCTGTAGCTAATTCTTTTGCTGTCCTTGGCTCAGACGTCCCTACTTCAACATCTCAGTCTGATCTCGATCCTTCGTGTTCTCTCTCACAAGCCTCAGTAGCGACGAGATCTCGTATGACACCTCCTCCCAATCGTCCCTCTACTTCTCAAAAGTCAAAAAAAGGTCCGTTAACACCTACCCATCTTCCACCTCCTCATTTTCCCTTCCCTGTCTCTGTACCTGGTTCTCCCCCTCTCACTGGCTCTGTTACAAGTGTAGAGGTTCACCCTCCTCCTCGTACTGTACCTTCCTCCCCTGTTCCCTCCCAAGTTTCTTCCTCTTCTGCCACCTCCCAGGTTTCTGCCTCTTCTGTCCCCTTCCACGCTTCTCCATTTCCCTCCACCCTTTCGCCCCCCCTACCTTGGTACAGTCCATTACAGTTCCAATCTTTACTCATCCTCCCCCTACCATTTCCAGTATTGTCTCCCATACAACGTCTCTGAATTCTGAAACACTTGAAGCAATCTCTGAATATATTGCAGAGACCAAACCATCAATGGACACTGATCCACCCTCCGCTCCTTCTCTCTCCTCTACTCCATCTGCGCAACTCCTTTCTTCACAGCGCACCGTTCCTTCGCTGCTTGAACGTTTTCCACTGCCTCCGCATGTGGACTTTTCTAACCCCTCTAGTCCGTAGGAACCCTTACCTGCGGATTTCAGGTATCTTTATCATTGCCAATCATGGCCTATTTACAGTGGAATATACGCGGCCTCAGGGGTAATCGGGGTGAGCTTCAGATGTTACTCTCCCAGTTTGCCCCTGTTGGTGTTTGCTTACAGGAACCAAAATTACACTCTGCTGTTATCTCTCCCATCTCAGGCTATAATTTATTGTATTCTTCAGATCCTTTTCCTGATGGGACCTTTAATGAAAGTGCCCTTCTTCTACGCACTGATATTCCGTACCATCAGCTATTTGTTCGTACTTCTCTGCATTACACAGCAGCCCGTATCCACTTGCATAGGTGGTATACGTTCTGTTCTTTATATCTCTCTCCTTCTCGGGCATTATCTATTCAGGATATTGCCTTTCTTGTTTCGTCATTACCACCACCGATTCTGTTACTTGGTGATTTTAATGCCCACCATTTCCTCTGGGGGGGGTCTCACTGTGATTCCCGTGGCATTCAGTTAGAGGCTTTTCTTGCCACCCACCCCCTCCATGTTTTAAATACAGGTACTCACACCCATTTTGATCCTCGGACTCACACTCTCTCTTGCATCGATCTCTCAGTCTGCTCTTCCTCCGCCGCATTAGACTTCACTTGGTCTGTTCTTCCGGACTTACATGACAGCGATCATTTCCCAATCATTCTTACTTCCCCTTCATATTCACCACCTCTTCGCATCCCACGCTGGCAATTTGATCAGGCAAATTGGAACCTTTACTCACACCTAACTGTTTTTAGAGAGGTTCCTTCTTCGTCCTCCATCGATGAGCTTTTACACCTCTTCTCATCCTCCATTTTAACCGCAGCTTCTCATTCTATACCCCAAACTTCGGGCAGGCATTCTCAGAAATGCGTGCCTTGGTGGTCTCCTGCTTGTGCTCGTGCAGTACGTTTGAAACGTGCTGCATGGGGCAGGTACCGGTACAATAGAACCACAGAGAGACTTCTTGATTTTAAGCAGAAGCGTGCGATCACTCGCCGTGTCATCCGTGACGCTAAATGCACTTGCTGGCGAGATTATGTCTCCACCATCACCTCTGCTTCCTCTATAAGTGCAGTCTGGAAAAAAGTATGAAAACTGAGTGGTAAATATTCTCCTGACCCAGCTCCTGTTTTTCGGGTTGCCGGTGTTGATATAGCAAACCCACTAGATGTTGCCAATGAAATTGGCAATCATCTGGTCCGTATTTCTCAGGGACTCCATCTATGCCCCTCATTTCTTTCCTCAAAGTCTGCCAGAGAGTTAGCACCCTTGGACTTTTCTTCTCTCAGAGAAGAACAGTATAATGTGCCTTTTACACTTCAAGAACTGGAGGCAACACTCTCAGCTTGCCGATCATCGGCAGCTGGGCCCGACGACATTCATATTCGTATGCTACAACATTTACATCAGTCAGCCCTTGCAGTCCTATTACGCCTTTACAATCTTATTTGGTCACAAGGAGTTCTTCCACAGCTGTGGAAATCCACCATTGTTCTCCCTTTCCGCAAACCAGGCACTGTGGGACGTGAAACCTTCCACTATCATCCCATTGCTCTTACCAGTGCAGTTTGCAAAGTGATGGAACGCCTAGTAAATAGACGTTTAGTGTGGTATTTAGAGACACACAACAGTCTCTCCACTCGTCAATATGGCTTTCGTAAGGGACGTTCTACCATAGACCCCTTACTACGCTTGGATACGTATGTTCGTAATGCCTTTGCGAATAACCACTCGGTTATTGCCATATTTTTTGACCTTGAGAAGGCATATGACACAACTTGGAGGTATAATATTTTAGCCCAAGCCCACTCCTTAGGCCTTCGAGGCAATCTACCATCCTTCCTTAAGAGCTTTTTAACTGACAGGCATTTCCGTGTTCGGGTTAATAATGTGCTCTCCCCGGACTTTATCCAAGCTGAAGGTGTCCCCCAGGGATGTGTTCTGAGCACAACACTTTTTCTCCTTGCTATTAATGATTTGGCCTCTAGTCTTCCATCAAATATTTGGTCATCACTCTATGTTGATGACTTCGCTATTGCCTGTGCAGGCGCTGACTGTCACCTTATTACAGTTTCTCTCCAGCATGCAGTCGACTGTGTTTCCAATTGGGCCACCACACGTGGGTTTAAATTTTCCAGCACTGAAACCCACCAAATTACTTTCACTAGACGCTCTGTCATCTCCGATCATCCTTTGTACCTCTATGGCTCCTGTATCCCTGAACGTGATACAGTCAAGTTTCTGGGCCTCCTCTTTGATCGTAGGTTATCCTGGAAACCTCACATTACCTCTCTGAAGGCAACTTGTCACAGCCGGCTGAACCTTCTTAAAACCCTTGCTCATCTTTCATGGGGAGCTGATCGTCGAACCCTCCTTCGCCTACATTCCACCCTTATTTTATCGAAACTTGATTATGGTGACCAGATCTATTCAGCAGCATCTCCTGCTACTCTCTCTAGCCTTAACCCCATTCATCACCAAGGATTACATTTATGCCTTGGTGCTTTTCGCTCTTCCCCTGTCAAGAGCCTCTATGCAGAAGCGAACGTTCCATCCTTATCCGATCGCCGTGATGCCCATTGCCTTCGCTGCTATGTACGCTCTCATGATCTCCGCAATCCTTCCATTTATAGAATGGTCACTGATATTAGTAGACATTCTTTATTTGTTCGCCGCCCCTGTTTACTCCGTCCCTTCTCTCTTCGCCTTCATTTGCTCTTGTCTTCTCTTCAATTACCACCTTTCTATGTACATGTAGCATCTCACTTTTCCTTACCCCCCTGGGAAGTTCCAGCTGTTCGAGTCTGTTCTTTCTCTCTCCCTTGCTCGAAAGCCCAACTGTCTACGGTCGCTTCCCGCTCTCTTTTTCTTGACCACTTTCACTCTCATTCTCATGCCATTGCTGTGTACACAGATGGCTCTAAGTCTTCTGATGGCGTAGGATTCGCAGCAGTGTTTCCGGACAGCGTCGTACAAGGGCATTTACTATCTTCGGCTAGTATTTTTACTGCTGAATTGTATGCCATCCTTACAGCACTTATCCGTATTGCATCTATGCCTGTGTCATCATTTGTGGTTGTCTCAGACTCCCTTAGTGCTTTACAGGCTATACAGAAATTTGATACTCCTCACCCCTTAGTCCTCCGTATCCAACTTTGGTTACGCCGCATCTTTACCAAGCATAAAGATATTGTTTTTTGTTGGGTCCCTGGTCATGTTGACGTACAGGGCAATGAACAGGCAGACACTGCTGCGCGGTCAGCAGTACATGACCTACCAGTTTCATGTAGAGGCATTCCATTTACGGACTACAGTGGACCCCCGCTTAACAATCACCTCCCAATGCGACCAATTATGTAAGTGTATTTATGTAAGTGCGTTTGTACGTGTATGTTTGGGGGTCTGAAATGGACTAATCCACTTCACAATATTCCTTATGGGAACAAATTTGGTCAGTACTGGCACCTGAACATACTTCTGGAATGAAAAAATATCGTTAACCGGGGGTCCACTGTATTTTGCTGCAATATCTTCCCAACTTCACACCCGTTGGCAACAACGTTGGTCTACTATGTTCGGCAACAAACTTCAATCTATTAAACCAAGTATAGGTTACTGGCCGTCTTCTTATCACCAGTGTCGAGGTTGGGAGACTACTCTCTCCCGTTTTCGCATTGGCCATACTCGTCTTACTCATGGATATCTCATGGAGAGGCGCCCTGCTCCTCTCTGTGAGAATTGCCAAGTTCCATTATCAGTCAGCCACATTCTGTTGGACTGCCCACTTTATCAACGAGCACGCAGAATTTACCTCCGTCATCGTCTTCGCTCTGCTGCTCTCTCTTTACCTTCCCTTCTCGCTGATGGACCCACCTTTCATCCAGACTCTCTCATTGACTTTTTGACAACAACTGACTTACTTCACAAATTCTGATACCTTCAGCCCTTTCTACTTCAATCTCTTGCTACCCTCTACCCCCGTACTATCCCCTGCCCCGCTGTTTTCTGTAACCTACTGATCATCCCTCCTCCCTTCTGCCATCCAATACCCTCGCTTCCTTCCCTACCCTGCAGCGCTGTATAGCCCTTGTGGCTTAGCGCTTCTTTTTTATTATAATAATAATAATATGTAAGTGTATTTATGTAAGTGCGTTTGTACGTGTATGTTTGGGGGTCTGAAATGGACTAATCGATTATACTTCACAATATTCCTTATGGGAACAAATTCGGTCAGTACTGGCACCTGAACATACTTCTAGAATGAAAAAATATCGTTAACCGGGGGTCCACTGTATTTTATGATGACAGTACATAATATATAAATGGATAGATCTAAATTGAGGAGAAGTATGTTTGGGTTATACTGGGGAGATGTGCTGCAACAACAGCAAGCCTAAAGTTGTTTTGTGTTTGTTTCTAAAATTGTGACAGAGTGAAGTACATTTATGTGTGTAATGTAAATACTTCATTACCTGACAAAAAGGTACAAATGCAGTTATATGGAATGTTTATTATCAACATTTTCCCATATAGTTGGCATCATCAAACCAACTGCATGAGCAAAATGTCATTAATAAAGGTTCCGTACAACTTTATTTGTCTTTTTATCATCGTGTCAGAATATCACACCCTTACCTATCTTATTAACTTGAATAAAAACACCCAACAAATATTTTATTCAATTTATTTTTTATTGCCATCCTGCTTAACTAGGTGTCAGGAGCAGAAGTTGTCACATCATAGAAATGTTCATATCTGTATTATTTTTAGTAATTTTTCAGTTTTTCTTTATTGTTTTCATGCTTTACAGTCATTTGTGAAAAACGAAAAGTTTACTGCATAGTTGTCTAGGCTACTTCTTTACCTAGGTTAAGGGCTAATCATTTAATTCACTTTTCCACTCTGTATTACTCTTCCACCTTCTCTATTCAGATGCCTTCTTACTCAATGATAATAGACTATAGTACTGTATAATGATAGTCACAATGAGGATCCCAGAAGATACATAACTCTTAAAGGCACTTGAATTACACTCATTGCAAAATTATATCATTATTATAATTAGGTTATTCATTCAAATTATCTGTAAACTATGTATGCTTCATTTCTGTGTATGGATTCTGATGAACCACTAAGAGGAATACCTCTCAGCATGAACAGTTTAAGAACATCTATATAAAAAAAATCCAAAGGAGATCTCTGCAAAACAAATAGTATGCTATGCCTATGACAGACACATGAAACTTGGCCTATCAGGGTGCTTTTAGGCAAGAATTAACTCACTTTATTCTGCTTTACTTATTTTCTGATATAAGGTGTCTTGTATGACTGGCATATCAAACAGTGTTTGCCAAACACATGCATCATAAACACATTAGCAAAACCAAGGTTGGAGAGTGGGTGGAGGGAGGTACTCTGAGCTAAAAGTGGTGGGCAGACAGTCATATTGATGTATTAGAAAGAGAGAGAATACTATTCCTAGTGTTCATCGAACCCTACACAGAAAAGTTTTTCATGCTTTAAAAATGTTGTAATATACAACATATTTTTCCTAAAAGATGTATGATGCACATTATTCTGTGATATTGTGTTTTTTTTTTTTATTGACAACATTCATTTCCCACCAAGGCAGGGTGACTCCATCACTGCCTTGCCAGAGGCATGCTTACACTACAGTTAAAAAAATGGAACATCTCTCCACTCCCCCTTCAGAGAACAGACACTGTACTTCCCACTTCCAGGACTCAAATCCAGCTAACTGGTTTCCCTGAATCCCTTCATAAATGTTACCTTGCTTGCACCAACAACATGTCAGGTCATAAAAAACATTTGCCTCCACTTGCTTCTATCTAACACACTCATGCACACTTGCTGGGAGTCTAAGCTCCTCGCACACAAAACCTCCTTTACCCCCCCCCCCTCCTTCACTCCAACCTTTCCTAGGCCGGCCCCTACCCTGCCTTCTTTCCACTACAGATTTATACGCCTTCCAAGTCATTCAGTTTTGTTCCATCCTTTCTAAATGTCTGAGTCACCTCAACAACCCCTCCTCATCCCTCTGGGTAATACTTTTAGAAACATCACACCATCTTCTAATCTCCAAGCTGTGGATGTCATGGGAAATTTAAAATAATTGTTTGGTTTCTGTTACAGAAAACTTCAGTAGCAGTCTTCCAACACCTCCCTTAAGAGAGGCTGTTCCATTTGAACACAGAGTGGCTAGCATAAAAAACTTCATCTTAAAAGGTATGAATATGCCTGTTATGAAGTTTTGGTAAATCAAAGGGCATGATTTTATTAAATTTTCTTCAGTCTGCTAAATTTTGCACTGTTGGTTGGATGATTAATTGGTCTTCAAGCCTATCTATCTGTACATGAGGATCAGTGAGACTGCATGTCACCTGTTCATCACTGATTAAGAACATTTTAATTCTAAATATACTGTAATTGTATTGGCATTAAAATATGCCTAAGTGTATTTGTGCTAAGATACATGTTCATCCAGATGTACATGCACTGTTCTTCTAAGAGCACACACAACAGAATACAAAGACTGTGTGCATCCCCTACATGGGGTTGTCTGGTAGAATTATCAATACAGTATATTGGACCAATTCCACTGCATTGCATGGTTGTACATATAGGAGGTGTCCAGTAGTACCATCAATGAAGTAGACCATGTCTGCTTCATTATAGGTTTGTGTGGTATGGGCTGCATCCAAGACCTGTTTGTTTTCATTGTTTGTGGGTGAGTAGGGTCAGTGACTCAACCTGCATCAGTTATTGTCTGTGCATGTGCTCACATATTATCATCATTAAGTCTCCAATTTTTCCCTGGATTTATAATCTGTATCATCACTTTATTAGAGTGCCCTATACAGTAGTATTAATGATGGCCTCTAAAGCAAGTGATGATGCTAAAAAAGTGTGTGAATTTTAGTGTTAAGCAGAAACTTGAACTAGTAAAGGTAGTGTCTCAGTGACAACATGGGAATAATATACTGTAGGCTCATCTGTCCACTAGAAAAGGTATGAAAATTACTGTTGTTTACTGTACTGTACATGTAATTTTTATTTTCTGGTGCTGTAATTTACTGTACTGCAGTGAAATAGTTTATTCTTAGTATATCTGGTGGTGCCATCAATGCAGTAGACCAACTCTGAAGCATTGAGCATTCACCTGTCTTGGTAGTCCAACGATGCAGTAGATGCAGTCTGCTGCACCGTCCACTTCAGTATAGTGGATTGTTATTTAAGAGGACATCTGCTCTCCATTATTATTCAATCACACAAAAGTATCACTATTCATGTATATATAAAGCAAAAATGAAAGATCTTAATTTAGACATGAAATTTCCTGTATAACTATTATTAATATTGATATTATTTATGACATTTGAATTATTGTTATTAGTTTATATTATTATTATTATTTTTTTTTTCAACAAGTTTGCCGTCTCCCACCGAGGCAGGGTGACCCAAAAAGAAAGAAAATCCCCAAAAAGAAAATACTTTCATCATCGTTCAACACTTTCACCTCACTCACACATTATCACTGTTTTTGCAGAGGTGCTCAGAATACAACAGTTTAGAAGCATATACGTATAAAGATACACAACATATCCCTCCAAACTGCCAATATCCCAAACCCCTCCTTTAAAGTGCAGGCATTGTACTTCCCATTTCCAGGACTCAAGTTCGGCTATATAAAAATAACCGGTTTCCCTGAAACCCTTCACTAAATATTACCCTGCTCACACTCCAACAGCTCATCAGGTCCCAAAAACCATTCATCTCCATTCACTCCTACCTAACATGCTCACACATGCTTGCTGGAAGTCCAAGCCCCTCGCCCACAAAACCTCATTTACCCCCTCTCTCCAACCCTTTCGAGAACGACCCCTACCCTGCCTTCCTTCCCCTATAGATTTATACGCTCTCAAAGTCATTCTACTTTGATCCATTCTCTCTAAATGACCAAACCACCTCAACAACCCCTCTTCAGCCCTCTGACTAATACTTTTATTAACTCCACACCTTCTCCTAATTTCCACACTCCGAATTTTCTGCATAATATTTACACCACACATTGCCCTTAGACAGGACATCTCCACTGCCTCCAACCATCTCTTCACTGCTGCATTTACAATCCAAGCTTCACACCCATATAAGAGTGTTGGTACCACTATACTTTCATACATTCCCTTCTTTGCCTCCATAGATAACGTTCTTTGTCTCCACATATACCTCAACGCACCACTCACCTTTTTTCCCTCATCAATTCTATGATTAACCTCATCCTTCATAAATCCATCCGCTGACACGTCAATTCCCAAATACTATGTGAAAACATTCACTTCTTTCATATTCCTCCTCTCCAATATGATATCCAATTTTTTTTTATCTAAATCATTTGAAACCCTTATCACCTTACTCTTTTCTATGTTCACTATCAACTTTCTACCTTTACACACACTCCCAAACTCGTCCATTAACCCGTAAACAGTCCAAACGTATATATACATTTTTTCAACATTTGAAAGTATGTAAAAAAAGTAGATCTTCTTTTTGTTTTTTTACATTTGAAAATGTGTAAAAAACTTTGATGTACTTTTTTTGTTATATTTGAAAATATGTAAAAAAAAAACGTAGATCTACTTTTGTAGCACTACACATGTGAACGTAGATCTGCTTGGACCGTTTACAGGTTAACCTTTGCAATTTTTCTTTAGAATCTCCCATAAGCACAGTATCATCAGCAAAAAGTAACTGTGTCAATTCCCATTTTGTATTTGATTCCCCATAATTTAATCCCACCCATCTCCTGAGCACCCTAGCATTTACTTCTTTTACAACCCCATCTATAAATATATTAAACAACCATGGTGACATTACACATCCCTGTCTAAGACCTACATTTACCGTGAAATAGTCTCCTTCTCTTCTACACACCATAACCTGAGCCTCACTATCCTCATAAAAACTCTTTACCTCATTTAGTAACTTACCACCTATTCCATATACATGTACAGTGGACCCTCGACCAACGTTGGCATCGTCTAACGTTAAATCTGACTAGCAATACATTTTAATGCAAAAATTTTGCCTCGGCTAGCGCTAAAAAACTCGACCAACGAGATTCGTTCCATCCGAGACGCGTCCACTTGTGGCCAGTGTTTACAAGCCAGCCAGCCACTACGGTCCCATCCAAACATACAATCGGAACATTTCATATTATCACAGTGTTTTTAGTGATTGCACCTGCAAAATAAGTCACCATGGGCCCCAAGAAAGCTTTTAGTGCCAACCCTACAGCAAAAAGGGTGAGAATTACTATGGATATGAAGAAAGAGATCATTGCCAAGTATGAAAGTGGAGTGCGTGTCTCCGAGCTGACCAGGTTGTACATGAAACCCCAATCAACCATTGCTACTATTGTGGCCAAGAAAATGGCAATCAAGGAAGCTGTTTTTGCCAAAGGTGCAACTATGTTTTCGAAACTGAGATCGCAAGTGATAGAAGATGTTGAGAGACTGTTATTGGTGTGGATAAACGAAAAACAGATAGCGATCATATGTAAAAAGGCTAGGAAGTTGCATGGCGATTTAATTAGAAAAATGCCTGTAACTAGTGGTGATGTGAGTGAATTTAAGGCCAGCAAAGGTTGGTTTGAGAGATTTAAGACTCATAGTGGCATACATAGTGTGATAAGGCATGGTGAGGCTGCCAGTTCGGACCAAAAAGCAGCTGAAAAATATGTGCAGAAATTCAAGGAGTACATAAACAGTGAAGAATTGAAACCTTAACAAGTGTTTAATTGTGGCAAAACAGGCCTGTTTTGGAAGAAAATGCCAAGCAGGACCTACATTACTCAGGAGGAAAAGGCACTCCCAGGACATAAGCCTATGAAAGACAGGCTTACTCTGTTGATGTATGCTAATGCTAGTGGGGATTGCAAAGTGTAGCCTTTATTGGTGTATCACTCTGAAACTCCCAGAGTGTTCAGGAAAAACAATGTCCTCAAGGACTTGACACCTCAAGTCCTAATGGAAGGGGATTCCCCTTCTAAACACTAACACCATCCACACACTCCCCTCCTCCCATCCCATCAATCATCACCAGATCTTCATTAAAGGTAAGTGTCAATTATTCTATTGTTATTAATCTATTGTTATTGTAATTATTCTATTGCATTAAACTTAATATTTCACATGGTAAAACTTTTTTTTTCATACTTTTGAGTGTCTTTCACAAATTAATTTGATTTCCATTATTTCTTATGGGGAAAATTAACTCTACTAACGATAATTTTGACTAACGATGAGCACTCAGGAACTGATTAATATCGTTGGTCGAGGGTCCACTGTACTTGTAACATCTGCCACATTGCTCCCCTATCCACTCTCTCATATGCCTTTTCTAAATCCAGAAATGCTGTAAAAACATCCCTACCTTTATCTAAATACTGTTCACATATATGCTTCATTTTGAACACCTGATCTACACATCCCCTACCCACTCTAAAACCTCCTTGCTCATCCGCAATCCTACATTCTGTCTTATTTATTTATTTATTTATTTATTTAAAAATTTGAGCACACATACAGAGGTACAAAAAATACAGATAAGAGCAGCATGCCAAAGCCACTTATACTATGCATAGCATTACGGGCTGGCTTAAGATTAACTAAGCAATGATGAAATCAGTGATAAAACATTAATGTAAACAGATTACTATAAAGCACAAGTGAGTATTACAAAGACAGGTCATATGGTTGTATGCATTGTTGTACATTCAGTAGAATGGAGTATTCTGTTAGATAGTGTATTTAAAAAATAATAAAGTTAGATTGGGTTTTAGGTTTAACATTTATGTGATATAATTGTGAGAAACATTTAAGATATACAATTTATAAGGTTCAGTTATTCAGTATTTATTTGGTTTTGGGTGAGTAAGTGATCTTTGAGAAGAGACTTGAATTTATAAACAGGTAGTGTTTCTTTTATATTTACAGGTAATGAATTCCAGATTTTAGGGCCTTTTATGTGCATTGAGTTTTTGCATAGTGTGAGATGGACACGAGGAACATCAAAGAGTGATTTGTGCCTTGTGTTATGGTCATGTGTTCTGTTGAGGTTGGCAAGGAGATGTTTGAGGGGAGGGTTAATATCAGAGTTAAGTGTTCTATGTATGTAATAGGTGCAGTAATAAGTATGGATGTTTTGTATGGTGAGTAGGTTTAGTGTATTGAATATTGGTGGAGTGTGCTGCCTATAGTGAGAATTTGTTATCATTCTAACTGCAGCCTTTTGTTGGGTAATTAGTGGTCTGAGATGGTTACTTGTTGTTGAGCCCCATGCACAAATTCCATAGGTGAGATAGGGGTAAATAAGAGAGTGATATAGGGCCAGGAGGGCTGACTGTGGAGCATAGTACCATATCTTCGATAGTATGCCTACAGTCTTGGAAATTTTCTTAGAAATTTGTTGTATATGTGTATGAAATTTGAGTCTATTATCAAGGTGGATTCCTAATTCTTTCAATAATAACCCTACCGTACACTTTTCCTGGTATTATTCTTATTCTTTTTAGTAATTATTACAGGAAAAGGGGTTACTAGCCCATTGTTCCCGGCATTTTAGTTGACTTTTGCAACACGCATGGCTTACGGAGGAAAGATTTTCATTCCACTTCCCCATGGATATAAAAGGAAAAGTAATAAGAAACAAGAACTATTAAGATAAAATCAAAGAAAGCTCAGATGAGTGTGTATAGATAAACATATACATGTATGTGTAGTGTGACCTAAGTGTAAGTAGAGGTAGCAAGACGTACCTTTAATCTTGCATATTTATGAGACAGAGAAGACACCAGCAATCCTACCATCATGTAAAACAATTACAGGCTTTCGTTTTACACTCACTTGGCAGGACGGTAGTACCTCCAAGGGTGGTTGCTCTCTACCAACCTACTACCTATTATTATTTTTGTTTTTTTCAGCAAACCGGCCGTATCCCACCAATGCAGGGTGGCCCAAAAAGAAAAAGAAAAGTTTCCCTTTTAAAATTTAGTAATTTATACAGGAGAAGGGGTTACTAGCCCCTTGCTACCAGCATTTTAGTCGCCTCTTACAACACGCATGGCTTACGGAGGAAGGATTCTGTTCCACTTCCCCATGGAGAATTATTATTATTATTATTATTATTATTATTATTATTATTATTATTATTATTACATATATTATTACTATTATTTTTTTTTCAACAAGTCGGCCATCTCCCACCGAGGCAGGGTGACCCAAAACAGAAAGAAAATCCCCAAAAAGAAAACGCTTTCATCATCATTCAACACTTTCACCACACTCGCACACAATCACTGTTTTTGCAGAGGTGCTCAGAACACAACAGTCTAGAAGCACATACGTACAAAGATACACAACATATCCCTCCAAACTGCCAATATCCCAAACCCATCCTTTAAAGTGCAGGCATTGTACTTCCCATTTCCAGGACTCAAGTCTGACTATATGAAAATAACCGGTTTCCCTGAATCCCTTCACTAAATATTACCCTGCTCACACTCCAACAGATCGTCAGGTCCCAAATACCATTCGTCTCCATTCACTCCTATCTAACACACTCATGCACGCTTGCTGGAAGTCCAAACCCCTTGCCCACAAAACCTCCTTTACCCCCTCTCTCCAACCCTTTCGAGGACGACCCCTACCTCGCCTTCCTTCTCCTATAGATTTATATGCTTTCCATGTCATTCTACTTTGATCCATTCTCTCTAAATGACCAAACCACCTCAACAACCCCTCTTCTGCTCTCTGACTAATACTTTTATTAACTCCACACCTTTTCCTAATTTCCACACTCCGAATTTTCTGCATAATATTTACACCACACATTGCCCTTAGACAGGACATCTCCACTGCCTCCAACCATCTCCTCGCTGCTGCATTTACCACCCAAGCTTCACACCCATATAAGAGTGTTGGTACTACTATACTTTCATATATTCCCTTCTTTGCCTCCATAGATAACGTTTTTTGACTTCACATATACCTCAATGCACCACTCACCTTTTTTCCCTCATCAATTCTATGATTAACCTCATCTTTCATAAATCCATCCGCCGACACGTCAACTCCCAAGTATCTGAAAACATACACTTCTTCCATACTCCTCCTCCCCAATTTGATATCAAATTTTTCTTTATCTAAATCATTTGATACCCTCATCACTTTACTCTTTTCTATGTTCACTTTCAACTTTCTACCTTTACACACACTCCCAAACTTGTCCACTAACCTTTGCAATTTTTCTTTAGAATCTCCCATAAGCACAGTATCATCACCAAAAAGTAACTGTGTTAATTCCCATTTTGAATTTGATTCCCCATAATTTAATCCCACCCCTCTCCTGAACACCCTAGCATTTACTTCTTTTACAACCTCATCTATAAATATATTAAACAACCATGGTGACATTACACATCCCTGTCTAAGACCTACTTTTACCTGGAAGTAGTCTCCCTCTCTTCTACACACCCTAACCTGAGCCTCACTATCCTCATAAAAACTCTTCACAGCATTTAGTAACTTACCACCTATTCCATATACTTGCAACATCTGCCACATTGCTCCTCTATCCACTCTATCATATGCCTTTTCTAAATCCATGAATGCAATAAAAACTTCCCTACCTTTATCTAAATACTGTTCACATATATGCTTCAATGTAAACACCTGATCTACACATCCCCTACCCACTCTGGAACCTCCTTGCTCATCCGCAATCCTACATTCTGTCTTACCTCTAATTCTTTCAGTTATAACCCTACCGTACACTTTTCCTGGTATACTCAATAAACTTATTCCTCTATAATTTTTACAATCTCTTTTATTATCATTATTAGTATTATTAATGCATTTTTATTATTGTTGGTAGATAGTTTGTGCTCTTTTATTTCTTCTCATCTCCATGGGGAAGTGGAAAAGAATCTTTCCTCTTTAAGCCATGCATGTCATAGGAGGCGATTAAAATGCTGGTAGCAATGGGCTAGTAACCCCTTCTCCTGTATAAATTACTAAAAAAGACGAGAAGAAAAATTTCATAAAACCAGAATGTTTGAATGTGCATGGATGTAGTACAGATGATAAGAAAGAGATGGTTGCCAAATGTTATGAACAAAAAGAAGTTGGATGCCCTTGCTTTAAGCAAAACAAAGATGAAGGGGGTAGGGGACTTTCAGTGGGGAGAAATAAATGGGATTAAGTCAGGAGTATCTGAGAGAGTTAGAGCTAAGGAAGGTGTAGCAATAATGTTGAAGAATCAGTTATGGAAGAAGAAAAGGGAATATAAATGTATAAATTCGAGGATTATGTGGATTAAAATAAAGGTCGGATGCGAAAAGTGTGTTATAATAAATGTGTATTCACCTGGAGAAGAGAAGAGTGCAGAGGAGAGAGAAACAGATGTTAGGAGATGTTAAGCGAGTGTTTGAGAACTTTTGAACCAAGGGAGAGAGTAATTGTGGTAGGGGACCTAAATGCTAAAGCAAGACAAACGGTTAGAGAGGGTGTGGTAGATAAGTTTGGGGTGCCATGTGTAAATCATAATGGGGGACTTTGATGGAACTTTGTGTAGAAAGGGGTTTGGTTATAGGTAATAAATATTTTAAGAAAAATGGATAAATAAGTATACAAGATGTGATATAGGGTGTAATGAGAGTAGTTTGTTGGACTATGTATTGGTAGATAAAAGACTGATGGGTAGACTTCAGGATATGCATGTTATAGAGGGGCCACAGATATATCAGACCACTTTTAGTTGTAGCTACAGTGAGAGTAAGAGGTAGATGGAAGGCAAGGAGAATAGAATCATCAAGTAAGAGGAAAGCAAAGGTTTATAAATTAAAGGAGGCGGTGGTCAGGGTAAGTTATAAACAACTATTGGAAGAAAGATGGGCTAGTGAGAGTATAGGCAATGAGGTTGAAGTGGTATGGGGTAGATTTAAGAAGGAATATTTTGAGGAATTGTTAAATGTTGATGAAGACAGGGAAGCTGTGATTTCGTGTATAGAACAAGTTGTGAGTGTGGGGGAAGTGCATGGGACAGTGAGTAGAATGAAAGGGGGTAAAGCAGCTGGGACTGATGGGATGAAGATAGAAATGTTAAAAGGAAGTGGAGATATAGTTTTGGATTGGTTAGTGTTTTTATTAAATAAATGTATGGAAGAGGGTAAGGTACCTAGGGACTGGCAAAGAGCATGCGTAGTTCCTTTATATAAAGGCAAAGGGGACAAAAGAGAGTGTAAAAATTGTAGGGGAATAAGTCTGGTAAGTATTCCTGGTAAAGTGTATAGTAATTATTGAAAGAATTAAGAGTAAGACAGAGAGCAGGATAGCAGATGAACAAGGACGTTTTAGGAAGGGCAAGGGGTGTGTAGACCTAGTATTGGCAGTGAAATGTATAGGTGAGCAGTATTTAGATAAGGGTAAAGAGGTTGTTGTGGCTTTTATGGATTTGGAAAAGGCGTATGACAGGGTGGATAGGGGGGGCAATGTGGTAGATGTTGCAAATGTATGGAATAGGAGGTTGGTTATTGAAAGCAGTAAAGAGTCTTTATGAGGACAGTGAGGCTCAGGCTAGAGTATGTAGCCAGTAAAAGTAGGCCTTAGACAGGGATGTGTGGTATCATCATGGTTGTTCAACATATTTATAGATGGAGTTGTAAGAGAAGTGAATGCTTGAGTGTTGGCAAGAGGTGTGGGATTAAAAGATTAAGAATCTAACACAAAGTGGGAGTTGTCACAGTTGCTTTTTGCTGATGACACTGCTTTTGGGAGATTCTGAAGAGAAGTTGCAGAGGTTGGTTGATGAGTTTGGTAGGGTATGAAAAAGAAGGAAATTAAAAGCAAATATAGGGTGAATGTAAAGTGATGAGGATAACAAAACAATTAGGTAACGGAAGATTGGATACCAGACTGGAGGGAGAGTGTATGCAGGCAGTGAATGTATTCAGATATTTGGGAGTGGACATGTCAGCAGATGGGTCTATGAAAGATGAGGTAAATCATAGAGTTGACGAGGGGAAAAAGGTGAGTGGTGCACTGAGGAGCTTGTGGAGACAAAGAACTTTATCCATGTAAGCAAAGAGGGGAATGTATGAGAGTATAGTTATACCAGCAATCTTGTATGTTTGTGAGGCATGGGTTGTGAATGTTGCAACAAGGAGAAGGCTGGAGGCAGTGGAAATGTCATGTCTGAGGGCAATGTGTGCTGGGAATACTATTATGCAGAGAATCCGTAGTTTGGAGATTAGGAGGAGGTATGGGATTACCAAAACTATTATCCAGAGAGCTAAGGAGGGGTTATTGAGGTGGTTTGGATATGTAGAGAGGATGGAACAAAATAAATTGACTTCGAGAGTATATAGATCTGTAGTGGAGGGAAGGCAGGATGGGGGTCGGCCTAGGAAAGGTTGGAGGGAGGGGGTAAAGGAGGTTTTGTGTGCGAGGGGCTTGGACTTCCAGCAAGCATGCATGAACGTGTTAGATAGGGGTTAATGGAGGAAAATGGCTTTTAGGACTTGACATGCTGTTGAAGTGTAAGCAAGGTAACATTTATGAAGGGATTCAGGGAAACCGGCAGGCCAGACTTGAGTCCTGGAGATGGGAAGTACAGTGCTGGCCCTCTGAAGGAGGGGTGTTAATGTTGCAATTGTATAACTGTAGTGTAGGCATGCCTCAGGCAAAACAGTGATGGAGTGATTGATGATGAAAGTTTTTCTTTTTTAGGCCACCCTGCCTTAGTGGGAAATGGCCAATGTGTTAATAAAAAAAAAATATTAAGAAAGTAGTGCTAGAGTATTCAGCAGAAGTTTGTGGTTACAGGAAAGTGGGTGCAGGAGGGAAGAGCAGTTGGTGGAATAATGAGGTAAAGAGAGTAGTAAGAGAGAAAAAGTTAGCCTATGAGAGGTTTTTCCAAGGTGGAAGGAGTGTATGGAGAGAAAAAGAGAGGTTAAGAGAGTGGTGAAGCAATGTAAAAGGAGAGGAGATGAGAGAGTGGGTGAAATGGGATCAACAAATTTTGCTGAGAATAAGGAAAAGTTTTGGAGTGAGATTAACAAGTTGAGAAAGCCTAGGGAATGAATGGATTTGACAATTAAAAATAGGAGAGGAGAGTTATTAGACAGAGAGTTAGAGATATTGGGAAAATGGAGGAAATATATTGAGGAACTGTTAAATGTTGATGAAGATAAGGAAGCTGTGATTTCATGTATTGGGCAAAAAGGTATAATACCTTCTAGGCACGAGGAAGAGCTAGTTGTGAGTGGGGGGAAGTGTGTGGCAATGGGTAGAATGAAAGGGGGTAAAGCAGCTGGGATTGATGGGATAAAGACAGAAATGTTAAAAGCAGGTGGGGATATAGTTTCGGAGTGGTTAGTGCTGTTTATTTAATAAATGTATGAAAAAGGGTAAGGTACCTAGGGATTGGCAGGGCATGCATAGTTCCTTTGTATAAGGGCAAAGGAGATGAAAGAGAGTGTAAGAATTATAGGGAAATAAGCCTGTTGAGTATACCTGGTAAAGTGTATGGTAGGGTTATTATTGAAAGAATTAAAAGTAACTAGGTAGTAGGTTGGTAAACAGCAACCGCCCAGGGAGGTACTACCGTCCTGCCAAGTGAGTGTACAACGAAAACCTGTAATTGTTTTACATGATGGTAGGATTGCTGGTGTCTTTTGTCTGTCTCATAAACATGCAAGATTTCAGGTATGTCTTGTTACTTCTACTTACACTTAGGTCACACTACACATACATGTACAGACATATATATACACACCCCTCTAGGTATTCTTCTATTTTCTTTCTAGTTCTTGTTCTTGTTTATTTCCTCTTATCTCCATGGGGAAGTGGAACAGAATTCTTCCTCCGTAAGCGATGCGTGTTGTAAGAGGCGACTAAAATGCCGGGAGCAAGGGGCTAGTAACCCCTTCTCCCGTATAAATTACTAAATTTAAGAGAAACTTTCATTTTTCTTTTTGGGCCACCCTGCCTTGGTGGGATACGGCCAGTGTGTTGAAAGAAAGAAAGAATTGAAAGTAAGATGGAGAGCAGGATTGCAGATGAACAAGGAGGCTTTAGGATGGGTAGGGGGTGTGTAGACCAAGTGTTCACAGAGAAACATGTAGGTAAACAGTATTGAGATAAAGGTAAAGAATTTTTTGTGGCATTTATGGATTTTGAAAAGGTGTATGACAGGGTGGATAGGGGGGCAGTATGGCAGATGGTGCAAATATATGGAACAGGAGGTAGGTTATTGAAAGCAGTGAATGAAGAGTTTTTAAGAGGATAGCGAGGCTCAGGTTAGAGTTTGTAGGAGAGAGGGAGATTATTTTCTAGACAGGGATGTGTGATGTCACCGTGGTTGTTCAATATGTTTATAAATGGGGTTGTAAGAGAAGTGAATGCTCGGGTGTTGGCAAGAGGTGTGGGGTTAAAAGATAAAGAATCTAACACAAAGTGGGAGTTGTAACAGTTGCTCTTTGCTGATGACACTGTGCATTTGGGAGATTTTGAAAAGAAGGAAATTTAAAGTGAGCATAGGAAAGAGTAAGGTGATGAGGATAACAAAAATTTAGGTAATGAAAGATTGGATATCAGATTGGAGGAAGGGAGTATGAAGGAAGTGAATGTATTCAGGTATTTGGGAGTTGACTTGTCTGCAGATGGGTCTATGAAAGATGAGGTGAATAATAATAATAATAATAATAATTATTTTATCATGATACATGTTTGTACAAAGGAGTATAACAACTGAGTGTACATACCAAAAGCCCCTTTATATGCAGAGCATTCTGGGCAAACTTAAGATTAATGAGGCAATAACAGTGCAGTAATTATACATACGATCATTAGGTGAGTTACAATGAATACAAGAAAATTGCATATTTTATTACTTCATGCCATAAGGCTTTAATAAGTTTGGTAGAGAAGGCTTAAAATTTTTATTATTAACCTAAGGCGGACACAATAGAATGATTAACATTTGAGAGGATTACAGATATTGGGAGTAAGTATATGTTGATTATAATGTTTTTACTAAGTTCTTGATATTGAGCAATTGCATGTTTAGTTTTTACATATTTGTTTATGATGAGCTAGGATAGGTTGAGATGATAAGGTGTTTTCTAACTGTGGTTTTAAAAATACTAGTTGAGTCTGGAGATTACTCGCAGAGAGTTCCAGATTTTGGGTCCTTTTATGTACATTGACTTTTTGTAAAGATTTAGCCTGACACTGGGAATGTCATAGAGATTTTAGTGCCTTGTATTGTGTCCACGGGTCCTATTGCAACTGTCAAGAAAGTACTTCAGGTCAGGAATCATAGAACTGATGAGGGAAAAAAGGCGAGTGGTGCACTGAAAAGTCCATACAGACAAAGAACGTTATCCATGGCAGCAGAGAGGGGAATGTATGAGAATATAGTCATACTAACGCTCTTATATGGGTGTGAAGCATGGGTGGTGAATGTTGCAACAAAGATAAGGCTGGAGGCAGTTGAGATGTCGTGTCTGAGGGAAATGTGCATTGTGAATATACTGCAGAGAATCCATAGTTTGGAAATTAGGAGGAGGTGTGGGGGTTACTATCCAGAGGGCTGAGGAGGTGTTGTTGAGGTGGTTTGGACATCTAGAGAGGATGGAATGAAATAGAATGACCTGGAGAGCGTATAAATCTGTAGTGGCTTAAGGAGGCAGTAAAGGAGGGTTTGTGCGCAAAGAGCTTGGAGTTTCAGCAAGAATGCATTGAGCATGTTACATAGGAGCGAGTGGAGACAAGTGGTTTTTAGGACTTGCTGTTGGAGTGTGAGCAAGGTAACATTTATAAAGGGATTCAGAAAAACTGGCAGGTCGGACTTGAGTCCTGGAGGTGGGTAAGGCCAATGTGTTAATAAATAAATTAAAAAAATATTGTTTTCTGGTTTCAGCATTTGTATTTTTTATTTAATAACTACATGTATACTATTCATATTGCAAATTAACCCATAACATATTTTATATCATATAAATGTCAACAGGTTCAGACAAGAATCCAGTTATGCGTGTGTGGGACGCCAAGAATTGTGTGCGACTGCTGGCGGCTGCAGGTCTGGGGTTTGTAACCTGTCCAGTTGAGGATCCTCGAGTGGCTTCCTGGATGCTAGACCCTGGAGGAAAGGAATTTAATATATGCAATCTTGTAAGATATAACATTTAGATCTTATAAGCATTTGTCTTTTATGTTATTCAGGTATCATTGCATTATGAAGAGAGATCAGGTTTTAAGCCATCAAAAAAATGCAACTGCTTTAATTGAGTTGGCATTTCTTTGACATGTACGTGAAAATATGCATATAGTGGAACCTCGAGTTTCGAACTTAATCTGTTCCAGGAGCTGGTTCTAAAGTCAAAACATTTGAAACTTAGAGCAATATTTCCCACAAGAAATGATGTAAATACAATTAATCCATTCCAGAAACCCAAAAATATTCACAAAAAAATACATTTTATAGAGATTAATTATAGTTTTACATACACACAACATACATAGTACAATTAGTAATAGATAAATAAACATTTAACCCTTTGACTGTCACAAGCCCCTTTCTGAAACTCATTGTTGCAAAATTTTTTTGGAAAAAAAAAATTTCTTGTGAAATGATAGAGAATCTTTTCCCAATGGTAATGACACCAAAAGTACGAAATTTGGTAAAAAAAAACTCATGGAATTATGCTCCCGTGAAGTTAGCGGTCTCTGTGACATATAGGCATCGGCGATTTTGCCTACTTTGAGCCCTGTTTTTGGCCAATTCTGTTGTTCCAGTTGACCAAACTCATAGATATTTCTTTAGAACTCCATTTTTTCTATCAACTGATTTGAACTACCCAATAAAGTTTACCTGGAGAGAGTTCCAGGGGTCAACGCCCCCACAGCCCGGTCTGTGACCAGGCCTCCTCAGAAATTGGCAACTTGGCCAATTTCACACAAATTAAAAAGATGCAAATTTCAAAATAGGGTCTAGAATAACAATGCAGACATTCTTGGCACTAAAATAACATATCCTTTGTTCATTAGTCATGTCTCTAGGCCCCTCTTATATTACTATTGCTTTCTATTTTGATTTTTTATTCATACAAAAAATACAAAATTTACTGTTATGCAGACTACTGCATTGTTGTAAAAATGGTATAAATAATATCAGTGCACTAGTGAAAGAATATTAGACTCCCCAGTTGACGTGTATTGGACGTGTGGTGTGATTGCTTACTCTTGAACATTGGTAAAAATCAAATATATCCGCTATTTTGAGCTCAATTTCAAGGTCGTTTTCATCATGAAACTAATCAAAATCATCTCTATTTCTGCAATATGTTTTCCATTTTATCATGTGAGACCATGAAAACGAGAATATGACGATAAATACTATACGAAAATACACCTCAAAGTCGGCGTTTTAATCCAAAAAAACAGTCAAGAGTTTTTTTTTTTCATTATGCGCTGCATGCTGCAAGAATTTTTTTATGTGGTGCACACTGACCACACAGACCCATTCTCTCACATGTGGGCCTACCAGCTTTCTCCTGCTTGATTTGAAGCCGCTAGAATTATTGAGTATATATACGTCCTAAACACTGGCTCATAATACGTATATATACGACCAAAACAGTCAAAGGGTTAAATAAACATATAAAATAACATTTTACTTACCTTTATTGAAGATTGTTGATGGCATCTGGAAGATAGGGAAGAGGAGTGAGGGAGCACTTATTGTTTGGAAGGGGAATCCCCTTCCATAAAGACCTTAGATAGCAAGTCCTTATCTGGGGTAACTTCCCTTCTTTAATTCTTTCAGGATTCGTGCAATAGTTCTACGACTTTGAGTTCTGGGTCCAAACCATAGTTCTATGCCATGAGCTCAGCTCACTCAGATAAGCTGTGAGTGGTAAATTTGGGCCTAGATATGAGAGAATACATCTATGTGATAGGTGTGCACCACATAAAACAAATCCTGCAGCACAAAGTGCATAATGAGAGAAAAAACTGAGACCATAATTTTTTATTAAGCAGCGACTTTGCGGTGTTTTTTCGTATGTTTTTTGTAGTTGTATTTGCTATTTCTTGGTCTCATTTGATATAATGGAAGATGCATTACAGAAATAGAGATGATTTTGATTGGTTTTAGTACCGAAAATGGCTTGAAACTGAGTGCTAAGTAGGGGAAATGTTAAATTTTTGCTGATGTTCAAGAGTAAACAAACTCCATAAATCATCCAATGCATGTCAGCTGATGGGTCTTATGTGTGTTCACAAATGTGCTGATATTATTTATACAATTACTACAATATTGCATAACAGTAAATCTTCCATTTTTTTATTTTAATAAAAATTCATTATGTTAATAAAGAATCAAAATGGAATTCATTTGTAAAGCCTGAAAATATAGCTAATGAACAGAGGAAGTGTTAGATTAGTTTCAGGAATGCTGCATTGTTTATTCTGGACCCTATTTTGAAATAGAAATATTTTGAACTTTGTGATAAATTGGCCAAATTACCAATTTCCTGTCACTTTATTGGGTAGTTGAAATAGTTGACTTGGTGATTTCTTGTGCTCAGTTAATAAAATAGAAGTAATACTAGCGAAATGGCTAAGAATTTGGTCGACTGCAATAATGTAATTGGCCTAAAATGGGAGTCAGAGTCGGCAAAATGGCTGATGCATCAAAATTTGAGAGAGCATAATTTCGTCAATTTTCCATCAAATTTGTACTTTTTGTTTTATTACCTTCAGAAAAAGATTCTCTACCATTTCATAAGAAAAAAAATAACTTTTTTTTTTTTTTTTTTTTTTTTTTTTTTTCCAAAATTCTTGGACCCTGTGGACACGTCTCAGATTTTGGGTCTGGACCCAGAAAGGGTTAAGATTTCCCTAAAATGGGATATGGTTCTATCACTGAACAAGTTGTAGAGATGACTTGTTTCTGCTTGCTCAGGGTAATATTTTATGCCTGCACCCTCTTCCACACTGCACAAATCTCCTTAATCTCTGAAGAAGGCACCATCCATCACCACCATCCTCCAATACCATCCACCACCATCACCATCCTCCAATACCATCCACCACCATCACCATCCTCCAATACCATCCACCACCATCACCATCCTCCAATACCATCCACCAGCACCACCATGCACCATCACCACCATGGTAGCTTATTTCACAGTCGCACTTAATAAACAAGCACCAAGCACAATGAATTAATTGTCAAATGTTTAAATGAGCACACAGGTTTACTCAAGCATAAACAAAGCCAGACTGGCTCATGACGCCTCCGTGGGGACGCGGACAGAGCGGGCAGGTGGACAGGTCCAGCACCCGGTGGTTTGAAACACGGGGCAAGTTCGATACTCAGGACAAAATTGGTTCAAATAGAGCGGTCGAAACTCGAAGCGTTTGATAGTCGATACGTTTGAAACTCAGGGTTTCACTGTATATGATTATCAAGGCATTTATTGAGGAAACGTTTCAACCCCCTCAAGGGGCTTCTTCAGTCCAGTGGGAGAAACATTTCCTCAACATGCATGGCTTACTGAGGAAGAATTCTGTTCCACTTCTCCATGGAGATGAGAGGAAATAAACAAAAACAAGAACTAGTAAGAAAATAAAAGAAAACCCAGAGGGGTGTGTATATAATATATGCTTGTACATGCATGTGTAGTGTGACCTAGGTGTAAGTAGAAGTAGCAAGACATACCTGAAGTCTTGCATGTCTATGAGACAGAAAAAAGACACCAGCAATCCTGTAGCTAAGTGAGTCACATTGTTAGAAAGTTTGTCCTGTACTAATAATGTTCCTGCATAATTATTGTAATTCATTGTTTGATTATATGCTAACATTTCTTTGCCATTCACAGGTAATGAAGCACAGTCTTGAAAATCTTCCACTCTTGGAGGGAGTTGGTAGTTCACTGGGTTTGTCAAGTCTTGGAGTCAACACCAATAATCCCGGATCATGTCGTGTTCGAGCAGCGACAGAAAGTGTTGCTGTCTATCACCTTATGACAGCGCTCAAAGTGCAGTTAGAAAACCTTGGCATGTTACGAGCTTTTGTAAGTTATGGAGGCACTTATGTTGAGTTCACATTATGTGTATTTTACTGTGAATAATATGAGTCTTCCATGGAAGTGCAATTTTTTTCTTGGCTATATTTCATTACTAGTTGATTGTCTGTTATAGTGCCTTGAACTACATTTTTTATATAGAATATTTAAAAAAAAATTAATCTTTTAAAAAATTTCCTTGATTTCTTTCAGTATTTTTTTTTTTTTCACTTTGCGTACCAGGTACTTCATACCTTCGACTCAAGTCCAGCTGATTGGTTTCCACATGAATCCCTTCATAAATAATTCCTTGCTCACACTCCAGCAGTACATCAAATCCTAAAAACTACTTACGTTCATTCACTTTGATCTAACAGTCACACATCTGCTTCATTATTTTTATTAATATGAGATAAGATCCATATGTGCCACCAGACTTAATTGTAAATGTAATTTGATTTGTGGTTTATGCTATGAATAGAATGTTTTTTCTTAAAAAAGTGGTTTCTTTTGGCAAAAATGATAGCATCACGTTTGAAACTCCTAGATGACTAACCATATGTTTATTTAATTTCTTTTACCACTGGTCATCTCCCACTAATGTTAGTTGACCCCAAAAATTTTTTTTTTCTTTTTGTAACAAGTCGGCCATCTCCCACCGAGGCAGGGTGACCCAAAAAGAAAGAAAATAACCAAAAAGAAAATACTTTCATCATCATTCAACACTTTCACCTCATGCACACATAATCACTGTTTTTGCAGAGGTGCCCAGAATACAACAGTTTAGAAGCATATACGTATAAAGATACGCAACATATCCCTCCAAACTTCCAATATCCCGAACCCCTCCTTTAGAGTGCAGGCATTGTACTTCCAATTTCCAAGACTCAAGTCCGGCTATATAAAAATATCTGGTTTCCCTGAATCTCATCACTAAATATTACCCTGCTCACACTCCAGCAGCTCGTCAGGTCCCAAATACCATTCGTCTCCATTCACTCCTGTCGAACACACTCACGCACGCTTGCTGGAAGTCCAAGCCCCTTGCCCACAAAACCTCCTTCACCCCTTCCTTCCAACCTTTTTGAGGACAATCTCTACCCCGCCTTCCTTCCCCTTCAGATTTATACGCTCTCCATGTCATTCTACTTTGATCCATTCTCTCTAAATGACCAGACCACCTCAACAGCCCCTCTTCTTCCCTCTGACTAATACTTTTATTAACTCCACACCTTCTCCTAATTTCCTCACTCCGAATTTTCTGCATAATATTTACACCACACATTGCCCTTAGACAGGACATCTCCACTGCCTCCAAATAATTTTTTTTTTTTTTATTATTATCACACTGGCCGATTCCCACCAAGGCAGGGTGGCCCGAAAAAGAAAAACTTTCACCATCATTCACTCCATCACTGTCTTGCCAGAAGGGTGCTTTACACTACAGTTTTTAAACTGCAACATTAACACCCCTCCTTCAGAGTGCAGGCACTGTACAGTGGACCCCCGCATAACGATGGCATCGCATAGCGATTTTTCCGCATAACGATTACTTTTATCGCAAAATTTTTGCCCCGCATACCGATTAAAAACCCGCATACCGATTTTCGTCCGAGACGCGTCCAATGTGCCCTCACATGTGCCGGCCGTCCCATTGTTTACCAGCCAGCCTCCGCGGTAACATCCAAGCATACACTCGGAATATTTCGTATTATTACAGTGTTTTCGGTGGTGTTTCTGGAAAATAAGTGACCATGGGCCCCAAGAAAGCTTCTAGTGCCAACCCTGTGGTAAAAAGGGTGAGAATTAGTATGGAAATTAAGAAAGATTTTGAAGGGTTTGGGGCTAACCCTGAGAAGCCTATGCCAGTTGTGGAATCCATTGTGCCTACTTCAAAGATTAAGGAAATGTGTGCAGAGTGGTTTGAACTGCAAACCTTTATAGATGAAAATCACCCTGACACAGCTGTTGCAAGCCGTGCTTGTGACTATTTCAATGACAATGTTATGGCCCATTTTAGGAAAGTCTTGAAGAAACGGGAGGTACAGAGCTCTATGGACAGATTTGTTGTGCGACAGAGGTCCAGTGACTCTGAAGCTGGTCCTAGTGGCATTAAAAGAAGAAGGGAAGTAACCCCAGAAAAGGACTTGCTACCTCAAGTCCTAATGGAAGGGGATTCCCCTTCTAAACAGTAAGAAGATAATGCTCTCCCCTCCTCCCATCCCATCAATCATCACCAGATCTTCAATAAAAGTAAGTGTCATGTAATTGTGCATGCCTTTTTCAGTTTGTGTGTATTAAAATTAACATTTCATGTGGTAAAAAAAATTTTTTTTCATACTTTTGGGCGTCTTGCACGGATTAATTTTATTTCCATTATTTCTTATGGGGAAAATTAATTCGCATAACGATTATTTCGCATAACGATGAGCCCTCTTGCACGGATTAAAATCGTTAACCGGGGGTCCACTGTACTTCCCATCTCCAGGACTCAAGTCCGGCCTGCCGGTTTCCCTGAACCCCTTCATAAATGTTACTTTCCTCACACTCCAACAGCACGTCAAGTATTAAAAACCATTCGTCTCCATTCACTCCTATCAAACACGCTCACGTACGCCTGCTGGAAGTCCAAACCCCTCGCACACAAAACCTCCTTTACCCCCTCCCTCCAACCTTTCCTAGGCCGACCCCTACCCCGCCTTACTTCCACTACAGACTGATACACTCTTGAAGTCATTCTGTTTCGCTCCATTCTCTCTACATGTCCGAACCACCTCAACAACCCTTCCTCAGCCCTCTGGACAACAGTTTTGGTAATCCCGCACCTCCTCCTAACTTCCAAACTACGAATTCTCTGCATTATATTCACACCACACATTGCCCTCAGACATGACATTTCCACTGCCTCCAGCCTTCTCCTCGCTGCAACATTCATCACCCATGCTTCACACCCATATAAGAGCGTTGGTAAAACTATACTCTCATACATTCCCCTCTTTGCCTCCAAGGACAAAGTTCTTTGTCTCCACAGACTCCTAAGTGCACCACTCACCCTTTTCCCCTCATCAATTCTATGATTCACCTCATCCTTCATAGACCCATCCTCTGACACGTCCACTCCCAAATATCTGAATACATTCACCTCCTCCATACTCTCTCCCTCCAATCTGATATCCAATCTTTCATCACCTAATCTTTTTGTTATCCTCATAACCTTACTCTTTCCTGTATTCACTTTTAATTTTCTTCTTTTGCACACCCTACCAAATTCATCCACCAATCTCTGCAACTTCTCTTCAGAATCTCCCAAGAGCACAGTGTCATCAGCAAAGAGCAACTGTGACAACTCCCACTTTATGTGTGATTCTTTATCTTTTAACTCCACGCCTCTTGTCAAGACCCTCGCATTTACTTCTCTTACAACCCCATCTATAAATATATTAAACAACCACGGTGACATCACACATCCTTGTCTAAGGCCTACTTTTACTGAGAAATAATTTCCCTCTTTCCTACATACTCTAACTTGAGCCTCACTATCCTCGTAAAAACTCTTCACTGCTTTCCGTAACGTACCTCGTACACCATACACCTGCAACATCTGCCACATTGCCCCCCTATCCACCCTGTCATATGCCTTTTCCAAATCCATAAATGCCACAAAGACCTCTTTAGCCTTATCTAAATACTGTTCACTTATATGTTTCACTGTAAACACCTGGTCCACACACCCCCTACCTTTCCTAAAGCCTCCTTGTTCTTCTGCTATCCTATTCTCTGTCTTACTCTTAATTCTTTCAATAATAACTCTACCATACACTTTACCAGGTATACTCAACAGACTTATCCCCCTATAATTTTTGCACTCTCTTTTGTCCCCTTTGCCTTTATACAAAGGAACTATGCATGCTCTCTGCCAATCCCTAGGTACCTTACCCTCTTCCATACATTTATTAAATAATTGCACCAACCACTCCAAAACTATATCCCCACCTGCTTTTAACATTTCTATCTTTATCCCATCAATCCCGGCTGCCTTACCCCCTTTCATTTTACCTACTGCCTCACGAACTTCCCCCACACTCACAACTGGCTCTTCCTCACTCCTACAAGATGTTATTCCTCCTTGCCCTATACACGAAATCACAGCTTCCCTATCTTCATCAACATTTAACAATTTCTCAAAATATTCCCTCCATCTTCCCAATACCTCTAACTCTCCATTTAATAACTCTCCTCTCCTATTTTTAACTGACAAATCCATTTGTTCTCTAGGCTTCCTTAACTTGTTAATCTCACTCCAAAACTTTTTCTTATTTTCAACAAAATTTGTTGATAACATCTCACCCACTCTCTCATTTGCTCTCTTTTTACATTGCTTCACCACTCTCTTAACCTCTCTCTTTTTCTCCATATACTCTTCCCTCCTTGCATCACTTCTACTTTGTAAAAACTTCTCATATGCTAACTTTTTCTCCCTTACTACTCTCTTTACATCATCATTCCACCAATCGCTCCTCTTCCCTCCCGAACCCACTTTCCTGTAACCACAAACTTCTGCTGAACACTCTAACACTGCATTTTTAAACCTACCCCATACCTCTTCGACCCCATTGCCTATGCTCTCATTAGCCCATCTATCCTCCAATAGCTGTTTATATCTTTCCCTAACTGCCTCCTCTTTTAGTTTATAAACCTTCACCTCTCTCTTCCCCGATGCTTCTATTCTCCTTGTATCCCATCTACCTTTTACTCTCAGTGTAGCTACAACTAGAAAGTGATCTGATATATCTGTGGCCCCTCTATAAACATGTACATCCTGAAGTCTACTCAACAGTCTTTTATCTACCAATACATAATCCAACAAACTACTGTCATTTCGCCCTACATCATATTTTGTATACTTATTTATCCTCTTTTTCTTAAAATATGTATTACCTATAACCAAACCCCTTTCTATACAAAGTTTAATCAAAGGGCTCCCATTATCATTTACACCTGGCACCCCAAACTTACCTACCACACCCTCTCTAAAAGTTTCTCCTACTTTAGCATTCAGGTCCCCTACCACAATTACTCTCTCACTTGGTTCAAAGGCTCCTATACATTCACTTAACATCTCCCAAAATCTCTCTCTCTCCTCTGCATTCCTCTCTTCTCCAGGTGCATACACGCTTATTATGACCCACTTCTCGCATCCAACCTTTACTTTAATCCACATAATTCTTGCATTTACACATTCATATTCTCTTTTCTCCTTCCATAACTGATCATTCAACATTACTGCTACCCCTTCCTTTGCTCTAACTCTCTCAGATACTCCAGATTTAATCCCATTTATTTCCCCCCACCGAAACTCCCCTACCCCCTTCAGCTTTGTTTCGCTTAGGGCCAGGACATCCAACTTCTTTTCATTCATAACATCAGTAATCATCTGTTTCTTGTCATCCGCACTACATCCATGCACATTCAAGCATCCCAGTTTTATAAAGTTTTTCTTCTTCTCTTTTTTAGTAAATGTCTACAGGAGAAGGGGTTACTAGCCCATTGCTCCCGGCATTTTAGTCGCCTCATACAACACGCATGGCTTACGGAGGAAAGATTCTTTTCCACTTCCCCATGGACAATAGAAGAAATAAAGAAGAACAAGAGCTATTTAGAAAAAGGAGAAAAACCTAGATGTATGTATATATATATGCATGTGCATGTCTGTGAAGTGTGACCAAAGTGTAAGTTGGAGTAGCAAAATATCCCTGTTATCTAGCGTGTTTATGAGACAGAAAAAGAAAACCAGCAATCCTGCCATCATGCAAAACAGTTGCAGGTTTCTGTTTCACAGTCATCTGGCAGGACGGTAGTACTTCCCTGGGTGGTTGCTGTCTACCAACCTACTACCTAAATAAAATATTCACAATAATTTATTCGTTAGCTACCTATTCAAAAATGCACAGACATTGCAGTTCAGTTGACCTTCCAAATTACAGCATCCCCATCCCGTCTTCAGAATGCAGCCATTATACTTTCCACCTCCAGGATTCAGGTTTGGGTAGCCAGTTTTCCTGAACCCCTTCATTATGTTAGTTTGAAAATAAATGGTATAAAATACCGACACAGTGGAAACACAAACACATATGCAGTTTAATGTGATCCTTTATTGACAACATTTCACCCACACAGTGGGCTTTTTCAAGTCACACACAGATCTACCTGGGGTGGAAGGTACGGGAGTATTTATAGTCAGGTTCAGAATGTTGAGGTCAGGTGGAGAATGCTGCATCTGATGATCTACCGGGTGGGGTTATAGAGTCTTGGGTAGCTTGGCAGGGGTATTGGACAAGTTGTGAGTAGACCTTCTGCAGTGTTCTATGTTCTTATGTGGGATAGCGATGAAGAAGTTTCTTGGCGAGTGGTTCAGCTATGTTATAGAAGCCGTTGTTCTGGTTGAAATTGTTGGTTATAGAGATAAGCGATGATTCCAGGATTCTTCGGTATTGAGTGTTGTCTTCTGTGGCGATAAGTCTTGAGTTTCTGTAGTTATTTAAATGGTTGTGTGAATTGCGATGTTGTACACAGGCATTCCTTGTATCGTCAGTCCTGCTTGCGTATTGGTGTTCTGAAATACGTGTTTGGAGGTCTCTTGATGTTTCGCCCATGTATAATTTGTTGCAGTCATTACAAGGGATTATGTATACCCCTGCAGAGGATGGAAGCTTGTCCTGTCTACTACTGGTGATGTCCTTGATGGTCATGGTTGTGGAGGTAGATACTTGGAATGATGTATTGGAAAAGATGTTGGAAACATGTTTGGCAATGGAGTTGGTGGGGAGGACTATGTATCTCTTCTCGGCAGTGTCTTCTCTGGGTGTGTTGAAGATGTTTAATGCCCGCCATCTGCAGTCTCTGATGAAGTGACGAGGATAGTGGAGTTTTGAAAATACTTGTTCAATTATAGTGCATTCTTCCTCAAGGAACTCATTGCTGCAGATTCTGAGTGCGCGCAGGAAGAAGCCTATAATTACACCACGTTTAGTTTTGGTGTCATGGTGAGAGTAGAAGTGGAGATCGTTTTGGTTGGTTGGTTTTCGATAGACTTCAAACGAAGTTCATGGTCAGTTTTGCAGAGAACATCAAGGAAAGGAAGAGTGTTGTCGACTTCTTCTTCAAGTGTGAACTGGATTGAGGGCTCGACCTGGTTGAGCTTGTCTTGGAGAGCTTGAACGTTGAAGCGCCTGGGAGCTATGAGGAGAATGTCGTCAACATAATGGAGCCAGGTGACAGTCGAAGGAATAATGGTGAAGAAACGCTCGGCTTCCATTATTCCTTCGACTGTCACCTGGCTCCGTTATGTTGACGACATTCTCCTCATAGCTCCCAGGCGCTTTAACGTTCAAGCTCTCCAAGACAAGCTCAACCAGGTCGAGCCCTCAATCCAGTTCACACTTGAAGAAGAAGTCGACAACACTCTTCCTTTCCTTGATGTTCTTCTCTGCAAAACTGACCATGAACTTCGTTTTAAAGTCTATCGAAAACCAACCAACCAAAACGATCTCCACTTCTACTCTCACCATGACACCAAAACTAAACGTGGTGTAATTATAGGCTTCTTCCTGCGCGCACTCAGAATCTGCAGCAATGAGTTCCTTGAGGAAGAATGCACTATAATTGAACAAGTATTTTCAAAACTCCACTATTCTCGTCACTTCATCAGAGACTCCAGACGGTGGGCATTAAACATCTTCAACACACCCAGAGAAGACACTGCCGAGAAGAGATACATAGTCCTCCCCACCAACTCCATTGCCAAACATGTTTCCAACATCTTTTTCAATACATCATTCCAAGTATCTACCTCCACAACCACGACCATCAACGACATCACCAGTAGTAGACAGGACAAGCTTCCATCCTCTGCAGGGGTATACATAATCCCTTGTAATGACTGCAACAAATTATACGTGGGCGAAACATCAAGAGACCTCCAAACACGTATTTCAGAACACCAATACGCAAGCAGGACTGACGATACAAGGAATGCCTGTGTACAACATCGCAGTTCACACAACCATTTAATTAACTACAGAAACTCAAGACTTATCGCCACAGAAGACAACACTCAATACCGAAGAATCCTGGAACCATCACTTATCTCTATAACCAACAATTTCAACCAGAACAACGGCTTCTATAACATAGCTGAACCACTCACCAAGAAACTTCTTCATCGCTATCCCACATAAGAACTTAGAACACTGCAGAAGGTCTACTCACAACTTGTCCAATACCCCTGCCAAGCTACCCAAGACTCTATAACCCCACCCGGTAGATCATCAGCATTCTGAACCTGACTATAAATACTCCCATACCTTCCACCCAGGTAGATCTGTGTGTGACTTGAAAAAGCCCACTGTGTGGGTGAAACATTGTCAATAAAGGATCACATTAAACTGCATATGTGTTTATGTTTCCATTATGTTACTTTGCTCACACTCGAACAGCATGTCCACATTTAAACAACTTGTCTCCACACCAGTTAAACACACCTGCTACATACTCAAGTCAGTACCACTCATAACCTCCTTCAGAACTTCCCCCAACCCTTCCTAGGATAATCCTTTCTTCTCCTTTCGCTCCAGGTTTATATAAACTTTTGCTCATCCTAGTCTGCTTTATCTTCTCTAAATGCCCAGATCACCTCAAAACCCCCCCTCATCCACCCACTGAATAATAATTTTCATAATCCAACACCATCTTCTAATTGCTATATTCTAAATTTTGTGCAAAATATTCACATCACACATGACTTTCAAACATGACATCCCCACTGCCTCCAGCCTCTTCCTCACTGCTGCATTTCAAGCCCATGCTTTACACCTATTTAAAAGAGTTGGTACCACTTTTCTCTGGTACTATACATTCTTTTTATTTTTTTCAACAAACCAGCCATGTCCCACTGAGGCAGGGTGACCTTAAAAGAAAAAAGTTTTTCTTTTTAAATTTAGTAATTTATACAGGAGAAGGGGTTACTAACTCCTTGCTCCTGGCATTTTAGTCACCTCTTATGGCATGCTTATTTTTTGCCTCCATAAAATTCTTTATCTTCCCAAACACCTCAGTACTCAACCTGCCTTTCCCCCCACCTATCATCTATTCTGTGGTTTACTTTTTCATTCATTTACCTCCTCACTACTCTTTCCCTCCAATCTGCTATTTGGTATTTCATTGTCTAAACTATTTTTTGTTTTACTCTCATCGCCTTGCTCTTTCCTACGTTATTTTTAATTTCATTCTTTTATACACCCTTCCAAATTCCTCCAACGTTTGCAACTTCTTTTTAGAATCTCCCAAAAGAAGTGTCATTGGGAATGAGCAACTGTGACAATTCCCACTTCATCTCTGACATTTTATCTTTCAATTCCACACTTCTCTCAATACCCTAGCATTAACTTCTTTTACAACCCTGTCTTTTAACTATACTAAGCAACCATTGTGATGTCACAATTCCTGTCTAAGTCCTACTATTACTGGAAAATGGTCCTCTTTTTCCCTACATACCCTAATCTAAACCTCACTTTTTATATAAAAACTACTTTTAGTAACCTACCACCTATTTCATACACTAGCAACATCTATCACATTCCTCCTTTATGCATCCTATCGTAAATGCAACAAACTGTCCCTTACCCTTATTAAAGTATTTTTTGGTTATTTGCTTCAGTGTAAATAATTGGTCTCCACATCCCCTACCTTTCCTAAATCCACCTTATTTCTCTGCAGTTTTACTCTCTGTCTAAACCTTAACTCTTTTAATAATATTTCTGCTATACATTTTGCCAGGTATACTGGCTTTTTTCCCTATAATGGTTGCATTCTCTCTTCTTCCTTTTTGCCTTATACAGTGGAACTGTGGATGATCTCTGCCATTTCTAAAGTACCTTTCCCTCTTGCATGCATACACTGAACAAATACACCAAACACTATGTACCCACCTGCTTTTAACATCTCATCTGTCCCAGCTACTTTACCCTCTTTAATTTTACCCATTGCTTCACTCGTTTTTTCCAATATCACTTCATTAGGAAACATAGGATTATTTATGAATGCTCTAGCCTTAAAAGTAGCTATAGAATGAATAGCTGTACTGAATATCCTGCTTTCTTAATTATCTTTGATATACCTTTGACAGATCTTGAGAGATTTCCTATTACCACAGCCTGGCCCTGGGCCAGTCTTATAAGAACATAAGAAAGAAGGAACACTGGCAACAGGCCTACTGACCCATGCGGAGCAGGTCCATATCCCCCCCTCCAGGATTAGCCCAATGACATCCCCCCCTCCCTCAATTAACCCAATGACCCACCCAGTCTGGCCACCTCCACTCAAGGAAGGAGCACGGCACCAGACCCAGCAGCACAAGCTAGTCAGGTCCAACTCACACCCACCCACACCCACTCATGTATTTATCTAACCTATTTTTAAAACTACACAATGTTTTAGCCTCAATAACTGTACTCGGGAGTGTGTTCCATTCATCCACAACTCTATTACCAAACCAGTGCTTTCCTATATCTTTCCTGAATCTGAATTTTTCCAACTTGAAACCATTGCTGCGAGTCCTGTCTTGGCTGGAAATTTTCAGCACGCTATTTACATCCCCTTTATTTATTCCTGTTTTCCATTTATACACCTCGATCATATCCCCCCTAATTCTACGCCTTTCGAGAGAGTGCAGATTCAGGGCCCTCAGTCTATCCTCATAGGGAAGATTTCTGATACATGGGATCATCTTTGTCATCCTCCTCTGTACATTTTCCAGAGCATTTATATCCATTCTGTAATACGGTGACCAGAACTGAGCAGCATAGTCTAAATGAGGCCTAACCAAGGATATATAGAGTAGAAGAACAACCTGAGGACTTATCGTGCTTGTCTGGTCAACCAGGCTGTTACTGCTGGTGGACCACTGGCCCACAGCCTCCTTAACTTTGACTCCCTTTACAGAAAGATGTGGAGATGCCAAGTGTGGTGACACTAGCATGCATGGAGCTTAGTGGGATGGGGTTCAGCAATCGGGAATGTGAGGCCCAGAAAGCAGTAATGCAGGTATTTAATTCTACAAGTTGTTAACTATGGTTTTAGTAAACCATTTTACTGACTTATACATAACCAATATAGTCTCATAAGGTATAGTATGTTGCTAGATTGGTTTTAGATTTTTTTTTAACATGCTGGCCATCTCCCACCAAGGCAGTGTGACTTAAAAATGAAACACTTTCACCATCATTCACATTATCACTGTCTTGCCAGAGACATGCAGATGTCACTCCAAACAACAAATATGTATCCCAAACCCTCCATTAGAATGCAGGCACTATACTCCCCACCTCCAGGACTCAAGCTTGGCTAACCAATTTTCCTGAATCCCTTCCATACCTTGCTCACACTCCAAAGCTCATCAGGTCCCAAAAACCATTTGTCTCCACTCACTATTATCTAACATGCTCTCATATGCCTGCTGTATATCCAAGCCCCTTGCACACAAAGCCTTTACCCCCTCCCTCTATCCATTTTCTCTCAAATTCACACTATTGAAAGCCTCACACCCAGCTATTATAAAATCTTTGCCAGTACTCTTCCTTGTCCACAATGCCATTTTGCGTGTATTAAAAAGTTTCTCGATGTTTTTCATTTGCATACCATAGAAAATGCTGCTTTTTATCTTAACCAAATAAAGGTATCTTGGCAGTTTTTTCATGCATTTTAAATTAATTTTTGAATCAGTGGAGTTTACCTCGTGCCCCAATGGGATTAATTTCTTTTCTCTAGTTTTAAAATTTGTGGAGGCTAGTTCAGTACAGTTTTTTTGTATTTTTAAATAAATGCCTTATTTTCCCTCTTATGAGAATATATGTGTGTGAAGACCCCAGTAAAGTAAAATATGAGTAATATTTTTGTATGCTGTTTGCTGTATTTATCATTAGTTATTTATTGCACAATTCACATATTCACCTTTGCAGTATTCCATATACTATATGTCATACTGCAAGTTTAAAATATTCAGAAGAGGCACTATTTATTTTATTGGATTGGAAAACATTTACAATTTATTTACTATTTACCAAAACAGGCACAAATGTCTTCACTGGAGAAAAAAGCATATTGTGTTGTAGGTCATCCATTTTCCCTTGCATCCAGTAATGAGATCAGCAATGTGTTGTATGGGGAACTTCACCTACCATCTCCTACTGGACCCTTAACTCCTACAAGGTAACAATATGCTTAGGCTTTTTTTTGTGCTAGCAAGTTTTGCCATCTTCATTAATTTATTTGTGCTCTTCAAGGTAGGTGCTTAGATACTGGTAAAGGGCTTTTCATCCAAAGAATTGGAGCTACCCTCTTTGTAATTGGATGGTTTTCTTTTGATTTCCTTGAATGAAATCCGATTATCTCCCATTCCTCAGGTGCTGTATAACCCTTACAGGTTTAGCATTTTACTATGAATGTGCTAATGAAGCCTTTGTTCACAACTAGTACTTTTTAGTAATTTTATCATTGTTTATTTTAGTTGAGCACAAAATTTTACTCTTATCTTTTCCACAGAGGAAGGAAAGGTCGAGGTGGAATAGGAAGTCGAGGAAAACGACTTAGTGGACCAACCAATAAAGAGGCACTGGAGAAACTCTCAAAAATACACCCTCTTCCTGCAGTTATTACTCAGTGGCGTAAAATAAATTCCTCCCTCAACAAGGTAAAAATTTAATTAATGTGAATAATGTCTTACACAATAATACACAAATAATTTTCACATTGGAGAATGAAACTTATGACAACATTTTGGTCGGAATTGAATCGATAACTAGTCAAACTGAAACATCATCAAGAGTTTCATTCTCCTGTGTGCATGTTATTTGTGTATTTTTCCAGTCACGGTATTGTTCCTTTTTATTCTTTCTGGATAATGTCTTATAAACTTTCTTCTTCTTTCAACAAACCAGCCATATCTCAGTGAACAGGGTGGCCCAAAAAGAAATACAAAAGTTTCTATTTTTAACTTTAGTAATATATACAAGTGAAGAGGTTACTAGCCCCTTGCTCCCAGCATGTTAAATCGCCTCTTATGACATGCATGGCTTATGGAGGAAGAATTCTGTTCTACTTCCCCATGGAGATAAGAGGAAATAAACAATAACAAGACCCAGTAAGAAAATAGAAAACCCAGAGGGGTGTGTATATATACGCTTGTCCATGCATGTGTAGTGTGACCTAAGTGTAAGTAGAAGTAGCAAGACGTACCTGAAATCTTACATGTTTATGAGACAGAAAAAAGACACAAGTAATCTTTTCTTTCTTTCTTTCAACACACCGGCCGTATCCCACTGAGGCGGGGTGGCCCAAAAGGAAAAACGAAAGTTTCTCCTTGTACATTTAGTAATATATACAGGAGAAGAGGTTACTAGCCTCTTGCTCCTGGCATTTTAGTCGCCTCTTACAACATGCATGACTTACGGAGGAAGAATTCTGTTGCACTTCCCCATGGAGATAAGAGGAAATAAACAAGAATAAGAACTAGAAAGAAAATAGAAGAAAACCCAGAGGGGTGTGTATATACATGTATGTGCTTGCACATGTATGTGTAGTGTGACCTAAGTTTAAGTAGAAGTAGCAAGACATACCTGAAATCTTGCATGTTCATGAGACAGAAAAAAGGACACCAGCAATCCTACCATCATGTAAAACAATTACAGGCTTTCGTTTTACACTCGCTTGGCAGGACGGTAGTACCTCCCTGGGCGGTTGCTTTCTACCATCATACTACCTAGGACACATTACTTACCATAAAATATTTTCATCCTTATATCGAGTGTGAATATATTTATTGTATGTCTTTCTTCTTCTTTCAACACACCGGCCGTATCCCACCAAGGCAGGGTGGCCCAAAAAGAAAAACGAAAGTTTCTCTTTTAAATTTAGTAATTTATACGGGAGAAGGGGTTACTAGCCCCTTGCTCCCGGCATTTTAGTCGCCTCTTACAACACGCATGGCTTACGGAGGAAGAATTCTGTTCCACTTCCCCATGGAAATAAGAGGAAATAAACAAGAACAAGAACTAGAAAGAAAATAGCAGAAAACCCAGAGGGGTGTGTATATATATGCTTGTACATGTTTGTGTAGTGTGACCTAAGTGTAAGTAGAAGTAGCAAGACATACCTGAAATCTTGCGTGTATATGAGACAGACAAAAGACACCAGCAATCCTACCATCATGCAAAACAATTACAGGCTTTCGTTTTACATTCACTTGGCAGGACGGTAGTACCTCCCTGGGCGGTTGCTTTCTACCATCATACTACCTAGGACACATTACTTACCATAAAATATTTTCATCCTTATAGCGAGTGTGAATATATTTATTGTATGTTCTTCTTCTTTCTTTCAACACACCGGCCGTATCCCACCGAGGCGGGGTGGCCCAAAAGGAAAAACGAAAGTTTCTCCTTTTACATTTAGTAATATATACAGGAGAAGAGGTTACTAGCCCCTTGCTCCCGGCATTTTAGTCGCCTCTTACAACACGCATGGCTTACGGAGGAAGAATTCTGTTCCACTTCCCCATGGAGATAAGAGGAAATAAACAAGAATAAGAACTAGAAAGAAAATAGAAGAAAACCCAGAGGGGTGTGTATATATGTGCTTGTACATGTATGTGTAGTGGGACCTAAGTGTAAGTAGAAGTAGCAAGACGTACCTGAAAACTTGCATGTTCATGAGACAGAAAAAAGGACACCAGCAATCCTACCATCATGCAAAACAATTACAGGCTTTCGTTTTACATTCACTTGGCAGGACGGTAGTACCTCCCTGGGCGGTTGCTTTCTACCATCATACTACCTAGGACACATTACTTACCATAAAATATTTTCATCCTTATAGCGAGTGTGAATATATTTATTGTATGTAACCTAAATAAAAGGAGATTGGGTATAATTGAAAACCACCGTATTCACGAAACACTGTAGAGCGAAGCGCTGTAAAGTGGGGCCCTCCTGTGTCACCTGTCTTTTCTTGTGTGCTCCGTGACTCTGTTCATTGAACCTATTTTTTCTCATCTTTGCCTTTATTTTATTAGATATTGAGCTAGTATGTATCCTTCTCTCCTGAATTGAGAGATACCAATCACAATTATAGAGACAAATACAATACATGTATTATGGAAATGTTTGTTGACAGAGCTTGAGGGCTTGAGCATCCACCAGGATGGTGTGAGGGTGTTAGATAGGAGTGAATGGAGAAGAGTAGTTTTTCAATGTTCATATTGTTGGATTGTAGCAAGGTAACATGTATGAAGAGATTCAGGGTAAACTGGTTAGCCAGACTTGAGTCCTGGAGATAGGAAGGTTAGGTAAGGTTTGTCAGGAAACAGGACAAGTGTTTCCTGACGCAGGTCTTAGTCAGACGATGACCTGCCTTTGGAGCTTTTGGTCATCTGACCGAGGCCTTCCACTGGCTTACCAGTCCACCCCTTTAAAAATTATGGTCATAGTTATAACCATTTCTCGTATTAGGTAGAAAGGGCAGTGCATGCACTCTGAAAGAAGGGTGGAGATGTTGCAGTCAGAGGGTAATATAAATTATGATGCCAGCATATTGGCATTTTTGGCAAGACAGTAATTGAATGAGCTATGGTGAACGTGTCTTCTTCTTTCGGTCACCCTGCCTTGGCAAGAGATGGCCATTGAGGTAAAACAACTATGAAGTCTTGCTTCTTTACCAACAGGTTGTATTTCCCCTTCAAGAAGCACGTGTTCACTGTTCCCGCTTGTCTATGGATCGCATTCATCCACTCACCCACACCTTCACTGCTACAGGCAGAGTTACTATGCATGAGCCTAACCTGCAAAATATTCCAAAGGATTTTAATATTCAGGTAAGATATTTTTAAGGTGAAAATAATTGATAATTTGTATTAGGTGACTAGAAGACAGTAAATAGATGATGAATTAAAGAATACAGTGGACCCCCGCATAGCGAACTTAATCCGTGCAAGAGGGCTGGTCGTTATGCGAAATGTTCGCTATGCGAATTAATTTTCCCCATAAGAAATAATGGAAATAAAATTAATCCGTGCAAGACACCCAAAAGTATGAAAAAAATTTTTTTTACCACAAAAAAATGTTAATTTTAGTACACACAAACTGAAAAAGGCATGCACAATTACATGACACTTACTTTTATTGAAGATCTGGTGATGATTGATGGGATGGGAGGAGGGGAGAGAGAGTGTTAGTGTTTAGAAGGGGAATCCCCTTCCATTAGGACTTGAGGTAGCAAGTCCTTTTCTGGGGTTACTTCCCTTCTTCTTTTAATGCCACTAGGACCAGCTTCAGAGTCACTGGACTTCTTTCGCACAACATATCTGTCCATAGTGGCCTGTACCTCTCGTTCCTTTATGATTTGTCTAAAGTGGTTCACAACAGTGTCATTGTAACAGTCACCAGCACGGCTTGCAATAGCTGTGTGAGGGTGATTTTCATCAAAAAAGGTTTGCACTTCAAGCCATTTTGCACACATTTCCTTAATCTTTGAAGTAGGCAATTCCTTCAATTTCTCTCTCCCCTCCTTTGAACCAGTTTCCCCAGGTCTGGCCTCTTGCTCTTGAAGTTGATCTATCAGCTCATCAGTGGTTAGTTCTTCATTGTCCTCCTCCACCAACTCTTCCACATCCTCCCCACTAACCTCCAACCCCAAGGACTTCCCCAATTCCACAATTGATTCCTCAACTGGTATACTACTCCTCTCAGGGTTAGCCTCAAACCCTTCAAAATCCCTTTTGTCTACACATTCTGGCCACAGTTTCTTCCAAGCAGAGTTCAAGGTTCTCTTAGTCACTCCCTCCCAAGCCTTACCTATAAGGTTTACACAATTGAGGATATTAAAGTGATCCTTCCAAAACTCTTTTAGAGTCAATCGAGTGTCTGTGGTCACTTCAAAGCACTTTTGAAACAGAGCTTTTGTGTACAGTTTCTTGAAGTTGGAAATGACCTGCTGGTCCATGGGCTGCAGGAGAGGAGTGGTATTAGGAGGCAAAAACTTCACCTTAATGAAGCTCATGTCCCCATAAAGTCGCTCTGCCACGTCTGTAGGATGACCAGGGGCATTGTCTAACACCAGGAGGCACTTAAGGTCTAATTTCTTTTCAGTTAGGTAATCTTTCACATTGGGGGCAAATGCATGGTGTAACCAGTTATAGAAAAATTCCCTAGTGACCCATGCCTTACTGTTTGCCCTCCACAGCACACACAAATTATCCTTGAGGACATTCTTTTGCCTGAACGCTCTGGGAGTTTCAGAGTGATACACTAATAAAGGCTTAACTTTGCAATCACCACTAGCATTGGCACACATCAACAAAGTAAGCCTGTCTTTCATAGGCTTATGTCCTGGGAGTGCCTTTTCCTCCTGAGTAATGTAGGTCCTGCTTGGCATTTTCTTCCAGAACAGGCCTGTTTCATCACAATTAAACACTTGTTCAGGTTCCAGTCCTTCAGTTTCTATGTACTCCTTGAATTCCTGCACATATTTTTCAGCCGCTTTGTGGTCCGAACTGGCAGCCTCACCATGCCGTATCACACTATGGAATGCCACTACGCTTCTTAAATCTCTCAAACCAACCTTTGCTGGCCTTAAATTCACTCACATCATCACTAGTTGCAGGCATTTTTTTAATTAAATCGTCATGCAACTTCCTAGCCTTTTCACATATGATCGCTTGAGAGACGCTATCTCCTGCTAGCTGTTTTTCATTTATCCACACCAATAAGAGTCTCTCAACATCTTCCATCACTTGCGATCTTTGTTTCGAAAACACAGTTAAACCTTTGGCAACAACAGCTTCCTTGATTGCCGTTTTCTTGCCCACAATAGAAGCGATGGTTGATTTTGGTTTCTTGTACAACCTGACCAGGTCGGTGATACGTACTCCACTTTCATACTTATCAATGATCTCTTTCTTCATTTCAATGGGTATTCTTACCCTTTGAGGTGTAGGGTTGGCACTAGAAGCTTTCTTGGGGCCCATGGTCACTTATTTTCCACAAACAGCACCGAAAACACTGTAATAATACGAAATATTCCGAGTGTATGCTTGAATGTTACCGCGGAGGCTGGCTGGTAAACAATGGGACGGGCGGCACATGTGAGGCTGGCTGAGGGCGCACATTGGACACGTCTCGGACGAAGGTCGCTGAGCGGGTTTTTGTCCACTATGCGGGGCAAAATTTTAGCGAACAAAGCGTTCGCTATGCGGATTGTTCGCTATGCAAGGCGTTCGCTATGCGGGGGTCCACTGTACTGAGAATTGGTAATACCCATATGTATTACTGAAGTTTATATAAATATGAGCATGATTTCTGGAAGAGCTAAAATTTTAAATAAAATTGATTGGAAACCCGAGCTTATACATTTTTGCTGCTCTTGTTTTATTAGTAGTGATTAGATTATAAACTGGAAGGTTAACTGGTTTTCCTGGGCCATTTTTTGGCACTTAGCAACACACATTTGAAGATGTGTCTTTGGCTCTTTCATGTCTTTATTACGAATAAAAGTCAGGCTACCATGGCTGGAGCATCTCACTATTATCCCACAATTTGGAAAGGAAACTTTTAGGTGACTTCTGGTCCATCTGGACCTTTATCAAGAAATAATGGAATGAGGGAGGACCTAAATGTGGTGTAAAGCTTCATTTTGTTACAGTCACGATTAACAATCTTTTCTCTGTCCGCCACAATTATCATTACTGGCCACCCACTCCCTCCAATTAGTTTGTTAAATTGAGGGTTTGCTGTACTTAAGAGATTTGTTTTAAGGTCAAATTTAACTACAATTTATTTTTCCCAAGATGTAAAATTTGATTGCACAGTTAAAAATGCTATTTTAATATGAGATTTGAAATTTATATGAATAACCTTCAGATATGGTTATAATAGGTTGTTATTTAAAAGTATCATATTCAAAAATAGTATCATATTTTCTGGCCTATAAGGCATGCGTATCATTGTCATTAGCCCTTGAATTAAAGTATCATTAGCCCTTGAATTAAAGTATCATTGAATTAAAGTATCATTAGCACTTGAATTAAAGTATCATTGTCATTAGCCCTTGAATATGATTACTGATTTACCATTATGATACTTATGTCGTGCATCTTGTATGCCAGAAAATATGGTAAATACTCTAATGATTGTACAGAAAAAGTTATTGGTCAGTGTATCATGTCCAAATATGAGCGGAAGATATTTTCCAGGTGACATCAGACAAGGCTAGAAGTGGCATCAGCACATCAGTGCAGCACCGTACTCTTATAAATTCTGCCATCATGACTCAGTTGGCTCCTCTTTTGGTTTGTAAAAAGCTTTATTTTTTGTAGTTCTTTATAAACTTACATTGCTCCTATAGTTTATATTAAATTTAGTTATATAATCAACAGAAAACATTGTGTGTAAATATGTATTTTTTTTTTTTTTTTGCAATTACTGTATTTCTTGTTACATTCATTCTACCTCCTTACCTTTTACATTGAAGAGGTGTTTTCAGCTTTCACTGTGGATCATTTGATTGTGTAATTTTCAGTTATACATATTCTCTTGTTCTTGATTCATTCCTCATCAATAATCTATACTGTATATGTCCCAGTATAAATATATATATATTTTTTTTTTTATTATTATTATTATCACACTGGCCGATTCCCACCAATGCAGGGTGGCCCGAAAAAGAAAAACTTTCACCATCATTCACTCCATCACTGTCTTGCCAGAAGAGTGCTTTACACTACAGTTTTTAAACTGCAACATTAACACCCCTCCTTCAGAGTGCAGGCACTGTACTTCCCATCTTCAGGACTCGAGTCCAGCCTGCCGGTTTCCCTGAACCCCTTCATAAATGTTACTTTGCTCACACTCCAACAGCACGTCAAGTATTAAACACCATTTGTCTCCATTCACTCCTATCAAACACGCTCACGCATGCCTGCTGGAAGTCCAAGCCCCTCGCACACAAAACCTCCTTTACCCCCTCCCTCCAACCTTTCCTACGCCGACCCTTACCCCGCCTTCCTTCCACTACAGACTGATACACTCTTGAAGTCACTCTGTTTCTCTCCATTCTCTCTACATGTCCGAACCACCTCAACAACCCTTCCTCAGCCCTCTGGACAAGAGTTTTTGTAATCCCGCACCGCCTCCTAACTTCCAAACTACGAATTCTCTGCATTATATTCACACCACACATTGCCCTCAGACATGACATCTCCACTGCGTCCAGCCTTCTCCTCGCTGCAACATTCATCACCCATGCTTCACACCCATATAAGAGTGTTGGTAAAACTATACTCTCATACATTCCCCTCTTTGCCTCCAAGGACAAAGTTCCTTGTCCTATACACGAAATCACAGCTTCCCTATCTTCATCAACATTTAACAATTCCTCAAAATATTCCCTCCATCTTCCCAATACCTCTAACTCTCCATTTAATAACTCTCCTCTCCTATTTTTAACTGACAAATCCATTTGTTCTCTAGGCTTCCCTAACTTGTTAATCTCACTCCAAAACTTTTTCTTATTTTCAACAAAATTTGTTGATAACATCTCACCCACTCTCTCATTTGCTCTCTTTTTACATTGCTTCACCACTCTCTTAACCTCTCTCTTTTTCTCCATATACCCTTCCCTCCTTGCATTGCTTCTACGTTGTAAAAACTTCTCATATGCTAACTTTTTCTCCCTTACTACTATTTTTACATCATCATTCCACCAATCGCTCCTCTTCCCTCCCGCACCCACTTTCCTGTAACCACAAACTTCTGCTGAACACTCTAACACTACATTTTTAAACCTACCCCATACCTCTTCAACCCCATTGCCTATGCTCTCATTAGCCCATCTATCCTCCAATAGCTGTTTATATCTTACCCTAACTGCCTCCTCTTTTAGTTTATAAACCTTCACCTCTCTCTTCCCTGATGCTTCTATTCTCCTTGTATCCCATCTACCTTTTACTCTCAGTGTAGCTACAACTAGAAAGTGATCTGATATATCTGTGGCCCCTCTATAAACATGTACATCCTGAAGTCTACTCAACAGTCTTTTATCTACCAATACATAATCCAACAAACTACTGTCATTTTGCCCTACATCATATCTTGTATACTTATTTATCCTCTTTTTCTTAAAATATGTATTACCTATAACTAAACCCCTTTCTATACAAAGTTCAATCAAAGGGCTCCCATTATCATTTACACCTGGCACCCCAAACTTACCTACCGCACCCTCTCTAAAAGTTTCTCCTACTTTAGCATTCAGATCCCCTGCCACAATTACTCTCTCACTTGGTTCAAAGGCTCCTATACATTCACTTAACATCTCTCAAAATCTCTCTCTCTCTCCTCTACATTCCTCTCTTCTCCAGGTGCATACACACATATTATGACCCACGTTTTGCATCCAACCTTTACTTTAACCCTTTGAGGGTCCGTCCCGTAGATCTACGGCTTTACGTTCAGGGTCCAAACCGTAGATCTATGTCATGAGCTCAGCACACTCTGATAAACTGTGAGTGGTAAATTTGGGCCTAGATATGAGAGAATACATCTATGTGGTATGTGTGCACCACATAAAACAGATCCTGCAGCACGCTGTGTATAATGAGAGAAAAAAACTGAAATCATGATTTTTCGATTAAAACAGCGACTTTGCAGTGTTTTTTCGTATGTTTTTTATAGTTCTATTTGTGATTTCTTGGTCTCATTTGATAGAATGGAAGACATGTTACAGAAATAAAGATGATTTTGATTGGTTTTAGCACTGGAAATGGCTTGAAAATGAGCTCAAAGTAGCAGAAATGTTAAATTTTTGCTGATATTCAAGAGTCAACAAACGACCTCATGCGTCTAATACACGCCAGCTGGTGGGTCTATTATGCACTCACAAATATGGTGATGATACTTATACAATTATTACAGTATTGCATAACAGTAAATCTTCTATTTTTTGGTGTGAATGAAAATTCATTATGTGAATAAAAAATAGGTAGTAGGTTGGCAGACAGCAACCACCCAGGGAAGTACTACCGTCCTGCCAGATGACTGTGAAACAGAAACCTGTAACTGTTTTGCATGATGGTAGGATTGCTGGTTTCTTTTTCTGTCTCATAAACACGCTAGATAACAGGGATATCTTGCTACTCCTACTTACACTTTGGTCACACTTCACAGACACGCACATGCATATATATATATATATATACATACATCTAGGTTTTTCTCCTTTTTCTAAATAGCTCTTGTTCTTTATTTCTTCTATTGTCCATGGGAAGTGGAAAAGAATCTTTCCTCTGTAAGCCATGCGTGTCGTATGAGGCGACTAAAATGCCGGGAGCAATGGGCTAGTAACCCCTTCTCCTGTAGACATTTACTAAAAAAGAGAAGAAGAAAAACTTTATAAAACTGGGATGCTTAAATGTGCGTGGATGTAGTGCGGATGACAAGAAACAGATGATTGCTGATGTTATGAATGAAAAGAAGTTGGATGTCCTGGCCCTAAGCGAAACAAAGCTGAAGGGGGTAGGGGAGTTTCAGTGGGGGGAAATAAATGGGATTAAATCTGGAGTATCTGAGAGAGTTAGAGCAAAGGAAGGGGTAGCAGTAATGTTAAATGATCAGTTATGGAAGGAGAAAAGAGAATATGAATGTGTAAATTCAAGAATTATGTGGATTAAAGTAAAGGTTGGATGCGAAAAGTGGGTCATAATAAGCGTGTATGCACCTGGAGAAGAGAGGAATGTAGAGGAGAGAGAGAGATTTTGGGAGATGTTAAGTGAATGTATAGGAGCCTTTGAACCAAGTGAGAGAGTAATTGTGGTAGGGGACCTGAATGCTAAAGTAGGAGAAACTTTTAGAGAGGGTGTGGTAGGTAGGTTTGGGGTGCCAGGTGTAAATGATAATGGGAGCCCTTTGATTGAACTTTGTATAGAAAGGGGTTTAGTTATAGGTAATACATATTTTAAGAAAAAGAGGATAAATAAGTATACAAGATATGATGTAGGATGAAATGACAGTAGTTTGTTGGATTATGTATTGGTAGATAAAAGACTGTTGAGTAGACTTCAGGATGTACATGTTTATAGAGGGGCCACAGATATATCAGATCACTTTTTAGTTGTAGCTACACTGAGAGTAAAAGGTAGATGGGATACAAGGAGAATAGAAGCATCAGGGAAGAGAGAGGTGAAGGTTTATAAACTAAAAGAGAAGGCAGTTAGGGTAAGATATAAACAGCTATTGGAGGATAGATGGGCTAATGAGAGCATAGGCAATGGGGTCGAAGAGGTAAGGGGTAGGTTTAAAAATGTAGTGTTAGAGTGTTCAGCAGAAGTTTGTGGTTACAGGAAAGTGGGTGCGGGAGGGAAGAGGAGCGATTGGTGGAATGATGATGTAAAGAGAGTAGTAAGGGAGAAAAAGTTAGCATATGAGAAGTTTTTACAAAGTAGAAGTGATGCAAGGAGGGAAGAGTATATGGAGAAAAAGAGAGAGGTTAAGAGAGTGGTGAAGCAATGTAAAAAGAGAGCAAATGAGAGAGTGGGTGAGATGTTATCAACAAATTTTGTTGAAAATAAGAAAAAGTTTTGGAGTGAGATTAACAAGTTAAGAAAGCCTAGAGAACAAATGGATTTGTCAGTTAAAAATAGGAGAGGAGAGTTATTAAATGGAGAGTTAGAGGTATTGGGAATATTTTGAGGAATTGTTAAATGTTGATGAAGATAGAGAAGCTGTGATTTCGTGTATAGGACAAGGAGGAATAACGTCTTGTAGGAGTGAGGAAGAGCCAGTTGTGAGTGTGGGGGAAGTTCGTGAGGCAGTAGGTAAAATGAAAAGGGGTAAGGCAGCGAGGATTGATGGGATAAAGATAGAAATGTTAAAAGCAGGTGGGGATATAGTTTTGGAGTGGTTGGTGCAATTATTTAATAAATGTATGGAAGAGGGTAAGGTACCTAGGGATTGGCAGAGAGCATGCATAGTTCCTTTGTATAAAGGCAAAGGGGATAAAAGAGAGTGCAGAAATTATAGGGGGATAAGTCTGCTGAGTATACCTGGTAAAGTGTATGGTAGAGTTATTATTGAAAGAATTAAGAGTAAGACGGAGAATAGGATAGCAGATGAACAAGGAGGCTTTAGGAAAGGTAGGGGGTGTGTGGACCAGGGGTTTACAGTGAAACATATAAGTGAACAGTATTTAGATAAGGCTAAAGAGGTCTTTGTGGCATTTATGGATTTGGAAAAGGCATATGACAGGGTGGATAGGGTGGCAATGTGGCAGATGTTGCAAGTGTATGGTGTAGGAGGTAGGTTACTGAAAGCAGTGAAGAGTTTTTACGGGGATAGTGAGGCTCAAGTTAGAGTATGTAGGAAAGAGGGAAATTATTTCCCAGTAAAAGTAGGCCTTAGACAAGGATGTGTGATGTCACCGTGGTTGTTTAATATATTTATAGATCGGGTTGTAAGAGAAGTAAATGCGAGGGTCTTGGCAAGAGGCGTGGAGTTAAAAGATAAAGAATCACACACAAAGTGGGAGTTGTCACAGCTGCTCTTTGCTGATGACACTGTGCTCTTGGGAGATTCTGAAGAGAAGTTGCAGAGATTGGTGGATGAATTTGGTAGGGTGTGCAAAAGAAGAAAATTAAAGGTGAATACAGGAAAGAGTAAGGTTATGAGGATAACAAAAAGATTAGGTGATGAAAGATTGAATATCAGATTGGAGGGAGAGAGTATGGAGGAGGTGAATGTATTCAGATATTTGGGAGTGGACGTGTCAGCGGATGGGTCTATGAAAGATGAGGTGAATCATAGAATTGATGAGGGGAAAAGAGTGAGTGGTGCACTTAGGAGTATGTGGAGACAAAGAACTTTGTCCTTGGAGGCAAAGAGGGGAATGTATGAGAGCATGGGTGATGAATGTTGCAGCGAGGAGAAGGCTGGAGGCAGTGGAGATGTCATGTCTGAGAGCAATGTGTGGTGTGAATATAATGCAGAGAATTCGTAGTTTGGAAGTTAGGAAGAGGTGCGGGATTACCAAAACTGTTGTCCAGAGGGCTGAGGAAGGGTTGTTGAGGTGGTTCGAACATGTAGAGAGAATGGAGCGAAACAGAATGACTTCAAGAGTGTATCAGTCTGTAGTGGAAGGAAGGCGGGGTAGGGGTCGGCCTAGGAAAGGTTGGAGGGAGGGGGTAAAGGAGGTTTTGTGTGCGACGGGCTTGGACTTCCAGCAGGCATGCGTGAGCGTGTTTGATAGGAGTGAATGGAGACAAATGGTTTTTAATACTTGACGTGCTGTTGGAGTGTGAGCAAAGTAACATTTATGAAGGGGTTCAGGGAAACCGGCAGGCCGGACTTGAGTCCTGGAGATGGGAAGTACAGTGCCTGCACTCTGAAGGAGGGGTGTTAATGTTGCAGTTTAAAAACTGTAGTGTAAAGCACCCTTCTGGCAAGAGAGTGATGGAGTGAATGATGGTGAAAATTTTTCTTTTTCGGGCCACCCTGCCTTGGTGGGAATCGGCCAGTGTGATAATAAAAAAAAACAATAAAAAATCAAAATGGAATTTATTTGTAAAGCCTCAAAATGTAACTAATGAACAGAGGAAATGTTAGTTTAGTTCCAGGAATACCTACATTGTTTATTCTGGACCCTATTTTGAAATTGGAATATTTTGAACTGTGTAAAATTGGCCAAATTAACAATTTCTGATCACTTTAATTTGTAGTTGATACAGTTGACTTGGCGATTTCTTGTGCTCAATCGATAGAATAGAAGTAATACTAGTGAAACAGCTAAGAATTTGGTTGACTGGAATAATGTAATTGGCCTAAAATGGGAGTCAAAGTCGGCAAAATCGCCGATTTGTAAATATCGCTGACACATCAAAATTCGCAAGAGCATAATTTCGTCAATTTTCCATCAAATTTCGTACTTTTTGTTTTATTACCTTCACAAAAAGATTCTCTACCATTTCACAAGAAAAAATAACAAATTTTTTTTTTGAAAATTCCTGGACACTGGGGCACCACTTCAGATTTGGGCTTTGGACCCTGAAGGGGTTAATCCACATAATTCTTGAATTTACACATTCATATTCTCTTTTCTCCTTCCATAACTGACCCTCCAACATTACTGCTACCACTTCCTTTGCTCTAACTCTCTCAGATACTCCAGATTTAATCCCATTTATTTCCCCCCACCGAAACTCCCCTACCCCCTTCAGCTTTGTTTCGCTTAGGGCCAGGACATCCAACTTCTTGTCATTCATAACATCAGCAATCATCTGTTTCTTGTCATCCGCACTACATCCACACACATTCAAGCATCCCAGTTTTATAAAGTTTTTCTTCTCTTTTTTAGTAAATGTCTACAGGAGAAGGGGTTACTAGCCCATTGCTCCCGGCATTTTAGTCGCCTCATACGACACGCATGGCTTACAGAGGAAAGATTCTTTTCCACTTCCCATGGACAATAGAAGAAATAAAGAACAAGAGCTATTTAGAAAAAGGAGAAAAACCTAGATGTATGTATATATATATATATATGCGTGTGCGTGTCTGTGAAGTGTGACCAAAGTGTAAGTAGGAGTAGCAAGATATCCCTGTTATCTAGCGTGTTTATGAGACAGAAAAAGAAACCAGCAGTCCTACCATCATGCAAAACAGTTACAGGTTTCTGTTTCACAGTCATCTGGCAGGATGGTAGTACTTCCCTGGGTGGTTGCTGTCTACCAACCTACTACCTATAAATAATATATAATTTTTTTTTTTTTTTTTTCAACAAGTCGGTCGTCTCCCACCGAGGCAGGGTGACCCAAAAAAGAAAGAAAATCCCCAAAAAGAAAATACTTTCATCATCATTCAACACTTTCACCACACTCACACATTATCACTGCTTTTGCGGAGGTGCTCAGAATACAACAGCTTAGAAGCATATACGTATAAAGATAGACAACATATCCCTCCAAACTGCCAATATCCCAAACCCCTCCTTTAAAGTGCAGGCATTGTACTTCCCATTTCCAGGACTCAAGTCCGACTATATGAAAATAACCGGTTTCCCTGAATCCCTTCACTAAATATTACCCTGCTCACACTCCAACAGATTGTCAGGTCCCAAGTATCATTCGTCTCCATTCACTCCTATCTAACACACTCATGCACGCTTGCTGGAAGTCCAAGCCCCTCGCCCACAAAACCTCCTTTACCCCCTCTTTCCAACCCTTTCGAGGACGACCCCTACCCCTCTTTCCTTCCCCTATAGATTTATATGCTTTCCATGTCATTCTAGTTTGATCCATTCTCTCTAAATGACCAAACCACCTCAACAACCCCTCTTCTGCCCTCTGACTAATGCTTTTATTAGCTCCACACCTTATCCTAATTTCCACACTCCGAATTTTCTGCATAATATTTACACGACACATTGCCCTTAGACAGGACATCTTCACTGCCTCCAACCGTCTCCTCGCTGCTGCATTTACCACCCAAGCTTCACATCCATATAAGAGTGTTGGTACTACTATACTTTCATACATTCCCTTCTTTGCCTCCATAGATAACGTTTTTTGACTCCACATATACCTTAACGCACCACTCACATTTTTTCCCTCATCAATTCTATGATTAACCTCATCCTTCATAAATCCATCCGCTGACACGTCAACTCCCAAGTATCTGAAAACATTCACTTCTTCCATACTCCTCCTCCCCAATTTGATATCCAATTTTTCTTTATCTAAATCATTTGATACCCTCATCACCTTACTCTTTTCTATGTTCACTTTCAACTTTCTACCTTTACACACATTCTCAAACTCATCCACTAACCTTTGCAATTTTTCTGTAGAATCTCCCATAAGCACAGTATCATCAGCAAAAAGTAACTGTCAATTCCCATTTTGAATTTGATTCCCCATAATTTAATCCCACCCCTCTCCCGAACACCCTAGCATTTACTTCTTTTACAACCCCATCTATAAATATATTAAACAACCATGGTGACATTACACATCCCTGTCTAAGACCTACTTTTACCAGGAAGTATTCTCCCTCTCTTCTACATACCCTAACCTGAGCCTCACTATCCTCATAAAAGCTCTTTACAGCATTTAGTAACTTACCATCTATTCCATATACTTGCAACATCTGCCACATTGCTCCTCTATCCACTCTATCATATGCCTTTTCTAAATCCATAAATGCAATAAAAACTTCCCTACCTTTATCTAAATACTGTTCACATATATGCTTCAATGTAAACACTTGATCTACACATCCCCTACCCACTCTGAAGCCTCTTTGCTGATCCACAATTCTACATTCTGTCTTACCTCTAATTCTTTCAATTATAACCCTACTGTATACTTTTCCTGGTATACTCAGTAAACTTATTCCTCTATAATTTTTACAATCTCTTTTGTCCCCTTTTCCTTTATATAAAGGGACTATACATGCTCTCCGCCAGTCCCTAGGTACCTTCCCCTCTTTCATACATTTATTAAACAAAAGTACTAACCACTCCAACACTATATCCCCCCCTGCTTTTAACATTTCTGTCATGATCCCATCAGTTCCAGCTGCTTTACCCCCTTTCATTCTACGTAATGCCTCACGTACCTCCACCACACTTACATTCTGCTCTTCTTCACTCCTTCACTTCCCTGGCCAGTGCATGAAATTACCGCCTCCCTTTCTTCCTCAACATTTAAAAGTTCCTCAAAATATTCTCGCCATCTACCTAATACCTCCCTCTCCCCATCTACTAACTCCCCTACTCTGTTTTTAACTGACAAATCTATACTTTCCCTAGGCTTTCTTAACTTGTTTAACTCACTCCAAAATTTTTTCTTATTTTCATTAAAATTTCTTGACAGTGCCTCTCCCACTCTTTCATCTGCTCTCCTTTTGCACTCTCTCACCACTCTCTTCACCTTTCTTTTACTCTCCATATACTCTGCTCTTCTTATAACACTTCTGCTTTGTAAAAACCTCTCGTAAGCTACCTTTTTCTCTTTTATCACACCCTTTACTTCATCATTCCACCAATCACTCCTCTTTCCTCCTGCCCCCACCCTCCTATAACCGCAAACTTCTGCCCCACATTCTAATACTGCATTTTTAAAACTATTCCAACCCTCTTCAACCCCCCCACTACTCATCTTTGCAGTAGCCCACCTTTCTGCCAATAGTCGCTTATATCTCACCCGAACTTCCTCCTCCCTTAGTTTATGCACTTTCACCTCCCTCTTACTTGTTGTTGCCACCTTCCTCTTTTCCCATCTACCTCTTACTCTAACTGTAGCTACAACTAAATAATGATCCGATATATCAGTTGCCACTCTATAAACATGTACATCCTGGATCCTCCTGCCCCCACCCTCCTATAACCGCAAACTTCTGCCCCACATTCTAATACTGCATTTTTAAAACTATTCCAACCCTCTTCAACCCCCCCACTACTCATCTTTGCAGTAGCCCACCTTTCTGCCAATAGTCGCTTATATCTCACCCGAACTTCCTCCTCCCTTAGTTTATGCACTTTCACCTCCCTCTTACTTGTTGTTGCCACCTTCCTCTTTTCCCATCTACCTCTTACTCTAACTGTAGCTACAACTAAATAATGATCCGATATATCAGTTGCCACTCTATAAACATGTACATCCTGGAGCCTACCCATCAACCTTTTATCCACCAATACATAATCTAACAAACTACTTTCATTACGTGCTACATCATACCTTGTATATTTATTTATCCTCTTTTTCATAAAATATGTATTACTTATTACCAAATTTTTTTTGTTCACATAGCTCAATTAAAGGCTCCCCATTTACATTTACCCCTGGCACCCCAAATTTACCTACTACTCCCTCCATAACATTTTTACCCACTTTAGCATTGAAATCCCCAACCACCATTACTCTCACACTTGATTCAAAACTCCCCACGCATTCACTCAACATTTCCCAGAATCTCTCTTTCTCCTCTACACTTCTCTCTTCTCCAGGTGCATACACGCTTACTATAACCCACTTTTCACATCCAATCTTTATTTTACTCCACATAATCCTTGAATTTATACATTTGTAGTCCCTCTTTTCCTGCCATAGCTTATCCTTCAACATTATTGCTACTTCTTCTTTAGCTCTAACTCTATTTGAAACCCCTGACCTAATCCCATTTATTCCTCTCCATTGAAACTCTCCCACCCCCTTCAGCTTTGTTTCATTTAAAGCCAGGACATCCAGTTTCTTCTCATTCATAACATCCACAATCATCTCTTTCTTATCATTTGCACAACATCCATGCACATTCAGACTTCCCACTTTGACAATTTTCTTCTTCTTATTCTTTTTAGTAATCTTAACAGGAAAAGGGGTTACTAGCCCATTGTTCCCGGCATTTTAGTTGACTTTTACAACACGTATGGCTTACGGAGGAAAGATTCTTATTCCACTTCCCCATGGATATAAAAGGAAAAGTAAATAGACCAAGAACTATTAAGATAAAATCAAAGAAAACTCAGATGAGTGTGTATAAATAAATGTGTACAAGTATGTGTAGTGTGACCTAAGTGTAAGTAGAAGTAGCAAGACGTACCTGTAATCTTGCATATTTATGAGACAGACAAAAGACACCAGCAATCCTACCATCATGTAAAACAATTACAGGCTTTCGTTTTACACTCTCTTGGCAGGACGGTAGTACCTCCCTGGGTGGTTGCTGTCTACCAACCTACTACCTATAACATATACCTATAATATATAATATATAAATAATATATACTATATAAATAATATATAAATAATAAATAACTATTGTCACTGAATAAGTAAATGAAGAAATATTTACCGTAACTAACTAAATACCGGTGTTGAAAAGTAAATTAATGAATACAAGTTATGGACTTTCTGCCTTCATGCTGGGTAATTATCGAAAGTTTCATCTCCAAAGTAATTGCTTTTGCATTGTTATAAAGTGAAAATATCATAAGCTGAACCATTGTAAGTTGAGGAACACCTGTATGTCATTATAATACCACTTTCAGAAAAATGGCAAAATATCGACACTATAGCAAGTAAGACACTTCACAACTGTACAGTACTTCACCACATATTGTCTTTATCAAGTACACACGGGCCTCTCATAACACAGATTTAACCCTTTCAGGGTCCCCTGGCCCTCTCCCAGACTTGTTCTCAGGATTGCCCAGATTTCAAAAAAAAAAATTAATTTTTTCTTATGAAAAGATAGAGAATCTTTTCCTGATCATAATGACACCAAAAGTATGAAATTTGATGGAAAACTTACAGAATTATGCTCTCGCGACGTTAGCGGTCTCGACGATGTTTACGCATCGGCGATTTTGCCCACTTTGAGCCCTATTTTTGGCCAATTCCGGTGTACTAGTCGACAAAAATCATAACTATTTCGCTAGAACTCCATTTTTTCTATCGATTGAGTACAAGAAACCACCCATTTACCGATTTCAACTATCCAATACAGTGGTTAGAATTTAGCAATTTTGCCAATTTCACACAAATTTCAAAAGATGCCAATTTCCAAATAGTGTCCATAATAAACAAGAAAGACATTCCTGGCACTAAAATAACATTTCCTCTGTTCATTAGTCACGTCCCCACGCCCCTACATTCTTTTGCTTTCCATCTTGAATTTTTATTCTCACAAAAGATAGAAGATTTACTGTTAGGCAGACTACTGCATTAGTGTAGAAATGGTATAAATAATATCAGCGCACTTGTGAAAGAATATTAGACTCACCAGTTGACGTGTATTGGACACTTAGCATGATTTATTTACTTTTGAACTTTGATAAAAATCGTACATTTCTGCTACTTTGAGCTCAATTTCAAGGTACTTTTCATTGTAAACCCAGTAAAAATCATCTCAATTTCTGTAATATCTCTTCCATTCTACAAAATGAGACCAGGAAAATTAGAATACAACAATAAATACCATACGAAAATACAGTGCAAAGTCACTGTTTTAATCCAAAAACACGGTCAAAGTTTTTTTTTTTCTCATTATGCACTGTGTGCTGCAGGATTTTTTTTATACTGTGTACACTGACCACATAGACCCATTCTTTCATATGTAGGCCTACCAGCTTTCTCTCACTAGATTTGAGGGCGTTAGAATTAAGGCATATTAGTACGTCAAAAACCCTGGCGCATGAGCTGTACTAGTACGTCCGAAACCCTGAAAGGGTTAAGTACTGCATTTTTATTAATCTCTATGGGAGAGTGGAACAGAATTCTTCTTCCGTAAGCCATGCATGTCATAAGAAGTGACTAAAATGCCGGGAGCAAGGGATAGTAACCCCTGCTCTTGTATACAATACAGTACTCAAGTTAAAAAGAGAAACTTTTGTTTTTCTTTTTGGATCATCTGCCTTGGTGGGAAATGGCCAGTTTGTTGAAAAGAAAAATATTAAATGCTAATCATATTTAAATTATTAGAATGCAGCTCCAGCCTGTGTTTGATGTGGCTAAAGTTGGAAAAAAAATGAATGTGGGTTGGCTTACACTCAAAAAATTGCCCCTCTGCACTGTAAAGTTGGGGAAACTTTTGAAATTGGGCTGGATCCCACATGGAAAACTCCCCTCTGCTCCAGGCATCTCCTGGGTGATAGATGAAATGTGGTGTTACATGGTGAAAGTGTTAGTAGGTGATCATAGGTGGTGAGGCTGGTAGGTTGTAGAGGTGATAGCAACTACAATATAAAATATTACTAGCCATAGGTGATGGTGGAGGATGGTGATAGTACAGGTAGGTGATGATAGATGAGTGTTATGTTAACAAACAACTACATCTACAGTGTAAGGTTTCAAGAACTATATTATTTCTGATGCAATAAACACATAAAAACATTGTATACTTTCTTGAAGGTGCTGTGTACCTAAACCTAATTTTCACGTAAAGTAGACTGTTGATTAAGACATATTCTGCTAGGACATTTTTGCTATGTGACAGTTAAAAAATTGCCTCTATTTTTTGATCATGACTCTGTGATGTTTATTTATAACAATGCAACTTTAGAGGAAAAGTATGGAAAACTTTTCCCCCTCCATCTCATGGCTTGCCAGCTTACAGGTCAGGCCGTTGTCTTTGTAAGGAAGGCCTAGTCATACTTAATGTACACAACCTCTCAAACACCAATTCTCCATGCATATGCCTCTCATACCATACTCATCTCTGTCAGTGAATCATTTTTTTTTTTTTTTTATATTTTTCATGATCTTATCTCATGTTTGGATAGTAACTGTGGTACCCATGAGGAGTGATAGTGTCCTTCACAAGGTTTCCATCTGGCCAGCTAGGTGAAGTCACTATTTATCTTGAGTTTGCTAGCCATTGATAGGTTGAAGGATGTCATCATATGCTGTTTAAAGAATATGAGTTGCAGTAATGTAGATGTAACAATTCACAGTTACAGTAATCTGCAATTTAGAGTCAGACAACAGACAGTTGTGACTTATTAATGTCCAGGGTGAACCAAAACACCATTCAAAGTTTTCTCTCCAAATTATAGTTTAGATGCCAATTTGCTGTGTAAGTAGTTACAAAAATTCTAATATCAAGTTGCTGTTACCAACAGACAGATGAAGGTGAAAAGCATACAGTGAGTCTCCGACATGCATTGGTAGCTAGGGCTGGCAATGTGCTCCTCTCTGCAGACTATTCCCAACTGGAATTGAGGTTACTGGCTCACCTGGCATCTGATGACAAACTTCTGCACTTGCTCAATAGTGGTGAGGATGTATTTGCCATGATTGCAGCACAGATTCATCTGATAAATCGTGAAGACGTGACGCCAGATCAGCGACAGCAGTCTAAACAGGTCAGAGGCTCATGTTCTTTTGCATTGAAAAATATCAATCCTCTTTTATCACTTATTTTTAAATATGTTAACTCCCTAATTCATCTGTCATTTGTGGAAAAAGTTACAAATTACATAATGTACTCTTTACGTACTCCTAATCCTCTTCACATTCTTCTTAATATTCTTAATATTCAATGGTAGACAGCAACCACCCAGGGAGGTACTACCGTCCTGCCAGATGAGTGTGAAACGATAGCCTGTAATTGTTTTACATGATGGTAGGATTACTGGTGTCTTGTCTGTCTCATAAATATACAAGATTACAGGTACGTCTTGCTACTTCTACTTACACTTAGGTCACACTACACATACATGTACATGTTTATTTATACACACTCATCTGAGTTTTCTTTGATTTTATCTTAATAGTTCTTGGTCTTATTAATTTTCCTTTTATATCCATGGGGAAGTGGAATAAGAATCTTTTCCCCGTAAGCCATGCGTGTTGTAAAAGTCAACTAAAATGCCGGGAACAATGGGCTGGTAACCCCTTTTCCTGTAATAATTACTAAAAAGAATAAGAAGAAGAAAATTGTCAAAGTGGGAAGTCTGAATGTGCGTGGATGTTGTGCAAATGATAAGAAAGAGATGATTGTGGATGTTATGAATGAGAAGGAGCTGGATGTCCTGGCTTTAAGTGAAACAAAGCTGAAGGGGGTGGGAGAGTTTCAGGGGAGAGGAATAAATGGGATTAGGTCAGGGGTTTCAAACAGAGTTAGAGCTAAAGGAGTAGTAGCAATAATGTTGAAGGATAAGTTATAGCAGGAAAAGAGGGACTATAAATGTATTAATTCAAGGATTTCTTTCTTTCAACACACCGGCTGTATCCCACCGAGGCGGGGTGGCCCAAAAGGAAAAACGAAAGTTTCTCCTTTTACATTTAGTAATATATACAGGAGAAGAGGTTACTAGCCCCTTGCTCCCAGCATTTTAGTTGCCTCCTACAACATGCATGGCTTACAGAGGAAGAATTCTGTTCCACTTCCCCATGGAGGTAAGAGAAAATAAACAACAAGAACAAGAACTAGTAAGAAAATATTAGAAAACCCAAAGGGGTGTGTATATATATGCTTGTACATGTATGTGTAGTGTGACCTAAGTGTAAGTAGAAGTAGCAAGACATACCTGAAATCTTGCATGTTTATGAGACAGAAAAATGGACACCAGCAATCCTACCATCATGTAAAACAATTACAGGCTTCTGTTTTACACTCACTTGGCAGGACGGTAGTACCTCCCTGGGCGGTTGCTGTCTACCAACCTACTAATTCAAGGATTATGTGGAGTAAAATAAAGGTTAGATGTGAAAAGTGGGTTATAGTAAGCGTATATACACCTGGAGAAGAGAGAAGTGTAGAAGAGAGAGAGAGATTTTGGGAAATGTTGAGTGAATGCGTGGGAAGTTTTTAACCAAGTGTGAGAGTAATGGTGGTTGGGGATTTCAATGCTAAATTGGGGAAAAATGTTGTGGAGGGAGTAGTAGGTAAATTTGGGGTGCCAGGGGTAAATGAAAATGGGGAGCCTTTAATTGACCAATGTGTAGAAAGAGGTTTGGTAATAAGTAATACATATTTTATGAAGAAGAGGACAAATAAATGTACAAGGTATGATGTAGCATGTAATGCAAGTAGTTTGTTAGATTATGTATTGGTGGATAAAAGGTTGATGGGTAGGCTCCAGGATGTACACATTTATAGAGGGGCAACTGATATATTGGATCATTATTTAGTTGTAGCTACAGTTAGAGTAAGAGGTAGATGGGAAAAGAGGAAAATGGCAACAACAAGTAAGAGGGAGGTGAAAGTGTATAAACTAAGGGAGGAGGAAGTTCGGGTGAGATATAAGCAACTATTGGCAGAAAGGTGGGCTGGTGCAAGTATGAGTAGTGGGGGGGGGTTGAAGAGAGTTGGAATAGTTTTAAAAATGCAGTATTAGAATGTGGGGCAGAGGTTTGTGGTTATAGGAGGATGGGTGCAGGAAGGAGGAGGAGTGATTGGTGGGATGATGAAGTAAAGGGTGTAATAAAAGAGAAAAAGTTAGCTATGAGAGGTTTTTACAAAGCAGAAGTGTTATAAGAAGAGTAGAGTATATGGAGAGTAAAAGAAAGGTGAAGAGAGTGGTGAGAGAGTGCAAAAGGAGAGCAGATGATAGAGTGGGAGAGGCACTGTCAAGAAATTTTAATGAAAATAAGAAAAAAATTTGGAGTGAGTTAAACAAGTTAAGAAAGCCTAGGGAACGAATGGATTTGTAGTTAAAAACAGAATAGGGGAGTTAGTAGATGGGGAGATGGAGGTTTTGGGTAGATGGCAAGAATATTTTGAGGAACTTTTAAATGTTGACGAAGAAAGGGAGGCGGTAATTTCATGTACTGGCCAGGGAGGTATACCATCTTTTAGGAGTGAAGAAGAACAGGATGTGAGTGTGGGGGAGGTGTGTGAGGCATTACGTAGAATGAAAAGGGGTAAAGCAGCTGGAACTGACGGGATCATGACAGAAATGTTAAAAGCAGTGGGGGGTATAGTGTTGGAATGGTTGGTATTTTTGTTTAATAAATGTATGAAAGAGAGGAAGGAACCTAGGGATTGGCAAAGAGCATGTATAGTCCCTATATATAAAGGGAAGGGGAACAAAAGAGATTGTAAAAATTATCGATGAATAAGTTCGCTGAGTATACCAGGAAAAGTATACAGTAATTAGAGGTAAGACAGAATGTAGGATTGCAGATGAGCAAGGAGGTTTTAGAGTGGGTAGGGGATGTGTAGATCTAGTGTTTACATTGAAGCATATATGTGAATAGTATTTAGATAAAGGTAGGGAAGTTTTTATTGCATTTATGGATTTAGAAAAGGTATATGATAGAGTGGATAGGGGAGCAATGTGGCAGATGTTGCAAGTACGTATATGGAATAGGTGGTAAGTTACTAAATGCTGTAAAGAGTCTTTATGAGGATAGTGAGGCTCAGGTTAGGGTGTGTAGAAGAGAAGGAGACTATTTCACGGTAAATGTAGGTCTTAGACAGGGATGTGTAATGTCACCATGGTTGTTTAATATATTTATAGATGGGGTTGTAAAAGGAGTAAATGCTAGAGTGCTCGGGAGATGGGTGGGATTAAATTATGGGGAATCAAATACAAAATGGGAATTGACACAGTTACTATTTGCTGATGATACTGTGCTTATGGGAGATTCTAAAGAAAAACTGCAAAGGTTAGTGGACGAGTTTGGGAGTGTGTGTAAAGGTAGAAAGTTGAAAGTGAACATTGAAAAGAGAAAGGTGATGAGGGTATCAAATGATTTAGATAAAAAAAATTGGATATCAAATTGGGGAGGAGGAATATGGAAGAAGTGAATGTTTTCAGATACTTGGGAGTTGACGTGTCGGCGGATGGATTTATGAAGGATATGGTTAATCATAGAATTGATGAGAGAAAAAAGGTGAGTGGTGCATTGAGGTATATGTGGAGACAAAAAACATTATCTATGGAGGCACAGAAGGGAATATATGAAAGTAAACTAGTACCAACAATCTTATATGGATGTGAAGCTTGGGTTGTGAATGCAGCAGCCAGGAGGCGGTTGGAGGCAGTGGAGATGTCCTGTCTAAGGGCAATGTGTGGTGTAAATATTATGCAGAAAATTCGGAGTGTGGAAATTAGGAGAAGGTGTGGAGTTAATAAAAGTATTAGTCAGAGGGCAGAAGAGGGGTTGTTGAGGTGGTTTGGTCATTTAGAGAGAATGGATCAAAGTAGAATGACATGGAGAGCGTTTAAATGTGTAGGGGAAGGAAGGCGGGGTTAGGGGTGATCCTCGAAAAGGTTGGAAGGAAGGGGTAAGGGAGATTTTATGGGTGAGGGGCTTGGACTTCCAGCAGGCGTGCCTGGGTGTGTTAGATAGGAGTGAATGGAGACGAATGGTATTTGGGACCTGACGATCTGTTGGAGTGTGAGCAGGGTAATATTTAGTGAAGGGATTCAGGAAAACCGGTTATTTTTATATAGCCGGACTTGAGTCCTGGATATGGGAAGTACAGTGCCTGCACTCTAAAGGAGGGGTTCGGGATATTGGCAGTTTGGAGGGATACGTTGTGTATCATTATATGTACGTTCATGCTTTTAAACTGTTGTGTTCGGAGCACCTCTGCAGAAACAGTGATTATGTGTGAGTGAGGTGAAAGTGTTGAATGATGATGAAAGTATTTTCTTTTTGGGGATTTTCCTTCTTTTTGGGTCACTCTGCCTCGGTGGGAGATGGCCGACTTGTTAAAAAAAAAAAATCTATAATGTAAGGTATCAAGACTTCAATTTTTTTTTTTTCTTTTTTTTTTTAATTGCAAATTTTTTTGGCTTTTGGGAAGGGAGGGTCAGAAACTGCAGCCTTATTTTTCTCATAAATTATTAACACTGTACATCACAATTTCTTAAGTAGTGCCAATTTTAGGACCCTAACCCATGCGAATTATGAACATGCTGGTTTCTTTTTCTGTCTCATAAACACGCTAGATAACAGGGATATCTTGCTACTCCTACTTACACTTTGGTCACACTTCACAGACACGCACATGCATATATATATATACATACATCTAGGTTTTTCTCCTTTTTCTAAATAGCTCTTGTTCTTCTTTATTTCTTCTATTGTCCATGGGGAAGTGGAAAAGAATCTTTTCTCCGTAAGCCATGCGTGTCGTATGAGGCGACTAAAATGCCGGGAGCAATGGGCTAGTAACCCCTTCTCCTGTAAACACTTACTAAAAAAGAGAAGAAGAAAAACTTTATAAAACTGGGATGCTTAAATGTGCGTGGATGTAGTGCGGATGACAAGAAACAGATGATTGCTGATGTTATGAATGAAAAGAAGTTGGATGTCCTGGCCCTAAGCGAAACAAAGCTGAAGGGGGTAGGAGAGTTTCAGTGGGGGGAAATAAATGGGATTAAATCTGGAGTATCTGAGAGAGTTAGAGCAAAGGAAGGGGTAGCAGTAATGTTAAATGATCAGTTATGGAAGGAGAAAAGAGAATATGAATGTGTAAATTCAAGAATTATGTGGATTAAAGTAAAGGTTAAATGCGAGAAGTGGGTCATAATAAGCGTGTATGCACCTGGAGAAGAGAGGAATGCAGAGGAGAGAGAGAGATTTTGGGAGATGTTAAGTGAATGTATAGGAGCCTTTGAACCAAGTGAGAGAGTAATTGTGGTAGGGGACCTGAATGCTAAAGTAGGAGAAACTTTTAGAGAGGGTGTGGTAGGTAAGTTTGGGGTGCCAGGTGTAAATGATAATGGGAGCCCTTTGATTGAACTTTGTATAGAAAGGGGTTTAGTTATAGGTAATACATATTTTAAGAAAAAGAGGATAAATAAGTATACAAGATATGATGTAGGGCGAAATGACAGTAGTTTGTTGGATTATGTATTGGTAGATAAAAGACTGTTGAGTAGACTTCAGGATGTACATGTTTGTAGAGGGGCCACAGATATATCAGATCACTTTCTAGTTGTAGCTACACTGAGAGTAAAAGGTAGATGGGATACAAGGAGAATAGAAGCATCAGGAAAGAGAGAGGTGAAGGTTTATAAACTAAAAGAGGAGGCAGTTAGGGTAAGATATAAACAGCTATTGGAGGATAGATGGGCTAATGAGAGCATAGGCAATGGGGTCGAAGAGGTATGGGGTAAGTTTAAAAATGTAGTGTTAGAGTGTTCAGCAGATGTTTGTTATTTTTTATTTTTTTTTTTTTATTATCACACCGGCCGATTCCCACCAAGGCAGGGTGGCCCGAAAAAGAAAAACTTTCACCATCATTCACTCCATCACTGTCTTGCCAGAAGGGTGCTTTACACTACAGTTTTTAAACTGCAACATTAACACCCCTCCTTCAGAGTGCAGGCACTGTACTTCCCATCTCCAGGACTCAAGTCCGGCCTGCCGGTTTCCCTGAATCCCTTCATAAATGTTACTTTGCTCACACTCCAACAGCACGTCAAGTATTAAAAACCATTTGTCTCCATTCACTCCTATCAAACACGCTCACGCATGCCTGCTGGAAGTCCAAGCCCCTCGCACACAAAACCTCCTTTACCCCCTCCCTCCAACCCTTCCTAGGCCGACCCCTACCCCGCCTTCCTTCCACTACAGACTGATACACTCTTGAAGTCATTCTGTTTCGCTCCATTCTCTCTACATGTCCGAACCACCTCAACAACCCTTCCTCAGCCCTCTGGACAACAGTTTTGGTAATCCCGCACCTCCTCCTAACTTCCAAACTACGAATTCTCTGCATTATATTCACACCACACATTGCCCTCAGACATGACATCTCCACTGCCTCCAGCCTTCTCCTCGCTGCAACATTCATCACCCACGCTTCACACCCATATAAGAGCGTTGGTAAAACTATACTCTCATACATTCCCCTCTTTGCCTCCAAGGACAAAGTTCTTTGTCTCCACAGACTCCTAAGTGCACCACTCACTCTTTTTCCCTCATCAATTCTATGATTCACCTCATCTTTCATAGACCCATCCGCTGACACGTCCACTCCCAAATATCTGAATACGTTCACCTCCTCCATACTCTCTCCCTCCAATCTGATATTCAATCTTTCATCACCTAATCTTTTTGTTATCCTCATAACCTTACTCTTTGTGGTTACAGGAAAGTGGGTGCGGGAGGGAAGAGGAGCGATTGGTGGAATGATGATGTAAAGAGAGTAGTAAGGGAGAAAAAGTTAGCATATGAGAAGTTTTTACAAAGTAGAAGTAATGCAAGGAGGGAAGAGTATATGGAGAAAAAGAGAGAGGTTAAGAGAGTGGTGAAGCAATGTAAAAAGAGAGCAAATGAGAGAGTGGGTGAGATGTTATCAACAAATTTTGTTGAAAATAAGAAAAAGTTTTGGAGTGAGATTAACAAGTTAAGAAAGCCTAGAGAACAAATGAATTTGTCAGTTAAAAATAGGAGAGGAGAGTTATTAAATGGAGAGTTAGAGGTATTGGGAAGATGGAGGGAATATTTTGAGGAATTGTTAAATGTTGATGAAGATAGGGAAGCTGTGATTTTGTGTATAGGGCAAGGAGGAATAACATCTTGTAGGAGTGAGGAAGAGCCAGTTGTGAGTGTGGGGGAAGTTCGTGAGGCAGTAGGTAAAATGAAAGGGGGTAAGGCAGCCGGGATTGATGGGATAAAGATAGAAATGTTAAAAGCAGGTGGGGATATAGTTTTTGAGTGGTTGGTGCAATTATTTAATAAATGTATGGAAGAGGGTAAGGTACCTAGGGATTGGCAGAGAGCATGCATAGTTCCTTTGTATAAAGGCAAAGGGGATAAAAGAGAGTGCAAAAATTATAGGGGGATAAGTCTGCTGAGTATACCTGGTAAAGTGTATGGTAGAGTTATTATTGAAAGAATTAAGAGTAAGACGGAGAATAGGATAGCAGATGAACAAGGAGGCTTTAGGAAAGGTAGGGGGTGTGTGGACCAGGTGTTTACAGTGAAACATATAAGTGAACAGTATTTAGATAAGGCTAAAGAGGTCTTTGTGGCATTTATGGATTTGGAAAAGGCGTATGACAGGGTGGATAGGGGGGCAATGTGGCAGATGTTGCAAGTGTATGGTGTAGGAGGTAGGTTACTGAAAGCAGTGAAGAGTTTTTACGAGGATAGTGAGGCTCAAGTTAGAGTATGTAGGAAAGAGGGAAATTATTTCCCAGTAAAAGTAGGCCTTAGACAAGGATGTGTGATGTCACCGTGGTTGTTTAATATATTTATAGATGGGGTTGTAAGAGAAGTAAATGCGAGGGTCTTGACAAGAGGCGTGGAGTTAAAAGATAAAGAATCACAAACAAAGTGGGAGTTGTCACAGCTGCTCTCTGCTGATGAATGTTGCAGCGAGGAGAAGGCTGGAGGCAGTGGAGATGTCATGTCTGAGGGCAATGTGTGGTGTGAATATAATGCAGAGAATTCGTAGTTTGGAAGTTAGGAGGAGGTGCGGGATTACCAAAACTGTTGTCCAGAGGGCTGAGGAAGGGTTGTTGAGGTGGTTCGGACATGTAGAGAGAATGGAGCGAAACAGAATGACTTCAAGAGTGTATCAGTCTGTAGTGGAAGGAAGGCGGGGTAGGGGTCGGCCTAGGAAAGGTTGGAGAGAGGGGGTAAAGGAGGTTTTGTGTGTGAGGGGCTTGGACTTCCAGCAGGTATGCATGAGCGTGTTTGATAGGAGTGAATGGAGACAAATGGTTTTTAATACTTGACGTGCTGTTGGAGTGTGAGCAAAGTAACATTTATGAAGGGGTTCAGGGAAACCGGCAGGCCGGACTTGAGTCCTGGAGATGGGAAGTACAGTGCCTGCACTCTGAAGGAGGGGTGTTAATGTTGCAGTTTAAAAACTGTAGTGTAAAGCACCCTTCTGGCAAGACAGTGATGGAGTGAATGATGGTGAAAGTTTTTCTTTTTCGGGCCACCCTGCCTTGGTGGGAATCGGCCAGTGTGATAATAAATAAAAATAAAAAATAATATAGTACTGTATATCTATATTATGTCTTCACTGTACAGTAGGATAAGATAGTCTTGGTTTTATTCATGCAGTAGTTCTTGCTTAGGATTGTAAATTTTTCATCATAAGTGTCATCTGTTTCTTTTAATGCCATATACAGCTATGATGCATATACAAAATCTTCCCTGTATATTCAGTAAGCATTATGTGTTGAAGTGCTGAGCCTGTAACAGCACAAGCTTTATCACGCTGTAAAGAGTTTTTATGCATAGATGGAAGCAGAGGTTAGAGTATATAGGCATCTGACATGGACATGTGATATCTTCACGAGTGATATATTTATAGCTGTAGTTGTAAAAGAAGTGAATGTAAGGGTGTCCAGAAAAGATGTGGGCTTAAAAGATAATGAATCACAATCCACTGTCATTCCTGTAGGACTCCTCTATATATTTTCACCTGTATGTGCTTGCAGGGGCCGAGTCCTAGATTCACTCTCCAAACCTTGTGGACTCTATCGTACCTATTCTTAAAGCTATGTATGGACTCTGCCTCCAACACTTCTTTGTTGAGGTCATTCCACTTCCAGACTACCCTGAGGCTGGAGAAATACTTCCTGACATCCATGATTCATCTGTGTCTTACTTCCAGCTGTGCTCCTGAGTATTTATTTCCTGCCTCTCAAACAGCCTGTCCCTGTCAATTTCCCTGAGTATTTTGTATCATGTATCCCTGTTCCTTCTATCCTAAAGGGTCATTAGGTTCAATTCCTTTAGTTGTTTCATTACTTGTTCTGCATAATTCTGGAATTAGTCTTGTTACATGCTTTTGTACTTTCTCTCCTTTCTTAACAAACTTCCTCAGGTGTACACTCCATACTAGTGCTACATACTTCAAGATGGGTCTGACATATATTGTATACAATGCCCAAGATGTTTCTTCATCAAGATTTTTGAAAGCCACTATCAGATTTGCCAGGCAAGATTTCCTGAGATGCTCCTGTGCACCTTACCTTCCTTTGTCTGTACTTTATGTATACTCCTTCTCATGTATTCTCTACTAACTTCATAAAGTCCACTGTGTGGGTGAAATAATGTCATTAATATAGGTATCCACTATATCTACTTACTCTGCAATGTCCACTTTGTTGTTATTTTATGCTTGTATGTGACAATTAGTCTCCATGATCTGCTGAATACTGTTTCCTTGTTACAAATAGCTTCTGACACTAACTGTTAGAACAATATAAAAATTTTAATTGTTTCTGTAGTGAAAATGTTAAAAGAAATGTTATATTACATAATATTTTCTAAATTTCAGGTAAAATATAAAATTGGTTGACTGATAAAGCAGAATGAAAATATAGTTAAATATTAACATCTCAGGTGTACACAGAAAATATTATGTTGGGTTTACATAATGTTCCCTTCAAGAAAGAAGCCTTGATGCTGGTGAAGGGCTCTTGATCTAATGAATTGGAGCTACCCTGATTATTTCCCATTTCCCAGGGGCTGTATGACACTCATGGGTTTAGCACTTTTCCCTGAATGTAATAGCAGTAATACCTAGGCAGATCAGCTTAAGCATCATGTTGTTTATACCTTAATTATTGTCATAAATTTTAATATGGAGTTATCATTTTGATTTTTGGTCATTATTTACTGAAACTCATTTTATTGAGGAATTAAGGTAAGCTTAATTTTTACTATACATTTTTATACTTTCTTAGGTAGTAGGTTGGTAGACAGCAACCGCCCAGGGAGGTACTACCGTCCTGCCAAGTGAGTGTAAAACAAAAGCCTGTAATTGTTTTACATGATGGTAGGATTGCTGGTGTCCATTTTTCTGTCTCATGAACATGCAAGGTTTCAGGTATATCTTGCTACTTGTACTTACACTTAGGTCACACTACACATACATGTACAAGCATATATATACATACATACCCCTCTGGGTTTTCTTTTATTTTCTTTCTAGTTCTTATTCTTGTTTATTTCCTCTTATCACCATGGGGAAGTGGAACAGAATTCTTCCTCCGTAAGCCATGCGTGTTGTAAGAGGCGACTAAAATGCCGGGAGCAAGGGGCTAGTAACCTCTTCTCCTGTATATATTACTAAATGTAAAAGGAGAAACTTTCGTTTTTCCTTTTGGGTCACCCCACCTCGGTGGGATACGGCCAGTGTACTGAAAGAAAGAAGATTTTTATACTTTATTCATAGTAATTAATTACTAAAATGATAAGATTTATTTTTCACAGATTTGTTATGGTTTGATTTACGGCATGGGAACACAAGCACTGAGTGAGCAGTTGGGTGTTGGTGAGGATGAAGCTCTGTCATTTATGGAAAACTTCAAGGGAAGCTTTCCAGGAGTTAAGCAGTTCATACAAAATACCATAGAGAAGTCTTGCAAAGAAGGTTATGTTCTTACCCTGATGGGCCGGCGCAGATACCTTCCAAACATCACCAGCAAAGATTTGTGTGCTCGAGGTTTGTACCTTGTTTTAAAGCAGTCTTGTGTGTTAGATTAATATGGGCAGAGGCAAGGGATTTTAAGGGGATCTGACATGCTTTAGAAGTGTGAGCACAGAAATACATTACAGGTCTCCCTCAACTTCCATGTTTTCCACTTTCGTGGGCTTCAAACATTCGCGAATTCCCAGCCACCCAGTCATATTTAAAATATGTCATTACATATGTTAGGAATTGTGGCGGTGGGAGAGTTTGTTTGGAGATAGGACAAGATAGTCCTTCAATATGACACTAATATCAACTCTACGGCTTATTTATCTATCACAATTCATCTAATATGACATAATAAACAATATTAATAACATAGAAACCTGACATATACTCTAGAATGAATAAAATACATATGTCATTAAGTACATCACACATGTTGTTGTTGTTGTTGGGAGTATAAAGGCCACTGAGGCATAAGCCTTACATGGTGGTGGTGGAGGGAGGCAATAGAGATGGCGGTGTTGTCAGTGACCCTATATAACTCCAGCAACATTGGAGGAGTTACATTCGTGCTGTCCTTTTTCCTGTTGATTAATCGCTTAACTTATTTGCTACACCGTTAATGCTACACTTCATCGCTGGCTGGTGCTATACCCTTTATCGACTAGTGCTGCTTTAGTATCGTACATTTGGTAAAATTACTGAATCATTGAAGAAGGCACATTCTCCCCTCTCTTCCTTCTCCACTTTGGTGCTCTGCTACGAGTTCTTTCTTGAATTCTATAGTCTTTTTCACCTTCTTTTCAAAGGACTGGCACTAGTGCAATATTTTATGATGTTTTCATGTGTTTTATGATTATTCATGGTTCAGTAGGTTAAGGGGCACCAAACATTCAAGATTTTTCAACATTCATGAGGCTCTTGATCCCCTAACCCTCACAAATGTTGAGGGAGACCTGCATCTGGAAAGATAGTTATGGAAGAATGATATAATTGAGTTTCCTTCTTTAGGTCATCCTGCCTTTTGTGAAAAATTACCTGTTAAAAAAAGGTATGCTGCATGATGTGCATAATATTATATTTATGGGCAGCACTAAACCTGTAAAGGTCATATAGTACCTTGGAAATGGGACGTAATCAGGCTTTAACCAAGGAAGGGAAGGATAGCTTCAATTCTTTGGATCAAGAACTCTTCACCATTATAAAGGAAGTCTACTTTAAAGATTACAGTACATTATTTATTTTTTAACACACTGGCCATCTCCAACCAAGGTAGAGTGACCTGAAAAAGAAGAAACACTGACCATCACTCTGCCACTATCCTGCCAGAGGCATGCTGACATTAAAGCTCAGAAGCCCCTTCAAACTGCAACATCCCTACCCCTCAGAGTGCAGGCATTGTACTTCTCACCTCTAGGAATCAAGCCTGGCTAACCAGTTTCCCTGAATCCCTTCATAAATGTTACCTTGCTCACACTCCAACAGCACATCATCATGGTAAGTAAGACACATAGGCAATAGTTAGGCATCTTTAATCTGAAATGTTTCACCTACACAGTAGGCTTCTTCAGTCGAGTACAGAAAGTAGGCAGGAGCAGTAGAGACGTGAAGACGATGTAATCAGTCCATCACCCTTGGAGTTGAAGATTTGAGGTTGTCAGTCCCTCAGTCTGGAGAAGTGTTCTGTTCCATACTCTGAAACAATGTTGCCTGTGTCTTACTTACCAATTTGTTGGTATTATATACCATTTTGATATTCAGCACATCATAAAAATTGTTTGCCTCTACTCACTCCAATCAAACACACACACACACACACACACACACACACACACACACACACACACACACACACACACACACACATACACATACACATACACACACATACACACACATACACACACATACACACACATACACACACACACACACACACACACACACACACACACACACACACACACACACACACACACACACACACACACACATACATACACACACACACACACACACACACACACACACACACACACACACACACACACACACACACACACACACACACACACACACACACACACCACACCACACACACCACACACACCACACACACCACACACACCACACACACACACCACACACACACACCACACACACACCACACACACACCACACACACACCACACACACACACCACACACACACACCACACACACACACCACACACACACACACACACACACACACCACACACACACACCACACACACACACCACACACACACACCACACACACACACACACACACACACACACACACACACACCACACACACACACCACACACACACACCACACACACACACCACACACACACACCACACACACACACCACACACACACACCACACACACATACCACACACACACACCACACACACACACCACACACACACACACCACACACACACACCACACACACACACCTACCTACCTACCTACCTACCTACCTACCTACACACCTACCTACCTACACACCTACCTACCTACACACCTACCTACCTACACACCTACCTACCTACCTACCTCTCACTTTTTTCCCAATGTCCATGAAAAAATAGAAACTTTGCCCTTTAGTGATAACTGGTCGATGGGTACTGCCAGAGTTCTGGTCATCCATGAGGTCAGCATGACAACACGTTCCTAATTGAGGAAAGGAAGTACTTCTGGGAAGTATTAAGACAAAGACACATGTAGCAGAATAAATCTTTATTGTAAGAATGTTTCACTCTAAGAAGAGCTTGGAAAAGCTCTTCTTAAACTAAATAGTGTCCCAATAAAGTAGTGTTCTAGTGTATGTATTTTTGTTTTCATACTTAATCCAGACCCAAGTTGAAGTATCTTGCATGCACTACTTTGAGACTTGTAAATTTTTTGGAACCTTCATTTATGTAATCATAGTCATTGTTGCTGAGGAGAAAATTATCTCCAGAGTCAATAATATTCAGTATGATAAATTTCTACATCTAGACACACAGTCCTCTTCTGATATAATATTTTTTTTTTAACACAATGGCTATCTCCCACTAAAGAAGGATGACCTGAAAAAGAAGAAACAAAGATTTCTTCATTTTACATTTAGTAATTTATGCAGGAGAAGGGATTACTAGCCCCATGCTCCTGGCATTGTAATCACCTCTTATGACACACACATGGCTAACAGAGGAGGGATTTTTCTCCACTTCCTCATAGTTTTATCAAAATTATCTATAGGAAAATCAAATCATTGTTGAATTGTTCTTAATTTCTGTTTACAGCCCAAAGTGAACGCCAAGCAGTTAACACAGCAATACAGGGATCTGCAGCAGACATAGTCAAATTAGCTATGGTGAGGATAAACACAGCCATTCGACAAGCATTCCCAACAGCACCTGCTTTCCTCACACAGCCAACTAAAAGCAGGGAGGATATAAGTGGAGGTTTTTTAGTACTGCAGCTTCATGATGAACTTATGTATGAGGTAAGGGACACTTCCAATTATAGCATGGGGTGTCTGTAGGAAAATAGGTTTCAATATCTGAATGTTTGGCTTATGAAAAATTTTTTGGAACACACTAGTGTTGTAAGTTGGGGTCCTGCTGTATCAGGCATGTCTCTTCACCACTCCAGAGAGTATGTTTTGGATACCTTAAGTTACTCTCAGTAATTTAAATGTTTAACCCTTTCAGGGTCCGTCCCGTAGATCTACGGCTTCACATTGAGTGTCCAAACCGTAGATCTATGCCAAAATTCTAGCACCGTCAAATTTAGCGCGAAAGCGCTCATAGGCCTACATGTGAGAGAACGGGTCTGCGTGGTGGGTGTGCGCCATAAACAAAAAATCTAGGCGCCCGCATAGCATTGTGGGAACGCCAGCTCAGTTACCCATGTTCACCATGCCTTGTCGCAAGTCAGCTCTCACTCCCCGGAAAATTGGGACTCTCCTCTTCCTATCTGATAGTTCTGACACTGATGGAAGTGGAAATGAAGACGAATTCTACGGCTTTGATCAGTTAGTGACCGAAAAGAATGACCAGGATATCGATAATAGTGCAGAAAACCCTGACGATCCTCAACCTTCTACCTCTGGTGTGGGCACTCGTGACTCACGGTCGGTTGTTCCTCAACGCAAGAGAAAACTAATATTTTCACGTGGCCAGGCCTCTGACTTCAGTAATGATGATGATAGTGACGTGGATTGTGATTTTATTGCGCTCGACGATCATTCAAGTAGTGATAGTGAGGAATCATATTCACCAGTGAAGCGTCGGTATGTTCGCCGCCGCATGCGCTCGGGTAGTATACCCTATGCTGTGCCCAGGGGACGGAGTACATCCCGTGGCCCTACACCAGTTTTAGGTAGTGATGGTGAGGATGATGTGGCTACACTTGGCATGGATAGACCACAGGCATCAGTGGATGGTGTTAGTGGTGATGGTAGTGGCACCGCCATGCGTGACTCACCAGCCCAGGCTGGGACCCACGCTGCTGACTCGTCAGCCACCACAACCACAACCACCCGCACAACCAGCCTATGATGTCCAGTATCCACCAGCAAACCGTATGTGGGATTGGCAGCAAAATCCCAATTTTGTTCCCAAGCCTCACCACTTTGATGACTCTCAAAGTGGAATTCTACCTACTTGTCCCCTTGGAACCACGGCCAATGAACTGGAATTCTTTGAATTATTCTTTGACCAGCCATTGATGGAAACTATTGTCAGGGAAAGTAATAAGTATTTTGAGTACACCATGGCAAATACGATCATATCACTACAGTCAAGACTACACAGGTGGAAAGAGACGACTGTTGCAGAAATGTATTTGCTTTTTGCAACAATAATGCTTATGCCTCATGTCTATAAGCATACTGGTCCACAGATCGGCTAATTTCTACCCCGGTCTTCAGTGAAATCATACCAGTGAACAGGTTTATCTTACTCTTACGTATGTTGCACTTCTCTGACAAAACCAGGCCTGACAGAAGTGACAGGTTATACAAGATTAGAAATGTTTTCATGTATCTCAAACAGAAGTTCAGCATATACTATTATCCATTCAAGAATCTTGTAATTGATGAGTCTTTGATTTTGTTCAAAGGTAGACTGTCATTCAAGCAGTATATACCGAGCAAGAGGAAACGCTTTGGTATAAAACTGTTTGTACTCTGTGATTGTGACAGTGGCCTGGTGTTGGATATTGTTGTATACACGGGAAGTATAACATTGAAAGATACCAAGATGTTATTGGGTATCTCAGGTGACGTAGTGAGAAACATGATGGCACCTTATCTTGGTAAGGGGCATACATTATATACCGATAACTGGTACACAAGCCCATTACTCAGTGATTTCATGCGAGTGAACAAGACAGATGTGTGTGTGGCACAGTGCGTTCTAATCGTAAACATATGCCCAGGCTCAACGCAGGTGCTCGTGGTGATGATGTGCAGGTGATTACTGCCAATGACATCATGGCATTACGGTGGCATGACAAACGAGATGTCACATTGTTGACAACCATTCACCATAATGAAATGCAAGACAGTGGCAAAGTTGATCGAGTGACTAATGAACGTACGTATTCGAAAACCAGTGACAGTGATTGATTATACACAAAACATGCACTTGGTTGACAAATGTGACATGCAGATTGGTTTTGTTGACTGTGTTCGTAAGAGTTACAAGTGGTACATGAAACTTTTCTTCCATCTCATGGACATTTCAATGCTCAATGCATATAATATGTACCAAATAAAGACTGGCAACAGACCACCGTATGGTGAATTTTGTTTGTCTGTTGTCAGACAACTCATAATGAAGTACCAGGTAAGAACACCTGCTATACAACAAGGTCCTCGAATTACTCAGGATATACCCAAGCGTTTGAGGAGGGAAGGTGATCATTTCATAATACAACTTCCTTCAACTCAGAAGAAATTTACTCAGAAGAGATGCATCGTCTGTGCACAAACAAAACGACGGCAACAAAGACGCAAAGACACTCGGTTTATGTGTGAGGAATGTTAGGTGCCTCTGTGCATGGTGCCTTGTTTCAAGGAGTTCCACAAGCTCCAGCAGTTCTAAAACCATGTCCAGTGATTGTAAATATGTAAATATATGATAGAACATTAGTATTATACAAGATTTGTGCATGTTTATTGTAATAAACAACAGTGGTAAACAATAATATGATAACTTTAGTGCGGTTATTGTGTTCAATACAGTGAGTTTATATATATACATTATATACAGTATTGATAACCTGATGATCTGTTGGAGTGTGAGCAGGGTAATATTTAGTGAAGGGATTCAGGGAAACCGGTTATTTTCATATAGTCGGACTTGAGTCCTGGAAATGGGAAGTACAATGCCTGCACTTTAAAGGAGGGGTTTGGGATATTGGCAGTTTGGAGGGATATGTTGTGTATCTCTATACGTATATGCTTCTAAACTGTTATATTCTGAGCACCTCTGCAAAAGCAGTGATAATGTGTGAGTGTGGTGAAAGTGTTGAATGATGATGAAAGTATTTTCTTTTTGGGGATTTTCTTTCTTTTTTTTTGGGTCACCCTGCCTCGGTGGGAGACGACCGACTTGTTGAAAAAAAAAAAAAAAATACAGTATTGGTCTCTCAGGCCCCAAATGTTAGTAGGAATAGAAAAAATTGGAAAAGAAAAGAAAAAACTATAAAAACCGTAAAATAATGTAATGCGCTTATGTGGAATTCATCGATGTTGCCGCCACCACATCATTTTTGACAAACTTCTTGGCACTGTATCTCGGTAAGTACTGATCAGAATTTTTTTTTTTGTCTTATTACCTTCACAAAAATATGCTCTTTAATTCTGTAAGATTTTTTTTTATTTTTTTATTATTTTTTTTTTTTTTTTTTTTTTTTTTTCAAAATTTCTTGGACACTGGAGCACCACTTCAGATTTTGGCCTTGGACCCTGAAGGGGTTAATTAATTCTGTATGACATTACTAATGAGAACTGCTAGGTCCTTTTTTTTTTTTCTTTTGGCTTGATGGTTTTGAAACTTTTTATATTCATGTTTTAATTCATTGTTATAACCCAGATATTGTACATTGAACTTGTTCACACTGAAACTCATCTTCCACATCACTATTCACTGCACCAACTCATCCAATTCCCTCTTATGTATAAGAAAGCTCCTGTGCTTAAGATTGCAAAATGGTGATCAACTGTAATAATATTTTAGATTACAAAATTGAATCTAAATATTATCATGCAAGATAACACAAAATAATCACATAACTATGCAGCTGCCATGTAATTGACATGTGGAGAATTTGCTTTACATACATCACAGTTAAATAAGTTTCATATCACCCAGTCTAGTAAAGCATAGTGACTATAGGTATTTCCAAAAGACTTCTATTCATAGTTCTTCAAGGGTTGTACTTTGATTTGCAGTAAGGGGCTCTTGATTCAAAGAAATACAGTTACCCTTTCCTTCCTTATTTCAAATCTGATTGCTTCTCACTCCCCAGGTGCAACATGACCCTCACCACTTTGGCACTTCTTCATCAGTCTCACATTTTGCATGTCAAATAATCACATTTTCAATGAATTGTGATTGAAGTATAGTGCCCAGTTTCACATTGCAAGGGAAACTGAGTTTGATTGTGCTATAAAGATTTGAAAATAAGCTGGGAGGTAGTGCACAAAGGCTGGTAACCCATAATTGCACATCAGTTACATATTCCCCTGCCTTAACAGTCATGTATCTACTGTAGTTGTATTTCTACATTTGAAATATATATTGGTCACACTACACATACATGTACGCATTTATTTATACACACTCATCTGAGTTTTCTTTGATTTTATCTTAATAGTTCTTGGTCTTATTACTTTTCCTTTTATATCCATGGGGAAGTGGAATAAGAATCTTTCCTCCGTAAGCCATGCGTGTTGTAAAAGTCAACTAAAATGCCGGGAACAGTGGGCTAGTAACCCCTTTTCCAGTAAAGATTACTAAAAACAATAAAAAGAAGAAAATTGTCAAGTGGGAAGTCTGAATGTGCGTGGATGTTGTGCAAATTATAAGAAAGAGATGATTGTGGATGTTATGAATGAGAAGAAGCTGGATGTCCTGGCTTTAAGTGAAACAAAGCTGAAGGGGGTGGGAGAGTTTCAATGGAGAGGAATAAATGGGATTAGGTCAGGGGTTTCAAATAGAGTTAGAGCTAAAGAAGGAGTAGCAATAATGTTGAAGGATAAGCTATGGCAGGAAAAGAGGGACTATAAATGTATTAATTCAAGGATTATGTGGAGTAAAACAAAGATTGGATGTGAAAAGTGGGTTATAGTAAGCATGTATGCACCTGGAGAAGAGAGAAGTGTAGAGGAGAGAGAGAGATTTTGGGAAATGTTGAGTGAATGAGTGGGGAGTTTTGAATCAAGTGTGACAGTAATGGTGGTTGGGGATTTCAATGCTAAAGTGGGTAAAAATGTTATGGGAGTAGTAGGTAAATTTGGGGTGCCAGGGGTAAATGTAAATGGGGAGCCGTTAATTGAGCTATGTGTAGAAAGAGATTTGGTAATAAGTAATACATATTTTATGGAAAAGAGGATAAATAAATATACAAGGTATGATGTAGCACGTAATGAAAGTAGTTTGTTAGATTATGTATTGGTGGATAAAAGGTTGATGGGTAGGCTCCAGGATGTACATGTTTATAGAGGGGCAACTGATATATCGGATCATTATTTAGTTGTAGCTACAGTTAGAGTAAGAGGTACATGGGAAAAGAGGAAGGTGGCAACAACAAGTAAGAGGGAGGTGAAAGCGTATAAACTAAGGGAGGAGGAAGTTCGGGTAAGATATAAGCGACTATTGGCAGAAAGGTGGGCTAGTGCAAAGATGAGTAGTGGGGGGGTTGAAGAGAGTTGGAATAATTTTAAAAATGCAGTATTAGAACGTGGGGCAGAAGTTCGTGGTCATAGGAAGGTGGGGGCAGGAGGAAAGAAGAGTGATTGGTGGAATGATGAAGTAAAGGGTGTGTTAAAAGAGAAAAAGTTAGCTTATGAGAGGTTTTTACAAAGCAGAAGTGTTATAAGAAGAGCAGAGTATATGGAGAGTAAAAGAAAGGTGAAGAGAGTGGTGAGAGAGTGCAAAAGGAATGCAGATGATAGAGTGGGAGAGGCACTGTCAAGAAATTTTAATGAAAATAAGAAAAAATTTTGGAGTGAGTTAAACAAGTTAAGAAAGCTTAGGGAAAGTATGGATTTGTCAGTTAAAAACAGAGTAGGGGAGTTAGTAGATGGGGAGAGGGAGGTATTAGGTAGATGGCAAGAATATTTTGAGGAACTTTTAAATGCTAAGGAAGAAAGGGAGGTGGTAATTTCATGCACTGGCCAGGGAGGTATGCCATCTTTTAGGAGTGAAGAAGAGCAGAATGTAAGTGTGGGGGAGGTACGTGAGGCATTACGTAGAATGAAAGGGGGTAAAGCAGCTGGAACTGATGGGATCATGACAGAAATGTTAAAAGCAGGGTGGGATATAGTGTTGGAGTGGTTGGTACTTTTGTTTAATAAATGTATGAAAGAGGGGAAGGTACCTAGGGATTGGCAGAGAGCATGTATAGTCCCTTTATATAAAGGGAAAGGGGACAAAAGAGATTGTAAAAATTATAGAGGAATAAGTTTATTGAGTATACCAGGAAAAGTGTACGGCAGGGTTATAATTGAAAGAATTTGAGGTAAGACAGAATGTAGAAGAGAGGGAGACTACTTCCCAGTAAAAGTAGGTCTTAGACAGGGATGTGTAATGTCACCATGGTTGTTTAATATATTTATAGATGGGGTTGTAAAAGAAGTAAATGCTAGGGTGTTCGGGAGAGGGGTGGGATTAAATTATGGGGAATCAAATTCAAAATGGGAATTGACACAGTTACTTTTTGCTGATGATACTGTGCTTATGGGAGATTCTAAAGAAAAATTGCAAAGGTTAGTGGATGAGTTTGGGAATGTGTGTAAAGGTAGAAAGTTGAAAGTGAACATAGAAAAAAGTAAGGTGATGAGGGTATCAAATGATTTAGATAAAGAAAAATTGGATATCAAATTGGGGAGGAGTATGGAAGAAGTGAATGTTTTCAGATACTTGGGAGTTGACGTGTCGGCGGATGGATTTATAAAGGATGAGGTTAATCATAGAATTGATGAGGGAAAAAAGGTGAGTGGTGCGTTGAGGTATATGTGGAGTCAAAAAGCGTTATCTATGGAGGCAAAGAAGGGAATGTATGAAAGTATAGTAGTACCATCACTCTTATATGGGTGTGAAGCTTGGGTGGTAAATGCAGCAGTGAGGAGACGGTTTGAGGCAGTGGAGATGTCCTGTCTAAGGGCAATGTGTGGTGTAAATATTATGCAGAAAATTTGGAGTGTGGAAATTAGGAAAAGGTGTGGAGTTAATAAAAGTATTAGTCAGAGGGCTTAAGAGGGGTTGTTGAGATGGTTTAGTCATTTGGAGAGAATGGATCAAAGTAGAATGACATGGAAAGCATATAATTCTATAGGGGAAGGAAGGCGAGATAGGGGTCGTCCTCGAAATGGTTGGAGAGAGGGGGTAAAGGAGGTTTTGTGGGCGAGGAGCTTGGACTTCCAGCAAGTGTGCATGAGCGTGTTAGATAGGAGTGAATGGAGACGAATGGTACTTGGGACCTGACGATTTGTTGGAGTGCGAGCAGGGTAATATTTAGTGAAGGGATTCAGGGAAACCGGTTATTTTTATACAGTTGGACTTGAGTCCTGGAAATGGGAAGTACAGTGGACCCCCGCTTTACGATCAGCTCCCAGTGCGACCAATTATGTAAGTGTATTATGTAAGTGCGTTTGTACATGTATGTTTGGGGGTCTGAAATGGACTAATCTAATTCACAATATTCCTAATGGGAACAAATTCGTTCAGTACTGGCACCTGAACATACTTCTGGAATGAAATAATATCGTAAACCGGGGGTCCACTGTACAATGCCTGCACTTTAAAGGAGGGGTTTGGGATATTGGCAGTTTGGAGGGATGTGTTGTGTATCTTTATATGTGTATGCTTCTAGACTGTTGTATTCTGAGCACCTCTGCAAAAACAGTGATAATATGTGAGTGTGGTGAAAGTGTTAAATGATGATGAAAGCATTTTCTTTTTGGGGATTTTCTTTCTTTTTTGGGTCACCCTGCCTCGGTGGGAGACGGCCAACTTGTTGAAAAAAAAAAAATGGTGATTGATAATAAGGTGTGAAAAAGTTAATGAGAAAGTTTTGTATTGAAGGCATTATCTTGACTGCAGCATAGTCATGAAAAACATTTCTGTTGAGGTTTACAGGGGGCCACTACAGTATTGAGGTATACTTGGAGTTTACCTGGAGAGGGTTTCAGGGGTCAACGCCCCCACGGCATTGGTGGATCATGGTCTGATCAACCAGGCTGTTACTGCTGGCCGCACACAAGCTGACATATGAACCACAGCCCGGTTGGTAAGGTACTGACTTTAGGTGCCTGTCCAGTGCCTTCTTGGAGACAGTCAGGGGTCTATTGGTAATCCTCCTTATGTATGCTGTGAGGCAATTGAACAGTCGGGGACCCTGGACACTTATTGTGTTGTCTCTCACCGTACTCGTGGCGCCCCTGCTTTTCATCGGGGGAATGTTGCATCTCCTGCCGAGTCTTTTGCTTTCATAGGGAGTGATTTTTGTGTGCAGGTTTGGTGCCAATCCCTCCAGGACCGTCCAAGTGTACGTTGTCATGTATCTCTCTCGCCTGATTTCGAGGGAATACAGATCAAGGACCTTCAACTGTTCCCAGTAGTTTAGGTGCCTTATTGTACTTATGTGTGCCATGAGAGTTATTTCTGCACTCTCCAGGTCTGCAATGTTGCCAGCCTTGAAGGGGGCCGTTAGTGTACAGTATTCCAGCCTAGAGAGCACAAGTGATTTGAAGAGAATCATCATGGGCTTGGCACCCCTAGTTTTGAAGGTTCTCATTATCCATCCTATCATTTTCCTAGCGGATGAGGTAGATACATTGTTATGGTCGTTGAAGGCGAGATCCTCTGACATTATCACTCCCAGGTCCTTCACATTACTTTTCTGCTCTATTATATGGTTAGAATTTGTCATACACCCTGATACATTTTTAATTTCTTCAAGTTTCCCATATCTGAGTAGTTGAAATTTCTCCTCGTTGAACTTCATATTGTTTTGAGTGGCCCATTCGAAGATTTGGTTGATGTCCGTTTGGAGTCTCGCGGTGTCTTCGATGGAGGTCACTGCCGTGGTAATCTGGGTGTCATCCGCAAAGGAAGACACGGAGCTTACATCTCTGTTTATGTCAGAAATGAGGATGAGGAATAGAATAGGTGCCTTGTGGAACAGAGCTTTTCACCGTGGCTGCCTGGGACTTTACTCTGTTTACTATTACTCTTTGCATTCTATTTGTCAGGAAGTTATAGATCTATCTACCAACTTTTCCTGTTATTCCTTTATCACGCATTTTGTGTGCTATTACACCATTGTCACACTTGTCGAAAGCTTTTGCAAAGTCTGTGTATACTACATCTGTATTTTGTTTATCTTCTACAGCATCCAGGACTTTGTCATAGTGGACCAGTAGCTGGAACAGACAGGAGCAACCCGCTCTAAACCCGTGTTGCCCTGGGTTGTGTAATTGATGGGTATCTAGGTGGTTGGCGAGCTTGCTTCTTAGAACCCTCTCAAAGATTTTTATGATATGGGATGTTAGTGCTATCAGTCTGTAGTTCTTTGCAGTTGCTTTACTACCACCTTTGTGGAGTGGGGTTATGTCTGTTGTTTTTAGTGTGTGGGATGACCCCTGTGTCCATGCTCTCTCTCCATAAAATGCTGCAGGCACGCAATAGGGGTTTCTTGCAATTCTTGATGAACACAGAGTTCCACGAGTCTGGGCCTGGGGCAGAGTGCATGGGCATGTCATTTATTGCCTCTTCAAAGTCTTGTGGAGTTAGAATAATATCTGAAATTTTTGAGATGACCATGAAGAATCATGAAGAATTCATTTGGATTGTCGACCCTTAGTCTGGGCAGTGGCTCGCTGAACACCGAGTCATATTGGGACTTTGGTATCTCACTCATTTCTTGGCTGTCATTTGTATATGTCCCATCCCGCCTAAGCAGGGGCCCATTACTGGATGTTGTTTTTCCCTTAGATTTGGCATAAGAGAAGAAGAATTTTTTTTTTTTTTTTTTTTTAATTTCCATTATGGCTTTTAGTTCTTCCTGAGATTCTTGTCTCCTGTAAGATTCCTTCGACTTAGGTTCAATATTCGCAATTTCATTGACTAGTGCCTCACTTTGTATTTCAGATATATTGGCCCCACTCAGCAGCTCTGTGACTCTTCACCTTCATCTGTATAGGGAATGTCTCTCTTTTTCTAGTTTACATCTTCTCTTTCTTTTTCTTAATGCAATGTGTCTTGGGCAGATCTCAAGAACCACAGAATTCATTTTTTCAAGGCAAATGTTTGGATCTGTGTTGTTTAGGATATCTTCCCAGCTTGTTTCATGTAGGACATGGTTTACTTGATCCTATTATATGAAGCTCAAGGAATTGTGGTCTTAATAATCACCAACAACCTCCCTCACCTTTTTTGCAGATTGATGTAATGACAAAAGATGTATGGGCTTCATAATAATGCAGGATGAACCAAAATATCGTGTAAAGTTTCTATAAATTTTAAACTGCATGTTTAATGCTTTGTTGCTAATGATGAGGTTCTTAATCTAAAGAATTGGAGCTACTTTCCCCTTCCTCAGATCTGACCTGATTACCTCTTACTCCCCAGGGATTTATGACTCTTACTGGTTAAGTGCTTATCCATGAGTGTATTTTTTTTACACAGGCTGTCTCACACTGAGGTAGGGTAGCCCAAAAAAGAAAAAACATATTCACCAGGAGGCTTTGTGTGCGAGGGGCTTGGACTTCCAGCAAGTGTGCGTGAGCATGTTAGATAGGAGCAAATGGACACGAATGGTTTTTAGGACTTGACATGCTGTTGAAGTGTAAGCAAGGTAACATTTATAAAGGGATTCAGGAAAACCGGCAGGCCAGACTTGGTTCCTGGAGATGGGAGGTACAGTGCCGGCACTCTGAAGGAGGGGTGTTAATATTGCAGTTTTGTAACTGTAGTGTAGCATGCCTCTGGCAAGACAGTAATGGAGTAAATGAAAGTTTTTCTTTTTCGGGCCACCCTGCCTTGGTGGGAAACAGCAAATGTGTTAATAAAAAAAAAATATTAACCATCATTCACTTAAATGTTGTCTTTCTGGCAGCATTTTGACATCACAGTTCAGATGACTCTCTGAGCTACAACAACTCCTACCTCTTCCCCAGAGTTGTCAACTTTTCCAGCCATGATATTGTAATTTTTTTCATTTGTGTGACCTTTTTTTTCAACCAACAGGTAGTGAGTGAAGATGTGATCCAGGTAGCACAGCTGGTTCAGAGTCACATGGAAGGTGTCCAGCAGTTAGCTGTCTCTCTGCCAGTGAACATCAAAGTTGGGCCATCTTGGGGAGCCATGCAGACACTTAATCTCTGAAGGCACCTGCTGTAATTGTCAAAAGGATACTGTAAATACATTTAAAGACAGTTGCAATTAATATATGGAGGGTTAAAGGAAATTGAATATAAAGTATATCATTCTGCTTACAGACAAAATGGTTAGAATTTTTGTTATGCACTATATACATTTTATTAACTATATACTGTATATGTGTAAAGGCATCATTGTATTATATCAGTTACTCTAACTTACTAAAAACATTATTTTAGCATATTTATATTTTTATTATGTTTCATATTTTTGGTGTAGAGTTTGGGTGCAAGAATTTTAAGTTAATTTTGTAGGTGAGGATAATGTTGGAGTAGTTGGTGCCTTTGTTCTGTGCAAGTGAAAAAACAAAAGTGCTCAGTAATTGATAGAGATCATTTATACAAAAAAGAGAGACAGGTGGGAGTAAGAATCATAGGTGAAATATGGCTAGTAAGTATACCAGATAGACTGTGTGGCAGAAGTGTATGGTAATTGGAAAGGCAGAAAGTATGAGTACAGATAAACAGAGTGAGCATAAAATAAAAGGAAGGGATGTGTGCTTAAAATGTTCATTTTGAAGAATTAAAGTGAGCAATACTTAGAAAAGAGGAAAAACTTGCATTCATGTATTTGAAATGGGTAAATGATATGGTGGATTGAGAAGCATTATGGCAAGTGTTGCAGATGTTGAAGATATGTTTGAACTTGTTTAAAACTCTAGAATTTTGTTGAGGAAAATGCATTACATGTTTGAGTGTTTAGAAAAATAAGAGAATGGTTTCCAGCAAAGGCTGTGCTTAAACAAGGTGTGGTCTTTAAAAATAACAATATTATTTGAATTGGATGCTGCCACAATTATAATTGTTGATGAAGAGTGTTATTGGGAAATTGAAAAGAAAAGCTGCAGAAATTGGTAAGAAGAGATTGGAATGGTACATTAACTATGGAGTTAAGGTTAATGAAAAAAATATATAAAAATTAGGAGAAATAATGAAAGAAAAATTTGAGGTCAGAATAGCAGGGGTGAGTGTATCAGCAGATGGGGTATGAAGAATGAGGGAACATGCAGGATAGAAGAAGGCAAAAAGTTGCAGAAGTGTTGAAGAATTTGTGGAGAGAATAGAAGTGTATTAGTGGATACAATATTAAAAATGTACTGTATCAGAGTACAGTGATACTGATACTTTTTTGACAGTCTTTGAATGTTGCAGCATTTGGAAATTTTATGCAGAGGAAATGTTATGTCTAAGAGATGTGTGTGGTGTGACTGTGTTGGAAATATTTATAAAATCACCATAGGTGTGGTGATATGAAAGGTGTAATTAAGAAAGCTAAAGAGAGAATTCTGAGATGACTTTGTAGTATAAAATAATGAATCAAGATAGGTCAATAAGAGGATAGGTAAACCTAGGGAAAGATGGAGTAGAGGGCATCCTAGGAAGAGATGGAAGGAAAGTGTGAATCAGGTGACTCATAAAATTGTAATAAAAAGTTTGGAAACAAATCACAGAATGGGTAGTTTGTGATTTGTAAATGAGGCATTGTGAGATAAGGCATGAACATCCAGCAGACACATGTTAGTGTATTAGATCATAGTAGTGGCAAGTGATATACAAGGAATTTGATGAGCTTTTAAGAGTGTAAGCAAATATTATCTTTGAATGGACTCGAGAGAAATTTACTATCTGATTTTGGTTATGGTGGTTGTAAAGTACAGTGTCTCCACTCTGACAATGGAGTAAGAATGTCGTGGTTCAGCACTGATCCATAATGTCTCCTCCTTACTGTAAAGTCATTCTGGGAAATAGCCTAATTTAAAAATAAAATGATTAACCCTTAAACTGTCCAAACATAGATCTACGTTCATGTGCGTAGTGCTCCGACCTCAATTTTCCCCATTTGAAAGCATGTAAAAAAGAATGTAGATCTATGTTCGGAGCCCCCCGCACGTGGGCGTAGATCTACATTTGGACAGTTTAAGGGTTAATTTGTTTTAGTGGTTGCCACTCAAAATGGTTTTAATATTGTAGGGATCCAGTTTTTCTTTTATTTCTTGCCTAAACAGTTATAAATACAGTTGTGGAAGCTACATTGTAAAACTGTTATACAGTAGTTTCTCTTATCATTCTACTTTGTTCATTATTTCTGCTTTATGTGCTTTTATTTTTGGCAGATTTTGTGTGTTAAGGGCAGGTGGATTACTGATAAATGATAGTGAAATTCAAATCTTTAAACTTTTTTAAGAAAAAAAAATTTTAAGAAAAAAAAATTATAATTAAGGGTTTTAGCTTTTTATTTAAAGATATGAAAATCTGATATATTATATATATATATATATATATATATATATATATATATATATATATATATATATATATATATATATATTATATATATATATATATATATATATATATATATATATATATATACACAGTGTACAGTAGGGCCCCGTTTTACGGCATTCCGCTAATACGGTGGTTACAAATTATGACCAAAATTTGCTATACGGCGAGCAGTCTTTCAAACATGGCGTGCCCCACCCGGTTTGTCTGCATTCTCCATGAGCACATAACTCTATTACGTCTGGAAATTTTCCAAAATTTTAAGTGTTTTAAAGTTATTGCATATTTTATATGTACTACTCTGATAATTATACTTATGTGTACCTGTACCTAAATATACTTACACACTGTGCTGGCATGCAGGTACACATTAAAATTACTAAGAGTCTCTCTACTCTTGAAGACACGCATTAAATGTCGTATATTACGCTAATATAGACATTTCTATTAATACATCTATGATATTTTTTTCAAAATTATATAATAAACATGCTACATAACATAACATATAAACATGATACATACACCCACAGTATAAAAATTGACATAAATATGAGATTTGTTTACAAAGCGGTTGGTGGGACTATTGGAAAAATTATGTTTTCTCTAGTCAAACACCAGTAACTTAACTAGAAATTTATTCCTTTCGTATGCCTTTACTCTGTCTATAACTATTCACGACCCTTGTGGGTTTAGCGCTTCTTTTTTATTGTGATTATAATAATAACTTGTAATAATAATAATTTGTAATAATAATAATTATTTGTCAGAGCATCATTCCTTCTAAAAATTACATGAGAATGGAAGTGTTGGTCTTTATTTATTCTACTGTACCACTGTCAAGACAACTGATACACAATATAATGTGTTTATATTATGATATAAGCTTTACAAATATGGAAATGAATGTGTATCAACCCACCAACCGTGTTCGTCTGTTCGTTTACATACTCTGCAGCTCTGTCATCTCTCATGTACTAGTTCTCTCTCTCTCCCTCATTTATTCATTTTTATATCGTTTACTCACCTCTCACCCTACATTAAGACTACAAATATTTTAAGGTAAGTAATGAGTGTACTGTACATGCATTTTATCGCTCTAGGGAGCTTTAATTGTCATAGTGGGTGGGGTGGCCAGGCGGGGTGCCATACCTCCCATACGACTTTCTACAAATAAATACTTTTCACCTCTCACCTTACTACAAATATTTTAAGGTAAGTAACGATTGCACTGTATATGCATTTTATCACTCTAAGGCACTTAAAGCATTGTAGTATATTATGTGTGGGTGGGGTGGCCAGGAGGGCTATCGCACCTGACTTCTTACAGTAAATACTACTCTCCTTTTAGGCCCTACATTAAGACTACAAATATTTTGAAGTAAATAATGAGTGTACTGTGTGTGTATTTTACTTTTTATTGCTTTTTAATGCCTAGTTCTATTGCTAACTTAATATATGTTAGTGTAAACTTGTTATCTGGTATTTATACACATTTATAAGTGGAAAAATGGGGTTCCGCTTTCCGACAGTACCCTGGAACCTAACCTGCCATATAAGTGGGGCCCTACTGTACTGTAAATTTTCTGGTTTCTTCCAATATGTGACTGCTTTAGCTCTCAGTATGTATAATATAAATGCATGTAATATATTTCGCACAAAAATTTTAGGGATAAGTATACTGTATATATCTAGATTAGCACCATCAGTATATTTTAATTGTTGTATTCATAAAGTAATTTTATAAATATAATACCATAGTTATTTAATATTTTTACACGTATAGTTTATACTGTATACCGTATTTATGTGATTATCAAACTGTTCCTATTTAAATAAGCTTGATTTGTAATTATAAAGTCACTCAAGTTTACAGGGCAATATGACTAATGCTTTTTAATAAGTTATAAATCTTAGGCATATCATGTATTTTGTTATTATCAGGAATGTACTGTTTATATAATGGAATAAAGTGTATTTAACATAAGGTGTTTACATTGAAGAAAAGGGCATATAGTCTTTATAAATTTTAACATTTCACTTGGTTTGAAATCAGAAAACAGTGTTTCATCTGTAATAGTGCTGTGTGTGTTATTAAAATTTACATTTTATTGTGTTTGTTCAGATAGCATTAAGAGGAAAATGGAGTTTGATTGGGTTTATTAAGATTGTACTATGGTTGAACCCACAAATTTATGGGGCTGCTAATTCATGGAATTCAATTATCCAACATTTTTATTGAGAGAGAACCCGCAGATAAAATAATTTAAATGTTTTAACAGAATGAAAATCCAAAATGAAAAATCATATATCATTTTGTATTTTATCTATTATACAAATTATAATACAATACATCAAAAACCTACAAAGTCAATACATCATCATTTGGTGACTTCAGTCATTTATGGCAGTGTCCCCTTGCAAAAAGTTTTGGTTACTTGCAGGGCAGTAATTTCATTATTTTATCAAGGTATTCATTAATTTGTATATGGGAGACCCCTAGCTGCATAGCTGGGAGGATGGGTAGGTGAGTGGGTGCAGCCACCCTAGGCAGCATGGTCCAATTATTATAATAATCAAAAAGAAGCGCTAAGCCACAAGGGCTATAACATGGTCCAAGAGGGCAGCAGAAAAGTGGTAAAATAAAAAAAAAATTAACTTTGTGAAAGTCAGTGCACATCAAACAGCAATATAAATACTCTTACAGCTTCAGTGACTAACTGATGTTTGGCAGGTCCAACACTTATTACTCATATACTGTATTTGTCTGACCTATTTTTAAAACTTCACAAGGTGTTAGCTTTAATGGCCCTGGCACGGCCATACCCAAAACTGTTTTATTCTTAGGAAGGAACACAAACTTGGGTAGTTTTTTGGGTTTAATAAGAATTTCAGGGAAACCGCTTATTTTTATATAGCCGGACTTGAGTCCTGGAAATGGGAAGTACAATGCCTGCACTTTAAAGGAGGGGTTTGGGATATTGGCAGTTTGGAGGGATATGTTGTGTATCTTTATACATACAGTGGACCCCCGCATAGCGAACGCCTTGCATAGCGAACAATCCGCATAGCGAACGCTTTGTTCGCTAAAATTTTGCCCCGCATAGTGGACAAAAACCCGCTCAGCGAACTTCGTCCGAGACGCGTCCAATCTGCGCCCTCAGCCAGCCTCACATGTGCCGCCCGTCCCATTGTTTACCAGCCAGCCTCCGCGGTAACATTCAAGCATACACTCGGAATATTTCGTATTATTACAGTGTTTTCGGTGCTGTTTGTGGAAAATAAGTGACCATGGGCCCCAAGAAAGCTTCTAGTGCCAACCCTACACCTCAAAGGGTAAGAATACCCATTGAAATGAAGAAAGAGATCATTGATAAGTATGAAAGTGGAGTACGTATCACCGACCTGGTCAGGTTGTACAAGAAACCAAAATCAACCATCGCTTCTATTGTGGGCAAGAAAACGGCAATCAAGGAAGCTGTTGTTGCCAAAGGTTTAACTGTGTTTTCGAAACAAAGATCGCAAGTGATGGAAGATGTTGAGAGACTCTTATTGGTGTGGATAAATGAAAAACAGCTAGCAGGAGATAGCGTCTCTCAAGCGATCATATGTGAAAAGGCTAGGAAGTTGCATGACGATTTAATTAAAAAAATGCCTGCAACTAGTGATGATGTGAGTGAATTTAAGGCCAGCAAAGGTTGGTTTGAGAGATTTAAGAAGCGTAGTGGCATTCCATAGTGTGATACGGCATGGTGAGGCTGCCAGTTCGGACCACAAAGCGGCTGAAAAATATGTGCAGGAATTCAAGGAGTACATAGAAACTGAAGGACTGGAACCTGAACAAGTGTTTAATTGTGATGAAACAGGCCTGTTCTGGAAGAAAATGCCAAGCAGGACCTACATTACTCAGGAGGAAAAGGCACTCCCAGGACATAAGCCTATGAAAGACAGGCTTACTTTGTTGATGTGTGCCAATGCTAGTGGTGATTGCAAAGTTAAGCCTTTATTAGTGTATCACTCTGAAACTCCCAGAGCGTTCAGGCAAAAGAATGTCCTCAAGGATAATTTGTGTGTGCTGTGGAGGGCAAACAGTAAGGCATGGGTCACTAGGGAATTTTTCTATAACTGGTTACACCATGCATTTGCCCCCAATGTGAAAGATTACCTAACTGAAAAGAAATTAGACCTTAAGTGCCTCCTGGTGTTAGACAATGCCCCTGGTCATCCTACAGACGTGGCAGAGCGACTTTATGGGGACATGAGCTTCATTAAGGTGAAGTTTTTGCCTCCTAATACCACTCCTCTCCTGCAGCCCATGGACCAGCAGGTCATTTCCAACTTCAAGAAACTGTACACAAAAGCTCTGTTTCAAAAGTGCTTTGAAGTGACCACAGACACTCGATTGACTCTAAAAGAGTTTTGGAAGGATCACTTTAATATCCTCAATTGTGTAAACCTTATAGGTAAGGCTTGGGAGGGAGTGACTAAGAGAACCTTGAACTCTGCTTGGAAGAAACTGTGGCCAGAATGTGTAGACAAAAGGGATTTTGAAGGGTTTGAGGCTAACCCTGAGAGGAGTAGTATACCAGTTGAGGAATCAATTGTGGAATTGGGGAAGTCCTTGGGGTTGGAGGTTAGTGGGGAGGATGTGGAAGAGTTGGTGGAGGAGGACAATGAAGAACTAACCACTGATGAGCTGATAGATCAACTTCAAGAGCAAGAGGCCAGACCTGGGGAAACTGGTTCAAAGGAGGGGAGAGAGAAATTGAAGGAATTGCCTACTTCAAAGATTAAGGAAATGTGTACAAAATGGCTTGAAGTGCAAACCTTTTTTGATGAAAATCACCCTCACACAGCTATTGCAAGCCGTGCTGGTGACTGTTACAATGACACTGTTGTGAACCACTTTAGACAAATCATAAAGGAACGAGAGGTACAGGCCACTATGGACAGATATGTTGTGCGAAAGAAGTCCAGTGACTCTGAAGCTGGTCCTAGTGGCATTAAAAGAAGAAGGGAAGTAACCCCAGAAAAGGACTTGCTACCTCAAGTCCTAATGGAAGGGGATTCCCCTTCTAAACACTAACACTCTCTCTCCCCTCCTCCCATCCCATCAATCATCACCAGATCTTCAATAAAAGTAAGTGTCATGTAATTGTGCATGCCTTTTTCAGTTTGTGTGTACTAAAATTAACATTTTTTTGTGGTAAAAAAAATTTTTTTTCATACTTTTGGGTGTCTTGCACGGATTAATTTTATTTCCATTATTTCTTATGGGGAAAATTAATTCGCATAGCGAACATTTCGCATAACGACCAGCCCTCTTGCACGGATTAAGTTCGCTATGCGGGGGTCCACTGTATATGCTTCTAAACTGTTGTATTCTGAGCACCTCTTCAAAAACAGTGATTATGTGTGGGTGAGGTGAAAGTGTTGAATGATGAAAGTATTTTCTTTTTGGGGATTTTCTTTCTTTTTGGGTCACCCTGCCTCGGTGGGAGACAGCCGACTTGTTAAAAAAAAAAAAGAAATCTTACTGTAAATTAATATGCACTAACATTACATACTTGATTTAGGAAGGACTTGAGAACTAATTCAGCTCAGCATGTGCATAGCTTATGTTAGTAGGATTATTGAAGTTAAAAACCTTAATGGGTTAGACAAATATTTGAGTGAGAAGGGTTAATTTCAGAAGGATTTGCCAAGTAGGGACCAGTAGGCTTGCTACAGTGTTCTTCCTGTCTTAAGGTATGTTCCCATGTTGTGTTTGAGTGGAACAATCTCCCAAGTAGAAAACTTGAAAGTTAAAACCTTTCAGTATGCAGCTTTAAAAATAGGTTGGACAAATATGCAAGAAGGATTAAAGTTGATTATTATTATTATTATTATTAAGGATTAAAGTTGAGAAGGAACCTAACTAGCTTGGGCCATTTAATATATTAATGGTTTATAAAACCGACAAGTACATGAATAACACATTTGTCCAACACTTGAGTATCTTTATTGTGGAGACGTTTCATCAACATACAGCTTTATCGGTCCAATACAGTGGAGACAGTGTTAGACTTGATGATGTAGTTTGAAGTGATCATTCCCCAACTTTGATGAATCTTGAAGACTGTTGACCAGAGTTTTTTTTATGGAATACGTATAAATTTTTTTGACTATACATATTCCCTATTTCCATAGGGAGAGAGATCTGTTAGTGCACTTTGCTTTGGCTCTGTTCTGCCCAAAATCCATCTAATCTGACTAGTGTTATAGTTTATTCAGTGAAAAAACAACAACTTAGGATTATTAGGTTTCAGGGTGCTTGCTGGTTGTTGGATATTTGTTGGAGATCACACAGCGAGGTGTGGTCAGGTCACCTCAGGTACTTGATAAGTAAGGTCCTTGTTCTCAGCTTCCAACCCAAGATATATTAGTTCAATGCTGTAGACTTGGGTTCCTGTTCATTTACAATATTATATTTTGGCAAATTCAGATGTTCACATAAAGCAAAAAGTTTTGTTGGTCTAGAATGGAGCATGCAGCAGCAGCAGCAGCAACATCGGCAACAGAAGCAACGACATACAGTGGGGTGGCACTGTATGAACCCATGCTTCATGGAGTATCATACAATCCTGAGACATGTAAATATTTGTATATAGTTGGCAGTTTGGAGGGATATGTTGTGTATCTTTATACGTATGTGCTTCTAAACTGTTGTATTCTGAGCACCTCTGCAAAAACAGTGATTATGTGTGAGTGTGGTGAAAGTGTTGAATGATGATGAAAGCATTTTCTTTTTGGGGATTTTCTTTCTTTTTTGGGTCACCCTGCCTCGGTGGGAGACAGCCGACTTGTTAAAAAAAAAAAAAAAAAAAGTTGTAGATAACAGAACGTGATTCAGCCAGGTGTACAAAATCACCTATCAGTGTGTACATGTGTGTAACAGTATGATTAATAATTTCATACATAACATTTGTGTATAAACAACAATTGGCTATGAAATCAAAAGATCTATTATAAAACATAATTCTCATACCATAAAAACACAGAAAATTAAAAAAAAAAAAAAAGAAAAAAAAACGATAATTTTTTTTATTATTATTATCACACTGGCCGATTCCCACCAAGGCAGGGTGGCCCGAAAAAGAAAAACTTTCACCATCATTCACTCCATCACTGTCTTGCCAGAAGGGTGCTTTACACTACAGTTTTTAAACTGCAACATTAACACCCCTCCTTCAGAGTGCAGGCACTGTACTTCCCATCTCCAGGACTCAAGTCCGGCCTGCCGGTTTCCCTGAACCCCTTCACAAATGTTACTTTGCTCACACTCCAACAGCACGTCAAGTATTAAAAACCATTTGTCTCCATTCACTCCTATCAAACACGCTCACGCATGCCTGCTGGAAGTCCAAGAATATATGTAAGTGGCAGCACTCTTTGTTGTGGTCTGTATAACCCTTGTCGGTTTAGCACTTTCTTTGATTATAATAATAATAATAATCCATGTTGCCATCATGTGATCGTCAAGCCCCAACTTCATGGCCTCATATCTTGGTAAGTACTGACCCTAAAAATTTTTTTTTATTCTATTACATGTAGAAAAATGCACTCTTTTTTTTTTTTTTTAAATTCAAAATATTCGGAGCGCTGGACAAGAGAACGTAGATCTACGTTTGGACAGTTAATGGGTTAAGTGAGAACATTTGTAATTACCAATAGCACACACCATGGGAAAGGCACCTGTAGAAAGGAGCCAGGAATTAGGATCACAGTTCAGTTCAGATTTTCTTCAGTAGCAGCAGCTTCTACTAAGCTGCTAAAAAGTTCAATCAAGCCCTGAACAAAACCCAGTACCTAGTCCCAGAGGTCTAGGCTTAAGCCAACCTGTTAGTGTTAGCAGAAACAAAGCAGGCAAGCTGCCTAGTTTAGTCCCAGTTTTCAGAGAATAAACACATGTAGTACTGATAAAGTCTAAAAATTAAATGAGAAGACAATTACTCATAAAATCACTGGCTTGATATTCCTTGTTATTCCTATGAGGTGGAGTGTCTTACCATGATTTTACACCTAAGGTGATGCTTTGACTGTATAGTATTTACATTCCTGATCACACTGGGTCAGATGCTCAGAGGATAGAAATAACCTATGTGAAGTCAGGCACAATATCTCCAGATATAGACAGCAAAGGTCAGCAGGAAGACACCCTAATAATAGGTTTGTGAAAATTTGGTTAAACACAGAAAAAAACCACCATACAATACACTGCTACTGTACCATTGTAAAGTCGAAATATCACAAGTTGAGCCATTGTAAAACAAGGAGCATCTGTATATATAAAATAAGAACTGACCATGGGAGTTGGTGAGGCATTACATAGAAACAATTTAACCCCTTCACTGTCGGTCCCATAATATTATGGCTTGCAAGCCAGTATCGGTCCCATGATACTACGCAAAAATTCTAGTGCCTTCAAATCTGGTGGGAGAAAGCTGGTAGGCCTACATGTGAGAGAATGGGTCTGTGTGGTCAGTGTGCACAGTACAGGAGGCCCTCCACATTCGTGAGGGTTAGGGGATCAAGAACCTCGCAAATCTTGAAAATTCGCGAATGTTTGTTGCGCAAATATGATGTAGGGAAATATGATAATACTGTACTGTAGCGTTCCCGAATGTTTTGATGTGCAATTTTTTTTTTTTTTAACAAGTCGGCCGTCTCCCACCAAGGCAGGGTGACCCAAAAAGAAAGAAAATCCCCAAAAAGAAAGAAAATCCCCAAAAAGAAAATACTTTCATCATTCAACTCTTTCACCTCACTAACACATAATCACTGTTTTTGCAGAGGTGCTCAGAACACAACAGCTTAGAAGCATATACGTATAAAGATACACAACATATCCCTCCAAACTTCCAATATCCTCAACCCCTCCTTTAGAGTGCAGGCATTGTACTTCCCACATCCAGGACTCAAGTCCGACTACATAAAAATAACCGGTTTCCTTGAATCCCTTCACTAAATATTACCCTGCTCACACTCCAACAGATCATCAGGTCCCAAATACCATTCGTCTCCATTCACTCCTATCGAACATGCTCATGCACGCCTGCTGGAAGTCCAAGCCCCTCGCCCACAAAACCTCCCTTACCCCTTCCTTCCAACCTTTTCGAGGGCCACCCCTACCCCGCCTTCCTTCCCCTACAGATTTAAACGCTCTCCATGTCATTCTACTTTGATCCATTCTCTCTAAATGACCAAACCACCTCAACAACCTCTCTTCAGCCCTCTGACTAATACTTTTATTAACTCCACACCTTCTAATTTCCACACTCCGAATTTTCTGCATAATAATTACACCACACATTGCCCTTAGACAGGACATCTCCACTGCCTCCAACCGCCTCCTCGCTGCTGCATTCACAACCCAAGCTTCACACCCATATAAGAGTGTTGGTACTACTATACTTTCATACATTCCCTTCTTTGCCTCCAAAGTTAACGTTTTTTGTCTCCACATATACCTCAACACACCAATCACCTTTTTTCCCTCATCAATTCTATGACTAATCTCATCCTTCATAAATCCATCTGCCAACATGTCAACTCCCAAGTATCTGAAAACATTCACTTCTTCCATACTCCTCCCCAATTTGATATCCAATTTTTCTTTATCTAAATCATTTGATACCCTCATCACCTTACTCTTTTCTATGTTCACTTTCAACTTTCTACCTTTACACACACTCCCAAACTCGTCCACTAACCTTTGCAATTTTTCTTTAGTATCTCCCATAAGCACAGTATCATCAGCAAAAAGCAACTGTGTCAATTCCCATTTTGTATTTGATTCCCCATAATTTAATCCCACCCCTCTCCCGAACACTCTAGCATTTACTTCTTTTACAACCCCATCTATAAATATATTAAAAAACCATGGTGACATTACACATCCCTGTCTAAGACCTACTTTTACTGGGAAATAGTCACCCTCTCTTCTACACATCCTAACCTGAGCCTCACTATCCTCATAAATACTCTTTACAGCATTTAGTAACTTACCACTTATTCCATATACTTGCAACATCTGCCACATTGCTCCCCTATCCACTCTATCATATGCCTTTTCTAAATCCATAAATCCAATAAAAACTTCCCTACCTTCATCTAAATACTGTTCACATATATGCTTCAATGTAAACACTTAATCTACACATCCCCTACCCACTCTGAAACCTCCTTGCTCATCTGCAATCCTACATTCTGTCTTACCTCTAATTCTTTCAATTATAACCTTACCGTACACTTTTCCTGGTATACTCAGTAAACTTATTCCTCTATAATTTTTACAATCTCTTTTGTCCCCCTTCCCTTTATATAAAGGGAAGGGGGACAAAATTCCTAGGTACCTTCCCCTCTTTCATACATTTATTAACTCTTAAACGGTCCAAACGTATATATATGTTCACTCGCGCAGCACCCCAAATATTTTGAAAAAAAAAAAAAAAAAATTATAGAAAAAAAAGAACACATTTTTTGACATGTTTTAGAATAAAAAAAAAATTAGGGTCAGTACTTACCGAGATATGAGGCTGAGAAGTTGGCACTGGATGCTCATGTGACTGCAACATCGAGTCCTGCCGCTTGCAGAAGTGTTGCCGATATACCTTTTTTTCTATTTTTCATATTATTTTATGTGATTTTTATGTTCTGATAATTACAATTTGTAGTAGTTCTTGTCATGTTATAACCAATCTTTGTTCTGACACTAGTATTAGGTACTGAAATTGTACTCAAATTGTCACAAACACACTGACAGGTGGACATTTACACCTGCCTTAGCCATTTACTATTGTCTTGGAATATATACAAAGTATTTATATGTCCCAGCAATGTTTTGGATGTGTGGAAGTATATAATAACAATGAGGAGGAGGAGGAGAAGGAGAAGGAGGAGGAGGAAGAGAAGGGGGAAGAGGAGGAGAAGGAAGAGGAGGAGGAGGAGATGGAGGAGGAGAAGGAGGAGGGGGAGAAGAAGAGTAATACGTAATAATAATAATAGGTAATAATAAGTTCCCTTGAAGCATGAAAAACAAAGTCCACCCCTGACAGTGACATGATGAGATAACATCTGATAAGAGCTGACATTTGATGAGTATACACCAGGGTGGGGGAGGGTGCAGCTGATAAGAAAAGATTAGAGGTGATATTTGATGAGCATCGCCCTCACTTTGTTTTCGCTGGTACACAAACATGTCTGTCAAGCTCCCTGTCTATCTGTCTAGCTCTCTGTCTCAGAGAGAGCCACAAGACTGCGTCGTCATCATGTTTACTCACATCTTCAAGCAGAGTACAGCACTTTGTCTGGATTTTTTGGGTTATCCTAGGTAATTTACACTATGTATACTTGTATTTATGTGTACCTGTGAGACAGAGATAGACAGACAGAAAGAGACAGATTGAAAGAGATAGAGACAGATAGACAAAGATAGAGACAGAGACAGACAGACAGAGGTAGACAGAGATAGACAAAGATAGACAGAGAAAGACAGAGATACAGAAATAGACCCTAAACTTGGGGTTAACATCACTTTCCTCTTAAAAGAGGAGTGTTAATATGACATTACATCACTGAATCCTTGGTGTTTGCCGCACTGTTTGCTCTAGCTGGCGCTCAATTTAACTGGCACTCCCACAAGGTACTAAGTGGTCCCAGATTTTTTTAATACCATGCACAATGAGTGTTAGGACCCATTCTATGCTGACAAGGCATCTCACGCCAATCTTGCCAAATTTGATGGCAGGAAAAATAAAATGTATATATACGTTTGAGGTGCTATGCGTAAGAACGTATATATACGTTTGGACCATTTAAGGGTTAAACAAAAATACCAACCACTCCAACACTATATCCCCCCTGCTTCTAACATTTCTGTCATGATCCCTTCAGTTCCAGCTGCTTTATCCCCCTTTCATTTTACGTAATGCCTCACGCACCTCCCCCACACTCACATCCTGTTCTTCACTCCTAAAAGATAGTATACCTCCCTGGCCAGTGCATGAAATTACCGCCTCCCTTTCTTCCTCAACATTTAAAAGTTCCTCAAAATATTCTCGCCATCTACCTAATACCTCCATCTCCCCATCTACTAACTCCCCTACTCTGTTTTTAACTTACAAATCCATTCATTCCCTAGGCTTTCATAACTTGTTCAACTCACTCCAAAATTTTTTCTTATTTTCATTAAAATTTCTTGACAATGCCTCTCCCACTCTATCATCTGCTCTCCTTTTACACTCTCTCACCACTCTCTTCATCTTTCTTTTACTCTCCATATACTCTACTCTTCTTATAACACTTCTGCTTTGTAAAAACCTCTCATAAGCTAACTTTTTCTCTTTTATCACACCCTTTACTTCATCATTCCACCAATCCTCTTTCCTCCTGCACCCACCCTCCTATAACCACAAACTTCTGCACAACATCCACGCACATTCAGACTTCCCACTTTGACAATTTTCTTCTTATTCTTTTTAGTAATTATTACAGGAAAAGGGGTTACTAGCCCATTGTTCCCGACATTTTAGTTGACTTTTACAACACACATGGCTTATGGAGGAAAGATTCTTATTCCACTTCCCCATGGATATAAAAGGAAAAGTAATAAAACCAAGAACTGTTAAGATGAAATCAAAGAAAACTCAGATGAGTGTGTATAAATAAACATGTACATGTATGTGTAGTATGACCTAAGTGTAAGTAGAAGTAGCAAGATGTACCTGTAATCTTGCATATTTATGAGACAGACAAAAGACACCAGCAATCCTACCATCATGTAAAACAATTACAGGCTTTTGTTTCACACTCACTTGGCAGGACGGTAGTACCTCCCTGGGTGATTGCTGTCTACCAACCTACTACTACAAAATATATTGTAGGGAAATATAATAAAAGCATTTACTTAGCCTAACAATACTGCTTTCTTATCCTACTGAACCACGAACAATCATAAAACACATGAAAACATCGTAAAATATTGTATATACATGTTATGGTTTAATAACAAATAATGAACAAACCAAACACTCACCACTCATTAGGTTAGAAAGACGAGCTCTGACGACTTGTGATGATGACAATGACGATGATGATGATGATACTTAGCCATGCAGTTACTGATGACAGTTGAATGGAGGTGATTATATGGAATGTAACTGCATGGCATTACCATGCCTGGTTTTACCAAGTGCCCAGCAGCCTTAGCACATAGCATTAATGCGCATTGGTCTTTCGCAACCTTGAACCCTGGCGCACTCTTCTCCTTGGTGATGAAGGTCTTGGCAGGTATCTTCTTCCAATACAATGCTGTTTCATCCATATTCCACACCTGCTCAAGCCTGTATCCCTTCTCATCGATGAATTTTCAAAGTGCCATGGAATGTACCTGCCGAAACATGATCTGCCGAACTTGATTCTCCACTCATCTTCAGGTTGTGCAGGGAGAACCGTCTCTTAAATTTATCAAATCATTCTATACTTGCTAGGAAGTCAGGAAGGGTGATAGTAGGATATCCTGGTTCTGCACTGGTGCTAGCCTCATCACTAGCCAACGTATCATACAAAGTCTTTCCCTTTGCATGAATCGCATTGCTGTCTATGGGATTTCCTTCTCTATTTTGGTCTGAAATCCACACAAATAATGCTGATTTCATCTTAGACATTGCACTGTTTCTTGCTTGTGACACTTGCTTGACTGAGGGAGGAGCAGTAGATGTTAGTGCCACCCTTATCTTCACCTCATTTTTCTTGACAGAGTGCACTGTGCTTTCGTTTCCATTAAATAATTTTCCAATGGTAGAATTGCTCAAATAACCTGCCCTACACTTGTCTAGCAATTTCACCTTCTCCAGATTCATGACTTTCTTTGAGCACTTAGCAGCTGCTGCTCGCTTGGGGGGCCATACTTGTACCACCAAACAAATACATGTGTATGGTAGGATACGAACAGTAACTGGACAATGACCGAGTGAGTGGCAGGCTGCCAGTTGAGGGAGTAAGAGGTAGGGTAGTAGGGAAGTGGCAGAAAGCGTTTTCCTGTACTTTTTTCCCGCATTTGTTTGGTAAACATGATTAGGCGGATGGGCATTCGTGAATGTTCGAAGCTCGCGAAAGTGGAACTTGCAAAAATGGAGGGCTAGCTGTATAAAAAAAAAAAACCTGCAGCATGCAGTGCATGAGAAAAAAAACTCTGACCATGTTTTTGGTTTAAAATGCTGACTTTGAGGTGTATTTTCATATGGTATTTATGGTCGTATTCTTGTTTTCTGGGTCTCAATTGATAGAATGGAAGATATATTACAGAAATGGAAATGATTTTGATTGATTTCATGAAGAAAAGTACTTTGAAATTGAGCTCAAAGTAGCAGAAATGTTCAATTTCTACCAATGTCCAACTGGCGAGTCTAATACGCAGTCACGAATGGGTTGACATTATTTATACAATTATGACAATAATGCAGTAGTCTGCTGCATAACAGTAAATCTATTTTGTGTGAAAGAACATTCAAAATGGAAAGCAATAGTAATATAAGAGGGGCCTGGAGACGTGACTAATGAACAGAGAAAATGCTATTTTAGTACCAGAAATGTCTGCATTGTCTATTCTCGACCCTATTTTGAAATTGACATCTTTTGAAATTTGTGTAAAATTGGCCAAATTGCCAATTTTTGACCACTTTATTGGGTTACCTGGAGTTTACCTGGAGAGGGTTTCAGGGTTTCAGCCCAGTCTGAGACCAGGCCTCATGGTAAATCAGGGTCTTATCAACCAGGCTATTACTGCTGGCTGCATGCAACCTGACATACAAACCACAGCCTGGTTGGTCAGGTACTGACTTTAGGTGCCTGTCCAGTGCCTTCTTGAAGACAACCAGGGGTCTATTGGTAATCCCCCTTATGTATGCTGGAAGGCAATTGAACAGTCTTGTGCCCTGGACACTTATTGTGTTGTCTCTCAGTGTACTCATAGCGCCCCTGTGTGCTGTGAAAGTTCTTTGTGCACTCTTCAGGTCTGCAATGTCACCAGCCTTGAAGGGGGCCATTAGTGTACAGCAGTATTCCAGCCTAGAGAGCACAAACGATTTGAAGAGAATCATCATGGGCTTGGTTTCCCTAGTTTTGAAGGCTCTCATTATCCATCCTATCAGTTTCCTAGCAGATGAGGTAGATATACTGTTGTGGTCTTTGAAGGCAAGATCCTCTGACATTATCACTCCCAGGTCCTTCACATTACTTTTCTGCTCTATTGTGTGGTTAGAATTTGTTCTATACCCTGACACATTTTTAATTTCTTCAAGTTTCCCACATCTGAGTAGTTGAAACTTCTCCTCGTTGAACTTCATATTGTTTTGAGTGGCCCATTCAAAGATTTGGTTGATGTCCGCTTGGAGTCTTGTGGTGTCTTCGATAGAGGTCACTGCCATGGTAATCTGGGTGTCATCCGCAAAGGAAGACACGGAGCTATGGGTTACATCTCTGTCTATGTCAGAAATGAGGATGAGGAATAGAATGGGAGCGAGTAGTACTGTGCCTTGTGGAACAGCTTTTTACTGTGGCTGCCTGGGACTCTACTCTGTTTACTATCACTCTTTGTGTTCTATTTGTCAGGAAGTTGTGGATCCATCTACCAACTTTTCCCATTATTCCTTTATCATCCCTTTTGTGTGCTATTACACCGTGGTCACATTTGTCGAAAGCTTTTGCAAAGTCTGTGTATACTACATCTGTATTTTGTTTATCCTCTACAGCATCCAGGACCATGTCATAGTGGTCCAGTGGGTTGTTGAATTTGGTAAATGGGCAGTTTCTTGCACTCAGTCGATAGAACAAATGGAGTTCTAGCAAAATAGCTATGAGTTTGGTTGACTGGAGCAATGGAATTGGCCGAAAATAGGGCTCAAAGTGGGCAAAATTGCCGATGCGTATATATCGCCAAGACCGCTAACTTCACGAGAGCATAATTCTGTAAGTTTTCCATCAAATTTCATACTTTTGGTGTCCTTATCATTGGGAAAAGATTCTCTATCATTTCACAAGAAAAGAAATATTTTTTTTTTAAATTCTTCGGCACTGAGAGCAAGTTTGTGAGCAAGGGTCTCGACAGTGAAAGGGTTAATGCCATTTCAGCATGATTGCACTACATGGTAATAAAAAGCCAACATTTTTTATTACTACACTATGATGACACTGTACAACTTACCTGCTAATTATACTTTTATGCCTTGGTAGAAAAACCAAAGGCAGATTAGCTATTCATAATCATTTTGTAATCTAATGTAGGTTTAACCCAATGTTAAAGAAAACTTTTTACCTGTATACCCAACTCCTCATTCCAACGATATGTTTATTTACTTCACACACTTAGAAGAGTCATATACAGTGTTACTTGCTCACAAAATGTCTCACTTCAAATGTTTTTACAATATTTATAATAAAAACATAACTCTGGTGGCCTGGTGGTTAACGCTCTCGCTTCACACGGCGAGGGCCTGGGTTCGATTCCCAACCAGAGTAGAAACATTGGACGTGTTTCTTTCCACCTGTTGTCTATGTTCCCCATCAGTAAAATGGGTACCTGGGTGTTAGTCGACTGGTGTGGGTCGCATCCTGGGACATTGACCTAAGGAGGCCTGGTCACAGACCGGGCCGCGGGGGCGTTGTTCCCCGGAACTCTCTCCAGATAAACTGAATTCAGAAAATTTAATGATGTGTATATTTCACCCCCCCCCCCCCCTGCTGGGATCCTCTTCAGCAAAGGACCTCAGCAGAGTATTTGAGATATACATATCAAGTAATTTTTCAAGTTTGCCAGTTTGTCTCCATGTGGGTTATTACTGAGCAGTGACAAGTGCTCATTTCACTTTGTTTAGTTATTCAATACTACTAAAATTCAAGCTTCAGGTAATTGAAGTAGTGTGACAAAAATATCAACATCAATGGAGTTCACAGGTGGTGATGCAAGCAGACGTTTACTGATTTACATTTATTTTGAATTTTCAAACATTTCAACATTATATTTCTGCACTAGAAACAATACAGTGCAATATAAACACAAATGCAATTGAAAAAAATAAACTGCATTATTTATATTGTAACCAGCTAATATAAATGAAAAAAGGTGCAAAAATCAGGCAAAAACTACGAATTTTCAATAAGTGAACAATATAATGCAATATTCTACTGTATACAAATATTCTTTGATACACCTTATAATATACCATAACAGATGTATCGGTGGTAATTCCACAGAAATACACTGAGTATATTCTTATTTTATAAATGAGAAACTTGTGCAACATTCATCAACTTGCTGGTTTTCTAAACTATTTAGTCACATATTCTTACTTGTATACAAATAAAGAAATTCCTCACAAAACACATGACAATCTTGTAAGAGCAAAACTCATCCGGTACCAAAGCAGCTTCAATGATAGTCTCAACCTGCAAGCAAAGAAATTTGTGAGAAACTACACATGTACATTTTTTTTACACTTGAATTTATAGGGTAAGAACTAGTATTATTATACCCAATCTTATTTCAAAATCTTGCCCTATTTAAGTATTAGGTTAAGTCTGCCCAAAATGCCCTGGCATGATGGTGGCTTTCTTTGTACCAATCATATTATGAAATTTAAACACACATTGTAATCTTTACAAAGAAATAAACTTTTGTTTGTATATACCATATTCTCCCTACATGCCACCAACAGCAGTTTGCAAACTCTTTAGTAAAAGTTAGAAATTAATCGATTAAATTTAAAAAAATGTAAACTGCTCTTAAATTATTATGCCAATACACCAAGCACTCACCTAGTCTTGAAATAATTTCTTCCATAAGTCCACATGTGTCGTAAGAGGTAACTAAAATCCCGGGAGCAAGGGGCTAGTATCCCCTTCTCCTGTACACATTACTAAATGTAAAAAATAATTTTTTTTTTTCATGTCACCCTGCCTCAGTGGGTGACAGCCAGTGTTAAAAAAAATTAATTCCGAATGACAATAGAGCTTTCATTTACATTTATCCACAAGTCTTATAATTTCTTCTTCCTTAAAATACAGTACATCATTCTAATACACTTCCACTCCTCTCATCATGATTTTTTCTTATGCTGCCAACTTCTCATAACCTAGTGATAGTCTAGGATATGACTTACCATCAAATGTTCATATCCCTTAAATTATCTGACCTGATAGAAGCAAGTTTTTTTGTGTAAACATTAAAAAAATGATGAGGGAAAAAAGGTGAGTGGTGCGTTGAGGTATATGTGGAGTCAAAAAACGTTATCTATGGAGGCAAAGAAGGGAATGTATGAAAGTACAGTAGTACCAACACTCTTATATGGGTGTGAAGCTTGGGTGGTAAATGCAGCAGCGAGGAGACGGTTGGAGGCAGTGATGTCCTGTTTAAGGGCAGTGTGTGGTGTAAATATTATGCAGAAAATTCGGTGTGGAAATTAGGAAAAGGTGTGGAGTTAATAAAAATATTAGTAAGAGGGCAGAAGAGGGGTTGTTGAGGTGGTTTGGTCATTTAGAGAGAATGGATCAAAGTAGAATGACATGGAAAGCATATAAATCTATAGGGGAAGGAAGGCGGGGTAGGGGTCGTCCTCAAAAGGGTTGGAGAGAGGGGGTAAAGGAGGTTTTGTGGGCGAGGGGCTTGGACTTCCAGCAAGCATACGTGAGCGTGTTAGATAGGAGTGAATGGAGATGAATGGTACTTGGGACCTGACGATCTGTTGGAGTGTGAGCAGGGTAATATTTAGTGAAGGGATTCAGGGAAACCGGTTATTTTCATGTAGTTGGACTTGAGTCCTGGAAATGGGAAGTACAATGCCTACACTTTAAAGGAGGGGTTTGGGATATTGGCAGTTTGGAGGGATATGTTGTGTATCTTTATATGTATATCCTTCTAAACTGTTGTATTCTGAGCACCTCTGCAAAAACAGTGATAATGTGTGAGTGTGGTGAAAGTGTTGAATGATGATGAAAGTATTTTCTTTCTTTTTTGGGTCACCCTGCCTCGGTGGGAGACGGCCGACTTGTTGAAAAAAAACAAAAAAACAAAAATTAAAGTGCTAAAGGTGTACAAAGTGATATATCACATAGGACTGTGACAGCTTCCAGCAGGGTGGTGTTTTTGTTGCCAGTGTCTGTTTAGGAAATGCATTCTTGTCCTCGTGTCTCTTGTACACTAGTGTTAAGCTGTAGTATTTTATACTGTATAGCATCAAATGCAAGCTGCTAAGTCTGTTTTGCTCCTGTATTGTATTTTATTGTTTAAGTCAAAGTGGGTGAACATTTTCAACATTTTAAGCCACAGAGACACGTGCCTATATCTGATAATTTTAGCAATTTAACAGTACAAGACCATGTAAGATTAGCTACTTAATCCAATATGAGTATAATGCCATGTAAAGATTCCTAAACTATGAAACATGAAAACTTGAGCACTAAAATTCTATCAATGGACATAATAGGGCTGCAACAGAGCAGCTTAACCCTTTGACTGTCGTAACCCCAAATCCTGAGGTGTCTCCTGGTGTCACAAAATTCCCCCCCCCCCCCATTATTTTTTTTCTTATGAAATGATAGAGAATTTTTTCCCAATTGTAATGACACCAAAAGAACGAAATTTGATGGAAAACTGACGGAATTACACTCGCGAATTAGTGACCTCGGCTAATTCCATTGTTCCAATCGACCAAACTCATAGCTATTTCTTTAGAACTCCATTTTTTTCTATCGACTGAGTACAAGAAACTGCCCCTTTACCGATTTCAACTACCCAATAACGTGGTCAGAAATTTGCAATTTGGCCAATTTCACGAAAATTAAAAAATATGACAATTTCAAAATAGGGTCCAGAATGAACAATGCAGACATTCCTGGCTCTACAATAACATTTTCTTTGTTCATCAGTCGTGTCTCCAGGCCCCTCTAATATTACTCTTGCCTTCTATTTTGAATTTTTATTCAAACAAAAAATAGAAGATTTACTGTTATGCAGACTACTGCAATATTGTATAAATAATGTCAACCCATTCATGACTGCATATTAGAATGGCTACTTGGACATTTATTGGAAAATGGCATTATTTGTTTACTTTTGAACATTGGCAAAAATCAAACATTTCCCCTACTTTCAGCTCCATTTCAAGGTTCTTTTCATAGTAAAACCATTCAAGATCACCTCTATTTCTATAATATGTTTTCCATTCTATCAAATCAGACCAAGAAAACGAGAATACAACCATAAATACTATACGAAAATACACCACAAAGTCGGCTTGATTTGAAGCCGCTAGAATTTGAGAGTATATATACGTCAAAAACGGTGGCTTATAAGACGTATATATACAACCAAAACAGTCAAAGGGTTAAAGTTTAATGGGCTGCCTTATAGTAATGAAGATTTTTTTTTTTTTGAAAGAAAAACATGAGGGAAAGATGAATAGACAACTGTATTTCTACAAAATTCCAGGAACATATATGTGAAGAACTGATAATCAAAGACAATTAAAATAAACAGAAAAAAGTTAACTGATAAATATGTTCATTAGGGTTATTACTGCCATGTAAAGTCGAGTTGTTTGTGTGTGTGCATGTGTGTGTGGGGGGTTACAGATGAGAAAAAAGAAGTGAGTATTAACTTTAAGAATGAAAAGAAGCCATCCTAGCACTGCAGTTTGCTCCCTCCTTCCCTCTCATCCTTATCAGTAATATTTATACTTCTAAAATACTCTCCCTGTATTAGTGAGTACATACAATAATGGTCTTACTGAAGACATTGTGTGCATGGCAACAGTTTATTTTGACAATTGTTAGCTGGAGAATAGTAGTGAAAAAATTATAATATGGACAGATTCGTGAAATCTTACTTTTCTTTTGCAAATTTAAATTAAGTCTGCATAGATTCCTTGTTACGCTCTCTCATTGCCTACTGTATTCAAAGAAAATTTTGACTTTGGAAGTTTGTAATAACTTTCTTTGTGGCATATGAAAATGAACTTCATTACTGGCAGCTGGTTATTTTTCAGTGATTTTTTTTTAAAGTTATAAATACAACTTATAATACACTGTACTGTACATTCCATAATAACTTACGGTCCAGTTTTTCAACAGGAACAATATTGCACCCGAGAAGACCCCGTCCAGACCACTGACGAGGGGTGAGGGAGAGTGAGATACTTTGCTCGTTGCGACTTACAGTAATCTGAAAATATAGTTCAACAATTACTTCTCTCTCTTTGGATGGTCCAGTGCTAAATGTTAAAGCTAAGAGCTTTGATGCCACAGCCAATGTACTGTTGCATTATTAAAAAAGAATCCACCCTGTTGTCATTCATAAAACCAGAGACAGTGCTGTTAATAACGATTTTGCTATACAGAGGCTAATCATCCAGTGATGATAAAGTTATCAAACCTAAAAGAAGATGTCATTATTAAGGGCAGGAAAAATGTGAAATGTGATAGAAAAAACGGACAATGCTGCCAATATGCAGGCAAGCTTCACACTTTGGGGTAAATTTAAGAGTACAATAAATTCTCCACAAAACACACTCAAAGCTTCCATAGTTCTCTACACTTTCAGTATTTACCTGTTACAAGCAAAATCTGGTCTGGAAAGAGAAACAATTGAACACATCCTTCCTTCAACATGGCAGGAGAGCACTAGCATTTCTTCCTCTCCCCTCCACACCTCATTACAAACAATCACACAATTGCCTTGAAAATATATGATGATGACTTTTTAAATAAGAATCCTATTTAACTGACTATAACAATATTCTTTCTTTCTGCGTCACCCTACCTTGGTGGGAAACAGCAGTGTTAAAAAAATTATACGTATACAGTGGACCCTCGGTTATCAACTGTTCTGCTTATCGGCCGGTTTTTCGGCTTCCAGTTATCAGCCATTATTTCACTTATCAGCTGTATGGGATGCATAAGCAGCTGGCCGCCAGCCACTCACGTCAGTCTTGCTGTGTCTCTGGGCAAGTGAGGAAGCTTCTGCTTATTCATCCAAACATTTCCATTGTTTTTGGTGGTTATTCATTAAGTGCAACTGCGAAATAAGTAACCATGGCCCCTAAGAAAGTTCCTAATAAAGTTCCTTTGGTAAAGAAAGTGAGAAACATGATGGAATTTAAAAAGGAAGTAATAGAAAAATATGAGAGTGGCATTCGAGTGCCTGAGCTTGCCAGGATGTACATATAGGAAAAACAAATCAACAATCACTTCTATCCTGGCAAAGAAAGAACAAATCAAGGAAGTTGATGTGGTGAAAGGAGTAAATGTGATAATGAAACAAAGGTCACCAATAATGGAAGATATGGAGAAGTTATTGTTTTTGTGGATCACCGAAAAACAATTAGCGGGAGACAGTGTTGCGGAGTCGATTATTTGTGAGAAAGCAAGGCAGTTGCATGCAGATCTTGTAAAAAAAATGCCTGGAACAAGTGCTGCTGTTAGTGAATTTAAGGCCAGTAAAGGCTGGTTTGAGAGATTTAAGAAGTGTAGTGGCATATACAGTGTGGTAAGGCATGGTGAGGCTGCAAGTTCTGACAAATATGCGGCTGAAAAATTCGTGCAGGAATTCAAGGGGTACATAAAGGCTGAAGGATTCCTTCCCCAACAAGTGTTCAATTGTGGAAAAAAATGCCAAAGAGGGCCTACAATACTCAGGAGGAAAAGGCACTGCCAGGGCACAAGCCTATGAAAGACAGGCTTACTCTTCTGTTCTGTGCTAATGCTAGTGGGGATTTCAGAGTGAAGACTTTACTGGTGTATCACTCTGAAAATCCCAGTGTGTTCAAGAAAAACAATGTCTTCAAGAATAAATTGTGTGTGATGTGGAAAGCTAATAATAAGGCATGGGTCACAAGGCAAATTTTCAAAGAGTGGGTCAATAATGTGTTTGGCCCCAGTGTGAAAAAATATCTCCTTGAAAATAAATTGCCACTGAAGTGCCTCCTGGTACTGGACAATGCTCCTGCTCATCCTCCAGCCCATGGACCAGCAGGTCATTTCAAACTTCAAAAAACTCTACACCAAAGCTGTGTTTCAAAGGTGCTTTGAAGTGACCTCGGACACTCATTTGACCTTAAGAGAGTTCTGGAGGAATCGTTTTAGTATCCTCTATTGCATATTCCTTATAAGTAAGGCTTGGCAAGGAGTGACTTCCAGGACTTTGAACTCTGCTTGGAGAAAACTGTGGCCAGATTGTGTCCAAGAGAGGAATTTTGAAGGGTTTGGGGCTGACCCTGAGGACCCTACACCTGTTGTCGAAAGTATTGTATCAATGGGGAAGTCCATGGGGTTAGAGGTTAGTGGTGAGGATGTGGAAGAGTTGATGGAGGACCACAGGGAAGAGCTAACCACTGAAGAGCTGCAAGAGCTTCATCTGGAACAGCAACAGATCCCAGATGAGGAACTTGCTTCAGAGGAGGAGGAGGAAGAGGGAGGGAAGGAGGTGCCTTCTTCAGAGATTAAGGAGATTTGTGCAATGTGGAGTAGGGTGCAAATGTTTGTGGAGAAATACCACCCTGACCAAGTTGAAACAAGCCATATATGCAACATGTTTAGTGACAAAACCTTGTCCCACTTCAAGGAAATCTTAAAGAGACACCAGAAACAGACCACTCTGGACAGTTATTTTGTGAAACAGGTGCCCAGTGACTCTCAAGCTGGTCCGAGTGGCATTAAAAGACAAAGAAAGGAAGTAACCCCAGAGAGGGACTTGTTACCTGAAGTCTTTATGATGGAGTGGGATATCCCTTCCAAACAATAACCCCAACACCCTGTCTTCCATAAGCCAACAAGAGCCTTCAATAAAGGTATGTAATACTGATTTAATTGTTCATGTATTTATTTTATTTAGTTCTCATTGTTTTGTGTATGTAAAACTATAATTAATCTTTAAAAAAATTATTTTTTGTAAATATTTTTGGGTGTCTCGAATGGATTACTTGTATTTACATTAATTCTTATGGAAAATATTATTACAGTTTTAGGCCATTTCGCTTTTAGGCTGACCTTCTGGAACAGATTACAGCCGATAACCGAGGGTCCACTGTATATGTATATTTAATAAATATTTAATATTTGATTGTTAAAAATAGGAGAGGAGAGTTATTAAATGGAGAGTTAGAGGTATCAGGAAGATGGAGGGAATATTTTGAGGAACTATTAAATGTTGATGAAAATAGGGAAGCTGTGATTTCGTGTATAGGGCAAGGAGGAATAATATCTTGTAGGAGTGAGGATGAGCCAGTTGTGAGTGTGGAGGAAGTTCAAGAGGCAGTGAGTAGAATGAAAGGAGGAAAAGCAGTTGGGATTGATGGGATAAAGATAGAAATGTTAAAAGCAGGTGAGGATATAGTTTTGGAGTGGTTAGTGCTTTTATTTAATAAATGTATGGAAGAGGGTAAGGTACTTAGGGATTGGCAGAGAGCATGCATAGTCCCTCTTTATAAATGCAAAGGGGACAAAAGAGAATGCAAAAATTATAGGGGAATAAGTCTGTTGAGTCCTAGGTAGTAGGTTGGTAAACAGCAACCGCCCAGAGAGGTACTACTGTCCTGCCAAGTGAGTGTTTTACATAATGGTAGGATTGCTGGTGTCCTTTATTCTGTGTCATAAACATGCAAGATTTCAGGTACGTCTTGCTACTTCTACTTACACTTAGGTCACACTACACATACATGTACAAGCATATATATACTACACACAACCCTCTGGGTTTTCTGCTATTTTCTTTCTAGTTCCTGTTCCTGTTTATTTCCTCTTATCTCCATGGGGAAGTGGAGCAGAGTTTTTCCTCCGTAAGCTATGCGTGTTGTAAGAGGCGACTAAAATGCCTGGAGCAAGGGGCTAGTGACCCCTTCTATCGTATAAATTCCTAAATTTAAAAAGAGAAACTTTTGTTTTGCTTTTTGGGCCACCCTGCCTTGGTGGGATACGGCTGGTTTGTTGAAAAAAAAAAAAAGTATGTTGAGTATACCTGGTAAAGTGTATGGTAGAGTTATTATTGAAAGAATTAAGTGTAAGACAGAGAGTAGTATAGCAGATGAACAAGGAGGATTTAGGAAGGGTAGAGGATGTGCAGACCAAGTGTTTACAGTGAAACATATAGGTGAACAGTATTTAAATAAGGGTAAAGAGGTTTTTGTGGCATTTATGGATTTGGAAAAGTCATATGACAGGGTGGATAGAGAGGCAATGTGGCAGATGTTGCAAATGTATGGAGCAGGAGGTAGGTTACTGAAAGCAGTGAAAAGTTTTTACAAGGATAGTGAGGCTCAGGTTAGAGTATGTAGGAGAGAGGGAGATTACTTCTTAGTAAAAGTAGGCCTTAGACAAGGATGTGTGATGTCACCAAGGTTGTCCAATATACAATAGATGGGGTTGCAAGAGAAGCGAATGCTCAGGTGTTGGCAAGAGGTTTGGGGTTAAAAGATAAAGAATCCAGCACAAAGTGGGAGTTGTCACAGTTGCTTTTTCCTGATGACACTGCTTTTGGGAGATTCTGAAAAGAAGTTGCAGAGGTTGGTAGATGAGTTTGGTAGGGTATGTAAAAGAAGAAAATTAAAAGTGAATATAGGAAAGAGTACGGTGATGAGGGTAAAAAAAAAAATTAGGTAATTCAGATATTTAGGAGTGGACATGTTAGCAGACGGGTTTATGAAAGAAGAGATGAATCATAGAACTGACGATGGGAAAAAGGTGAGTGGTGCACTGAGGAGTCTGTGGAGACAAAGAACTTTGTCCATGGAAGCAAAGAGGGGAATGTATAAGAGTACGTATAGTTATACCATCGCTCTTATGTGGGTGTGTGCAGTTTATAACAGTTGTGTAATAGAAAACTCCCCTTTTTTGTTAACTGTCTAGCATTAGTGCAAATTCTGTTAAGTACTATTGTTATACCTAGTCTTAATAGTTCATTATTATTATTATTATTATTTTTTTTTTTTAACAAGTCGGCTGTCTCCCACCGAGGCAGGGTGACCCAAAAAGAAAGAAAATCCCCAAAAAGAAAATACTTTCATCATCATTCAACACTTTCACCTCACACACACATAATCACTATTTTTGCAGAGGTGCTCAGAACACAGCAGTTTAGAAGCATATACAGTGGTCCCTCAATAATCGTCCGTAATCCGTTCCTGGAAGTGGGACTATTATCAAAATGGACGATTTACGAATCAATTTTCCCCATAAGAAATAATGCAAATTCAATTAATCCGTTCCTGACACCCAGAAGTATTAAAACAAAAATTTTTTTTACATGAAATATAGATGTAGTACATAAACAATACAGTGGCACATGATGAATTAAACATTAACAGAATAACACTTACCTTTATTGGCAATTCTTCTTTGTGTATGGAAGACTGGAGAAGGAGACTGATTGGATGAATTACTGTTTGGAAGGGGAATCCCCTTCCATCAACACCTTGGGTACCAATTGCTTTTCTGGGGTTACTTCTCTTCTCTGTTTCTTAATGCCACTAGGACCACCTTGAGAGTCACTGGAGTCCTGTCTCGCAAAAAAACTGTCCAGAGAGCTCTGTTTCTGGCGTCTCTTTAAAACTTCCCTAAAATGGGCCAAGACTCTGTCACTGTACAAGTTGCCGATATGGCTTGCAACATCCTTCTCTGGGTGATGTTTCTCCATAAATCTTTCCATCCTACCACACATTTCAAAAATCTCCTTAATTTCTGAAGAAGGCACCTTCCTCCATCTCTCTTCCTCCTCCTCTGCAGCAAGATTCAGAGCTGCCATCTGTTGCTGTTCCTGCTGAAGCTCTTGCAACTCCTCAGTGGTTAGCTCTTTGTTGTGGTCCTCCACCAACTCTTCCACATCCTCCAAACTCACATCCAACCCCATGGAAGCCCCCAGTGCCACAATGGATTTAACAACTGACATACGCTCATCAGGGTCAGCCCCAAACCCTTCAAAATCCCTCTTGTGGACACAATCTGGCCACAATTTTCTCCAAGCAGAGTTCAAAGTCCTGGTAGTCACTCCCTCCCAAGCCTTACCTATAAGGCTTACACAATGGAGAATATTGAAATGTTCTTTCCAAAAATCTCGTAGGGTCAAGTGAGTGTCTGAGGTCACATTCAAGCACCTTTCAAACATTGCTTTGGTGTAGTTTTTTTTAAAGTTTGCAATGACCTGCTGGTCCATGGGTTGGAGGAGAGGAGTGGTATTTGGGGGCAAGAACTTTACTGTGATGAACCCAAACTCCTCAAAAATTAGGTCATCCAAGTTTGGAGGATGAGCAGGTGCACTGTCCATTACTAGGAGGCACTTGAGATCCAATTTCTTTTCCAGGAGGTAATTCTTCACACTAGGGCCAAACACTTCGTTGAACCACTCTACAAAAATTTCCCTCGTGACCCATGCCTTACTATTAGATTTCCAAAACACACACAATTTACTCTTCATAACATTGTTTTTCCTGAACACTCTGGGATTTTCAGAATGGTACACTAGTAATGGCTTCACTTTGAAATCCCCACTAGCATTAGCACAGAACATTAGCGTCAGCCTGTCTTTCATAGGCTTGTGTCCTGGCATTGCCTTTTCCTCTTGTGTAATGAAGGTCCTCTTTGGCATTTTCTTCCAAAAGAGGCCTGTTTCGTCACAAATGAACACTTGTTCAGGTTTCAGTCCTTCACTGTTTATGTACTCCTGGAATTCATGCACATATTTTTCAGCCTAGGAAAGGTTGGAGGGAGGGGGTAAAGGAGGTTTTGTGTGCGAGGGGCTTGGACTTCCAGCAGGCGTGCGTGAGCGTGTTTGATAGGAGTGAATGGAGACGAATGGTTTTTAATACTTGACGTGCTGTTGGAGTGTGAGCAAAGTAACATTTATGAAGGGGTTCAGGGAAACCGGCAGGCCAGACTTGAGTCCTGGAGATGAGAAGTACAGTGCCTGCACTCTGAAGGAGGGGTGTTAATGTTGCAGTTTAAAAACTGTAGTGTAAAGCACCCTTCTGGCAAGACAGTGATGGAGTGAATGATGGGCCACCCTGCCTTGGTGGGAATCGGCCAGTGTGATAATAAATATATACTGTAATAATAATTTTTCAGCCGCCTTGTGGTCCGAACTGGCAGCCTCTCCATGCCTTACCACACTGTGTATGCCAGTACGCTTCTTAAATCTCTCAAACCAGCCTTTGCTAGCCTTAAATTCACTCACATCATCACTAGTTGCAGGCAATTTCTTTACCAAATCGTCATGCAACTGCCTAGCCTTTTCACAAATAAGCGACATCATAAGACTGTCTCCTGCTAATTGTTTCTCATTTATCCACACCAATAATAACTTCTCAACATCTTCGAGTACTGGTGATCTCATTTTTGTCAGCATATTTACCCCCTTTGCAACAATAGCATCCTTGATTTCCTTTTTCTTGGCTATGATGGAAGATATGGTTGTACGGGATTTGTTATACATCCTGGCCAGTTCGCCCACACGTACGCCACTATCATATTGTTCAATGATGTTTTTCTTAAATTCAATTGTATTTCTCACCTTCTTTACCAAAGGCTTGGCACTGGGAGCTTTCTTTGGCGCCATGGTAGCTTATTTAGCACTTAAATAACTTGCAAGCACTAAAATAAATGAAATATTATGAAATATTTCACTGGAGCACGTGAGGGGACCGTCGCTCACTGGTAAACAATGGCACACTGGCTGGGAAGGAAAGGCTGAGGCGGCTCGAGGCTGCTCAGACCGTGCATACGCGTCTGGGACGAAGGACTATTAGCGAGTTACCAGACCATTTCTGAGCCAATATTTTGACGAAAAAACAGGACTATTTCCGAAATGGACGACTTTCAGGCCGGACGATTATTGAGGGACCACTGTATGTATAAAGATACACGACATATCTCTCCAAACTGCTAATATCCCAAACTCCTCCTTTAGAGTGCAGGCATTGTACTTCCCATTTCCAGGACTCAAGTCCGGATATATAAAAATAACGTTTCCCTGAATCCCTTCACTAAATATTACCCTGCTCACACTCTAACAGATCGTCAGGTCCCAAATACCATTCGTCTCCATTCACTCCTATCGAACACGCTCATGCACGCCTGCTGGAAGTCGAAGCCCCTCGCCCACAAAACCTCCCTTACTAAATATACAATTTATGCTAGTACTAGCCTAAATTTTGTGCTTTAAGTCAAATCTTACTATTTAAATTTGTTTAAGACCATTTTTAATATCTTTTAACTTTATATCTTTTGTATTATTATTACTTATCAAGTATCTGTGCAATCTGTAGAATTACTCTTTTGCTACCTACACTTTGTACTGCTTGTATAAGCTCTCATATCACCTCCAGTGCAACATTTACAATTATCTTTACAAAAATGGTATATAATACCGACAGGCTGTAGGTAAGACACATATGCAGCATTTAGGTATCTTTATTTCGAAACGTTTCGCCTACACAGTATGCTTCTTCAGTCGGGTACAGGAAAGTTGATAGAAGCAGAAGAGACGTGAAGACGATGTAATCAGATGGACTGATTACATTGTCTTCACGTCTCTTCTGCTCTCAACTTTTCTGCACTCGACTGAAGAAGCCTACCGTGTAGGCGAAACGTTTCAAAATAAAGATACCTAACTGTTGCATATGTGTCTTACCTACAGTTATCTTTACTCTACTTATACATTGTTAAACTTGCATAGTCACATGATTGCAAACATCGATCCTTACATCAACATTTTATTAACCCTTTCAGTGTTTCCGATGTACTAGTACGGCTTATGCACCAGGGTTATTAACGTACTAGAACGCCTAAATTCTAGCGCCTTCAAATTTAGCGAGAGAAAGCTGGTAGGCCTACATATGAAAGAATGGGTTTATGTGGTCAGTGTGCACAGTATAAAAAAAAATCCTGCAGCACACAGTGCGTAATGAGAAAAAAAAAACACTCTGACCATGTTTTTGGTTTAAAACAGCGCCTTTGCACTGTATTTTCGTATGGTATTCATGGTTGTATTCTAGTTTTCCTGGTGTCATTTTATAGAATGGAAGACATATGGCATAGTGCCTGATAAGTGGAAAATGGCAAATGTAATACCTATTTACAAGGCAGGTGACAGGTCCTTGGCTTCGAACTATAGACCAATAAGCCTTACCTCCATAGTGGGAAAATTTATGGAATCAGTAATTGCCGAAGCAATTCATAGCCATCTTGACAGGCACAGATTGATTAATGATTCTCAACACGGTTTTACAAAGAGGCGTTCCTGTCTTATGAATTTACTAACTTTTTTCACTAAGGTGTTTGAGGAGGTAGATCATGGTAATGAATATGATATCGTGTATATGGACTTCAGTAAGGCTTTCGATAGAGTTCCACACCAGAGGCTATTGAGGAAACTTAGGGCACACGGAATAGGGGGAGAAATTTTTTCCTGGGTAGAGGCATGGCTGACAAATAGATAGAGAGTTTGCATAAATGGGGAGAAATCAGAATGGGGGCACGTCACAAGCGGTGTTCCTCAGGGGTCAGTGTTGGGCCCGTTGTTGTTCACAATTTACATAAACGACATAGATGAGGGAATAAATAGCGACATAAGCAAATTTGCTGATGACACCAAAATAGGCCGTCCAATTCATTCTAATGAGGACATTAGAGCACTCCAGGATGATTTGAATAGACTGACGCAATGGTCGGAGAAGTGGCAGATGCAGTTTAATATTGACAAATGCAAAGTTCTAAATGTTGGACAGTTAAATAACCATGCCACATATAAACTAAATAATGTAGATCTTAATACTATTGACTGCAAAAAGGATTTAGGAGTTCTGGTTAGCAGTAATCTAAAACCAAGACAACAGTGCATTAGTGTTCGCAATAAAGCTAACAGAATTCTTGGCTTCATATCTAGAAGTATAAATAATAGAAGTCCTCAGGTTTTTCTTCAACTCTATATATCGTTGGTTAGGCCTCATTTAGACTATGCTGCTCAGTTCTGATCACCGTATTACAGAATGGATATAAATGCTCTGGAAAACGTACAAAGGAGGATGACAAAGATGATCCCATGTATCAGAAATCTTCCCTATGAGGATAGACTGAGGGCGCTGAATCTGCACTCTCTCGAAAGGCGTAGAATTAGGGAGGATATGATCGAGGTGTATAAATGGGAAACAGGAATAAATAAAGGGGATATAAATAGTGTGCTGAAAATTTCCAGCCAAGACAGGACTCACAGCAATGGTTTCAAGTTGGAAAAATTCAGATTCAGGAAGAATATAGGAAAGCACTGGTTTGGTAATAGAGTTGTGGATGAGTGGAACAAGCTCCCGAGTACAGTTATTGAGGTTAAAACGTTGTGTAGTTTTAAAAATAGGTTAGATAAATACATGAATGGGTGTGAGTTGGACCTAACTAGCTTTGCTGCTGGGTCTGGTACAGTGCTCCATCCTTGAGTGGGGATAACCAGACTGGGTGGGTCATTGGGATAATCCGCGGGGTGGGTCATTGGTCTAATCCGGGGGGGGACATGGACCTGCTCTGCGGGGGTCAGTAGGCCTGTTGCAGTGTTCCTTCTTTCTTATGTTCTTTTTTTTTTTTTTTTTTTTTTCAACAAGTCGGCCGTTTCCCACCGAGGCAGGGTGACCAAAAAAAGAAAGAAAATCCCCAAAAAGAAAATACTTTCATCATCATTCAACACTTTCACCACACTCGCACATTATCACTGTTTTTGCAGAGGTGCTCAGAATACAACAGTCTAGAAGCATACACATATAAAGATACACAACATATCCCTCCAAACTGCCAATATCCCAAACCCCTTCTTTAAAGTGCAGGCATTGTACTTCCCATTTCCAGGACTCAAGTCCGACTATATGAAAATAACCGGTTTCCCTGAATCCCTTCACTAAATATTACCCTGCTCACACTCCAACAGATCGTCAGGTCCCAAGTACCATTCGTCTCCATTCACTCCTATCTAACACGCTCACGCACGCTTGCTGGAAGTCCATGCCCCTTACCCACAAAACCTCCTTTACCCCCTCTCTCCAACCCTTTCGAGGACGACCCCTACCCCGCCTTCCTTCCCCTATAGATTTATATGCTTTCCATGTCATTCTACTTTGATCCATTCTCTCTAAATGACCAAACCACCTCAACAACCCCTCTTCTGCCCTCTGACTAATACTTTTATTAACTCCACACCTTCTCCTAATTTCCACACTCCGAATTTTCTGCATAATATTTACACCACACATTGCCCTTAAACAGGACATCTCCACTGCCTCCAACCGTCTCCTCGCTGCTGCATTTACCACCCAAGCTTCACACCCATATAAGAGTGTTGGTACTACTATACTTTCATACATTCCCTTCTTTGCCTCCATAGATAACGTTTTTTGACTCCACATATACCTCAACGCACCACTCACCTTTTTTCCCTCATCAATTCTATGATTAACCTCATCCTTCATAAATCCATCCGCCGACACGTCAACTCCCAAGTATCTGAAAACATTCACTTCTTCCATACTCCTCCTCCCCAATTTGATATCCAATTTTTCTTTATCTAAATCATTTGACACCCTCATCACCTTACTCTTTTCTATGTTCACTTTCAACTTTCTACCTTTGCACACATTCCCAAACTCATCCACTAACCTTTGCAATTTTTCTTTAGAATCTCCCATAAGCACAGTATCATCAGCAAAAAGTAACTGTGTCAATTCCCATTTTGAATTTGATTCCCCATAATTTAATCCCACCCCTCTCCCAAACACCCTAGCATTTACTTCCTTTACAACCCCATCTATAAATATATTAAACAACCATGGTGACATTACACATCCCTGTCTAAGACCTACTTTTACCGGGAAGTAGTCTCCCTCTCTTCTACACACCCTAACCTGAGCCTCACTATCCTCATAAAAACTCTTTACAGCATTTATGTTCTTATATTACAGAAATTGAGATGATTTTGATTGGTTTCACAATGAGAAGTACCTTCAAATTGAGCTCAAAGTAGCAGAAATTTTCTATTTTTACCGAAGTTCAAAAGTAAACAAATCATGCCAAGCATGCAATACACGTCAACTGGTGAGTCTAATATTCTTTCACAAGTGCACTGATATTATTAATACCATTTCTACACTAATGCAGTAGTCTGCAGTAGTGAGAATAAAAATTCAAAGTGGAAAGCAAAAGAAATGTAAGAGGGGCCTGGGGACGTGACTGACGAACAGAGAACTTGTTATTTTAGTGCCAGGAATGTCTGTCTTGTTTGTTCTGGACCCTATTTGGAAATTGGCATCTTCTGAAATTTGTGTGAAATTGGCAAAATTGCCAATTTCTAACCACTTTATTGGATAGTTGAAATTGGTAAATTAGTGGTTTCCTGTACACATTCAATAGAAAAAATGGAGTTCTAGCAAAATAAATATGATTTTTGTCGACTAGTACACAGAAATTGGCCGAAAATAGGGCTCAAATTGGGCAAAATCGCCGTTGCATAAACATCATCGAGAACGCTAACTTCACGAAGGCATAATTCCGCAAGTTTTCCATCAAATTTCATACTTTTGGTGTCATTATGATCGGGAAAAGATTCTCTATCATTTCATGAGAAAAAATAATTTTTTTTTCTGAAAAATTTTCAACACTGAGAACGAGTTTAGGAGAGGGCCTCTCGACCCTGAAAGAGTTAAATGATACACATGATCCTAACAACAATTGCCTTTATTATACTGCTAGATCTCCATCTTGACTGCAGTCTCAAATTTCAGACACACATACAACAAATTTCTAAGAAAATCTCCAAGACAATAGGCATCCTTTCAAAGATAAGGTACTATGTACCCCAATCAGCTCTTCTAGCTCTGTACCACTCTCTCATTTATCCTTACCTCACCTATGGTATTTGTGCATGGGGCTCAACCACAGCAAATCACCTTAAGCCTTTAGTAACCCAGCCAAAAGCTGCAGAGCGATTGATTACTAACTCCTGCATTAGGCAACACACTACCTCTTTTCAAGAGTCTTAACTTGCTAAATATACAAAACATCCACACTTATTATTGTGCCTACTACATACACAGAACACTATACTCTAATGTAAACCCTCCTCTCAAACTCCTTCTTGATAACTATAACAGAACACACAACCATAATACAATACCTTCAATATCCCCCGTGTCCATCTCTCCCTATGCAAAAATGCTATGCACGTAAAAGGCCCAAAGATCTGGAATTCATTGCCAGAACAAACTGAAGGATCCCTGTCTGCAAATCAGTTTAAGGCCCAAATAAGAAATCACCTCATTACCCAAAATTAACCAGTCAAACCATACCTAACCACTACCAGTTTCTCAAAAGCTACTCATATTTTACTGATAAATGCTCAACCACTTACTGTTTTAAATACAACTGTAATACATCATATTGTAAATTGTTTTAAATTGTCACATTGTAATACTGTAATCTTTATTAACTAATTCAATAGTGTAAAAAGTCTCATTATCATGTAGTATCACTCACTCAAACTCATCTAATGACCATATAAACTATGTATTATTCCTTACTAGTCTTAAGTTAATCTTTAAGTTTGCCCAAAATGCTCAACATACAGAGGGGCTTTTGACATGTACACCAAACTGTTATATTCCACTGTACAACCATGTAATTTGTCAAAATAAAAAATCTAAATCTAAATCTAAATGTTGCAACAAGGAGAAGGCTGCAGGCAGTGGAGATGTCATGTCTGAGGGCATTGTGTGATGTGAATATAATATAGAGAATTTGTAGTTTGGAAATTAGGAGGTGCGGGATTACCAAAACTATTATCCTAAGGGGTGAAGAGGGGTTGTTGAGGTGGTTCGGACATGTAGAGAGGAAGGAACAAAATAGAATGACTTCAAGAGTGTATAAATCTGTAGTGGAGGGAAGGCAGGGTAGAGATTGGCCTAGGAAAGGTTGGAGGGAGGGGGTAAAGGAGGTTTTGTGTGCTAGGGGCTTGGACTTCGAGTAAGCATGCGTGAGCATGTTAGATAGAAGCAAATGGAGACAAATGCTTTTTAGGACTTGACATGCTGTTGGAGTGGGAGCAGGGTAATATTTATGAAGGGATTCAGGGAAACTGGCAGGCCGGACTTGAGTCCTGGAGATGGGAAGTACAGTGCCTGCACTCTGAAGGAGGGGTGTTAATGTTGCAGTTTTATAACTGCAGTGTAAGCACGCCTCTGGCAAGACAGTGATGGAGTGAATGATGGTGAAAGTTTTTCTTTTTCGGGCCACCCTGCCTTGGTGGAAAACGGCCAATGTGTTAATAATAAAAAAAAGTATTTAATAAAGACAGACTCTTAAATAATACAGTACTCATTGAATCACAATGTTTCATCAAGTGTTTATTGAATGACAAGATGTCAGCTACAGACTGATCAGGTTTCAAACTGACCTGATATCCTTATGTCACCTATGTTAAAGTGATTTCTTAGTGCTTCCTGCACTAACAGATGAAAATGCAATTACAAGTGACTAGTCACAAACACACAACATGTGAAAAAAAAAAATAGGAAAAATCCTTTAAACTAATATCCTTACTGAGTAAGCAAACTGGTGATCTAACTAGCCAGATCAAAAGCTCATTAATCCATAACAGAAAACAAAACATGAGAAATGGTATTGATCAGGCATGCTTGAGTACAGCAATACAAAATATTTGGATACAGAAGTTAAGTTAGATAAGATTGTCAGGCAACAGGACAAGTGGTTCCCGATGCAGGTCTTAGTCATATGATGACCCACCATTGGAGCTTCTGGTCATTTGACCAAGGCCTTCCCCTGGCTTACCAGTTCACCTCTTTAAAAATTAAGGTTATAATTACAACCATAGTTATTAGACTACCTGTACTGTCAACATTTATGGGCATGATGACATAGTGTGAAGAACAAGTTTTAACTGGGAATAATTTGTTCAGTTGTTGAGCCTTATCAAGTCTAAATTATTAAAGCTAAATCCTAAGTGATAAGTAGTCCCAATAAAAGCTTGCTTTGCTTATTGTCTCTGTTTCTTTAATACTTCAGAGGTCTCCGTTAGAGTGAAGGTACTGTACTACCCACCTCCAGAATTCAAGTCTGACTAACTGGTGTCCCCTGAATCCCTTCATAAATGTTAACTTGCTCACACTCCAACAGCATGTCAAGTCACAAATACCACTTCCTCCACTCACTTCAATCTAACCTGCTCAAACAAGACTGTTGGATACAAGCCCCTAGCACTCAAAATCTTTATTCCTGCCCCCTCTTCTAACCCTTCCTAGGATGACTCCTACCTCTCCTCTCCTCTCCTCTCCATCTAAGGTTTATATACCTTCCTTGTCATCCTATTTTGCTCCATCCTCTTTAAGTTTCCAAGCCATCTTAACAACCCATCCTCAACCTGAATTATACTTTTGGTAGCCTCACACCTTCCTCTAATCTCCACTCTGTGAATTCTCTGCATAATATTCACATCACACATTGCCCTCAAACAACATTTCTTCCACCTCCAGCCTCTATGCTTCACACTCACATAAGTGCTCCTTTAACTACACTGATACATTCCACTTTTTGCTTCCATGGATAATTCTTTGTTAAGGACAAAAAGGCACAATACCGTGACTGGAACGATACACAAATAACCCACATATAGGAGAAAGGAGCTTAAGATGATGTTTCAGTCCAACTTTGGCCCAAGTCGGACCGAAACACTGTCATAAGCTCTTCTCTTTTATGTTCAGATTGTTTGTGTATAATTCTTTGTCTTTTTTACTTTTACCTCAACAGCCATCTCCCACCAGGGCAGAGTGAGCTGAAGAAGACAACACATTCACCACCATTTATTCAATACCAATACAAAATATTATATGAGTTTGGTACTGTTTACCACAACAAGGAGACTACAGAGCAATATGACCAAAGTAAAATAATAAGGTGAGCTTAAGAACTCTTCCTATAGCATTTACATTGATAATTCAAAAAAAAAATAAGTACCTGACTAAATATACTGGTGGCCTAGTGGCTAACGCTCTCGCTTCATATGGCGAGGGCCTGGGTTCGATTCCCGGCCAGAGTAGAAACACTGGGCCTGTTTCTTTCCACCGGTTGTCTATGTTCCCCATCAGTAAAATGGGTACCTGGGTGTTAGTCGACTGGTGTGGGTCGCATCCTGGGACAAAACTGACCTAATTTGCCCAAAATGCTCAGCATAACAAGGGGCTTTCTATATAGTAGTATGTCACTGATGTCAGCTAGGCCTGTATACCATGTACATGTACTTGTAGTAAATAAAGATATTATATTATTATTGGATATCAGATTGGAGGGAGAGAGTATGGAGGAGGTGAATGTATTCAGATATTTGGGAGTGGACGTGTCAGCGGATGGGTCTATGAAAGATGAGGTGAATCATAGAATTGATGAGGGGAAAAGGGTGAGCGGTGCACTTAGAGTCTGTGGAGACAAAGAACTTTGTCCTTGGAGGCAAAGAGGGGAATGTATGAGAGCATAGTTTTACCAACGCTGTTATATGGGTGTGAAGCATGGGTGATGAATGTTGCAGCGAGGAGAAGGTTGGAGGCAGTGGAGACGTCATGTCTGAGGGCAATGTGTGGTGTGAATATAATGCAGAGAATTCATAGTTTGGAAGTTAGGAGGAGGTGCGGGATTGCCAAAACTGTTGTCCAGTGGGCTGAGGAAGGGTTGTTGAGGTGGTTCGGGCATGTAGAGAGAATGGAGCGAAACAGAATGACTTCAAGAGTGTATCAGGAAAGGTTGGAGGGAGGGGGTAAAGGAGGTTTTGTGTGCGAGGGGCTTGGACTTCCAGCGGGCATGCGTGAGCGTGTTTGATAGGAGTGAATGGAGACAAATAGTTTTTAATACTTGACGTGCTGTTGGAGTGTGAGCAAAGTAACATTTATGAAGGGATTCAGGGAAACCGGCAGGCCAGACTTGAGTGCTGGAGATGGGAAGTACAGTGCCTGCACTCTGAAGGAGGGGTGTTAATGTTGTAGTTTAAAAACTGTAGTGTAAAGCACCCTTCTGGCAAGACAGTGATGGAGTGAATGATGGTGAAAGTTTTCCTTTTTCGGGCCACCCTGCCTTGGTGGGAATCGACCAGTGTGTTAATAAAAAAAGAAATATTGTTATTATTATTATATTACATTGAAATCTCACCTGGATGGGAGAGTTTGCAGAGTGCTGCACAACCTGGGCTATATTAGTCAAGCTGCGGAAGTTGTCACACGTGATGGATCCAAACTGCGTTATGAAGTCATTTTCTAGAAGTCCCTGAAATATTATATGTACTATATAAAACATTACTCTTCACCAGAGCAAAAGTTTTAATTCTTAAAATCAGAGTTTCATACAATGATGAAGATAAAATTCTGCTGAAAAAAAAAATGTATTCAACTCTAGCACAGAACCATTAATTCTGAAGCATGTGATCTTTCTTAGTCCTGCCCGTTAAGGTGAAGAGGGGTTGTTCAGACAGTTTAATTATTTAGAAAGAGTGAAGTAAAGTAAGTTGACTAAGAGGGTGTATAACTAGGGTTGATGGATGAGGAGACAGGGAACATCTCAGGACTGAATAAAGGGTAAGGGAGGAGTAGGTTTTAAGTGGTAAAGAATTAAGCACCCAACAGGCATTTGAGAGCTGACTAGATCAGTTTGGAGGCAAGAAGGTTTGGGGAATTGACATAATATGCCATCAGAGTGACAGCATGGCAACATTTATGAAAAAAGTCAAGGAAACTAGTTAGTTGGACCTGAGTCCAGGAGATGGGAGGTACAGTTCCTGTGCTCTACTAACCTATCTTTATAATATTAATGTACATTCTTAGAAAATAAATATTTTTTATTTATATGTATATATTTTTAACCCTTTCAGGGTCCGTGCCGTAGTTCTATGGCTTTGAGTTGAGGGTCCAAACAGTAGATCTACGGCATGAGCTCAGCACACACTGATAAGCTGTGAGCTGTATATTTGGGCCTAGATATGAGAGAATACATCTATGTGGTATGTGTGCACCACATAAAACAAATCCTGCAGCACACAGTGTATAATGAGAGAAAAAAAACTGAGACCGTAATTTTCGATTAAAACAGCAACTTTGCAGTGTTTTTTCGTATGTTATTTATAGTTGTATGTATTTGCGATTTCTTGGTCTCATTTGATAGAATGGAAGATATATTACAGAAATAGAGATGATTTTGATTGGTTTTATTACTGGAAATGGTGTGAAACTGAGCTCAAAGTAGCGGAAATGTTAAATTTTTGTCGATGTTCAAGAGTAAACAGTAAATCTTCTATATTTTCGTCTGAATAAAAATTCATTATGTGAATAAAAAATAAAAATGAAATTCATTTGTAAAGCCTGAAAATGTACTTAATGAACAGAGGAAATATTAGTTTAGTGCCAGGAATGCCTGCATTGTTTATTCTGGATACTATTTTGAAATTGGAATACTGTATTTTGAACTTTGCATTAAATTGGCCAAATTACCAATTTCCAATCACTTTATTTTGTAGTTGAAACGGTTGACTTGGCAATTTCTTGTGTCCAATCGATAGAAAGAAGTAATACTAGTGGAATAGCTAAGAATTTGGTTGACTGGAATAATGTAACTGGCTTAAAATGGGAGTCAAAGTCGGCAAAATCGCCGATGCATAAATATCGCTGACACATCAAAATTCCCGAGAGCATAATTTTGTCAATTTTCCATCAAATTTCATACTTTTTGTTTTATTACCTTCAGAAAAAGATTCTCTACCATTTCATAAGAAAAAATAATAATTTTTTTTTTTTTAAATTCCTGGACCCTGGTGCACACTTTGAAATTTGGCCTCTGGACTCTGAACGGGTTAAAGATCCTGATAGTTTTTAGCATCCACCACTCCAATGTCTTCCAGTCATCCACAACTCCAAAGAATTATTTTCTGAATCTTCCTTGCTGGCTTTACTATACAGTGGTACCTCAGGATACGAAGAGCTCAAAACTCAAACAATTATGTAAGTGTATTTATGTAAGTGCTTTTGTAAGTGTATTTTTGGGGGTCTGAAATGCATTAATCTAATTTACATTATTCCTTATGGGAACAAATTCATTCGGTATCAGCACTTGAACAGCCTTCTGGAATGAATTAAGTTCGTATCCCGAGGTACCACTGCACTGACAAAAAAATATTTCTACAATACTTTTAGTGGTTTGAAAAACTTAGTTTGCCAATTTGATTACATTGTTTGGAACCTCATTCAGGAGTGCATGGTAGAGAGAGAGAGTGATACACTAAGAGTGTGCAAATTTTACTTATGCAGCAAAATAAAGAGCATCACATCATACAGGATCTATAGGATTTAGCTTCCAAACATTCCTGATGAGATTCAAATTAGAATCCACCACCAGGATTCCCTCCTCTCTGGTTCAATCTAGTTGGTACACCCTGAATGATCTAAATGATTTTTCTTCACATCCCATTACATTAAGACTTCAATAAATTCTTCACCTTACGATGGACAGGGCAAACTAACAGTTTGCAGCAATGTTCTCTGGCCTTGAGATAGCACCATAGCTCTCCATGGATGTCAGGCTCTCATACACAGCCTCCATACTACAGGCTTGTCTGTTTTTATCTACCTAGGAAACATGTTGATAAATTAGACACATGTGCAACACTTGGGTATCTTTAATAAGGAAACGTTTTGCCACACAGTAGCTTCACCAGTCCATACAAACGAGAATGGTGAAGAACAGGAGGAGTTTGAGGTAATCAGTCCTTCAGCCTTGAGTCGATGTAATCAGTCCATCAATCTTGTTCCTCACCATTCTCCTTTGTCTGAACTGATGAAGCCACTGTGTGGCGAAACACTTCCTTATTGAAGATACCCAAGAGTTACACATGTGTCTAATTTATCAACTTGTCAGTTCTCTGAACCATTCGTCTACATCTAGAAGACATCCTGATAGTAGACTCAACTTCAGTTTAGAAATCTACAAATCTCCAGACAATGAATGATCAGTGCATTTCTGAATACGAGCCATTAATCACCCAGTCAATATTAATCCCATTGCATTCCAAATTTAACTTGGCCAATCTTCACCTCTCCATTTCTGCAGACAAGTATTGTCACCTGCTACTTTGGGAGCAAAAAGAATACTTGAGCAGGAAAGTCTGCAATGGTGACTGATTTTGACAAACCTTTTGGGCTCAGTGCTCCATCTCTCAAATCCCATGAATACCTTCATGAAGAACACCTCATTCATGGACTGAGATGCATCCTGAATGTTTCCAGTCAGTCTTAGAGATATTGGCATCCCAATCAACTTTCCTTCCCTATAAACTGGATGAACCTGAAGGATCTTAGACATTTACCTCCATCTTCTATCGTGTGGAGAGAAACCTCTTAGGTACAGTATTTACCTTTACCTGTAGGCAGTTCTTAACCCTTAAACTGTCCAAACGTAGATCTACGTTTTTTCAACATTTGAAAGTACATATGTAAAAAACGTAGATCTTTTCTTTTTTTTTGCATTTGAAAACGTGTAAAAAAACTTTGATCTACTTTTTTTTGTTATATTTGAAAATCTGTAAAAAAACGCAGATCTACTTTTGGAGCACTACACATGTGAACGTAAATTTGTTTGGACAGTTTAAGGGTTAAAAACACAATTATGGTTTTTCTTACAGAAATGTAAGAAAATCAAAAGCTATATAAAAATGTAAAAAGACATTTGGGAAATACTGAATCCATACATTTTTCTTTATTATTATTAACACATCGGCCATCTCCCACCAAGGCAGGGTGGCCCAAAAATGAAAAACTTTCATCATCATTCGCTTCATCACTGTCTTGCCAGAAGAGTGCTTACACTACAGTTATAAAGCTGCAACATTAACACCCCTCCTTCAGAGTGTAGACACTGTAGTACTTCCCATCTCCAGGACTCAAGTCCGGCCTGCCGGTTTCCCTGAATCCTTTCATAAATGTTACTTTGCTCACACTCCAACAGCACATCAAGTCCTAAAAACCCTTTGTCTCCATTCGCTCCTATCTAACACACTCACACATGCTTGCTGGAAGTCCAAGCTCCTTGCACACAAAACTTCCTTTACCCCTTCCTTCCAACCTTTCCTAGGCCGACCACTACCCCGCTTTCCCTCCAATACAGATACATACACTCTCGAAGTCATTCTATTTTGTTCCTTCCTCTCTACATGTCCTAACCACCTCAACAACCCCTCCTCAGCCTTCTGGATAATAGTTTTGGTAATATCACACCTCCTCCTAATTTCCCAACTACAAATTCTCTGCATTATATTCACACCACACATTGCTCTCAGACATGACATCTTCACTGCCACCAGCCTTCTCCTTGTTGCAACATTCACTACCCATGTTTCACACCCATATAAGAGCATTGGTATAACTATACTCTCATACATTCCCCACTTTGCTTCCACAGACAAAGTTCTTTGTCTCCACAGACTCATAAGTGCACCACTTACCTTTTTCCCATCATCAATTCTATAATTTTTTTATTTTATTGAATTTTGATGAGCTGAAGCCAAATGGCTTTCTATAAAGTAGTTTATAAATACATGTGTGTCAAACACCCTAAATGTATAATATATTGTACTCCATTTTATAAAAATGAAGTTTGTTTGTTTACTTTGTCTTTGATGGGGCAAGCTGACCAACTGAACTAACTTGTCTATATAATTTTATTTCATTATATTTTTTTTTCAGGAAAGTTTGTGTGTTTACACCACTTACAAGAGTTTTCAAACATACATGATGTAATTCAGGGTGTGGAAATAGATAAGACATACATAAATTCACAATGCCACAATAGCTCTGTTTTATGTGACTACATATGTATTGTAACTTTTTTTAGGTGTCTAATAATAATAATAATAAGTTTATTTCTTTGTAAAGGTTACAATGTGTAATTACAATTTTGATTAGCTAAGTACAAAGATAGCCACTATCATGCCGAGGCATTTCGGGCAAACTAATCCTAATACATAGTAACTAATTAAAACTAGATAAGATAATAGTACATAGTAATTATTACTTAAAACTAAACATAGAATAGTGGTTAGCTGTTTTACAATCTTGTTTGGACTTAATCTTATGTATACTTAGTACAAAATCTAATTTACAAGGAATGGTGCAGGTGGTAATATTTTATGGAATGGCAGAATTAAAAGCCAGGTCACATGATAAAACTAGCCAGTAGATGTTTGGCTGATTTGGTTAATATTGTGCGATAAGATGATTTTTTAGCAGAGTCCTAAATTTATAAGTTGTCTGGGGATCCTTGACTTGTTCTGGTAGCGAGTTCCAGATCTTTGGGCCTTTTATGTCCATAGCGTTCTTGCATAGTGAGAGTTTTACTCAAGGGATGTTGAAAAGGGCCTTATGCCTTGTGCTGTGACTGTGCATTTTGTTGTAACTGTCGAGGAGTAGTTTTAGGGGGGGTTTAGAGTGGAGTTTAAAGTTCTGTATATGTAGTAGGCACAATAATAAGAGTGTATGTCTTGTATATTTAGCAAGTTGAGTCTTTTGAAAAGTGGTGGGGTGTGCTGTCTAGCACAGGAGCTGGTTATCACCCGCACAGCAGCTTTTTGTTGGATTATTAAGGGTCTAAGGTGGCTGGCTGTGGTAGAGCCCCAGGCAGATACCATAGGTGAGGTAAGGATATATTAGAGAGTGGTACAAGGTAAGGAGAGTCGTTTGTGGTACATAATAGCTTATCTTGGAAAGGATTCCTACTGATTTGGAAATTTTCTTGGCTATGTGATGGGTATGGGACTGAAATTTAAGATTACAGTCAAGGAGAAGACCTAGAAATTTGCCCTCCGTGTGTCTTGATATAGGGGAACCATTTAACAGTATGTTGAGTTGAATATTTGAGGCTCTGTTGCCAAACAGCATGAAGTAAGTTTTTTCTATGTTAAGTGTGAGTTTGTTGGTCATCATCTAAACATATATCTTCAGCAGTTCATTGTTTACAGTGTTTCCAAGCACAGCTGGGTCTGAATGGGAGTAGACATATGTAGTGTCATCTGCGAATAGAACTGGTGTAAGGAGTTGGGATGCATTGGGGAGATAATTGATGTAGATGAGAAAGAGGAGTGGGCCTAGGACACTACCTTGGGGTACTCCTACAGCTACAGGTTGGATAGCGGAGTTGACTCCATTTGCATGTACATACTGGTGTCTGTCGTTAAGATAGGATTTTAGGTAGTCAAGAGAATGTCGTCTTATGCCATAATGATTCAGTTTGAGGTGCAAGAGATTGTGGTCAACTGTGTCAAATGCTTTTCTTAGGTCGACAAAGAGCCCCAGGGGATATTCATTCTTATCGACAGCTGTGTACATTAGGTCAAGCATTTGTATAATAGCATCATTCGTGCTTTTTTTTGGCCTAAATCCAAACTGGCATGGGTTAAGTATGTTGTTGGATGTAAGGTAAGAGTAAAGTCGCTTGTGTATTATTTTTTCAAATATCCTGGATAGTAAGGGCAAGTCTGAAATGGGTCTGTAATTGTTCAAATCAGTTGGATCTCCACCTTTGTGGATCAGGGTGACCCTTGATGTCTTGAGTATGGATGGGAAGGTTGAGGAAGCTATAGATTTGTTAAACATTGTTGTAATAATGGGCGACAGTTCAGGTGCAGCTTTTTTATATATGAATGGTGGCAAGTTATCTAGATCACATGATTTGTTTTTTAATGATTTAATGATGAGTGAGACTTCAGTGGGATTAGTTGGAGCTAGGAATAGAGTGTTTGGATACTTGCCAGTGAGGTACTCGCTCGGATGGGTATTTGGAGCTAGGAATTTGGCTCGCTAGCTTTGATCCTACGGTAGAGAAGAAGACATTAAATTTGTCGGCCGTGTCTATAGGTTGCATGTGAAGTTCATCTGGTTTAGTTAAATCTCTCTCTCTATTTCCAGTCAGTTTTCTTGAGCCCTAAGTTTTGGAGAGGGTTTGCCAGGTACTTTTCATGTCACCATTCATTTCACTAAATCTATTTTCATAATACATTTGCTTTGAGTTACGTATTAGTTTTGTTAGTATTGATGTGTATCTTTTAGTAAATTCTTAGTAATTAAGCCTAATCTGAACTGCTTTTCAATTTGGTGCTTTTATTAATAGATTTGAGGATACTTCTAGTTAGCCATGGGCTGTTTAGCCTCTTTTCTGTGATCTGTTTCGTTTTGACTGGGCAATGTTTGTTGTAGAGGTTTAGGGTTTTATGTAAAAAAAATTTAGCTCTCTCTGCCAATCAATGGCACCTAGAGCTAATTTTAGGTTGTTTATCGATGTCTCGTCATGCAGGGGAAATGAGATCTTTCTTGTTTCTTGAGGCAGTTTAGATAAGTTGGTTATGAGAAAGGTAGGATAGTGGTCTGTGGTGTTATCTGTGATTATACCTGCTTGTAGTGAGGATATTATGTTGGTCCAGATATGGTCGAGTAACGAGGCACTAGTGTTAGAGAATCTTATTGGCTTTGTTATAGTGGGTAGCAATAAGCTGTTGTTCATAGCATTTGTGAAATCAACTACTGGAGGGTCGGTTGCTTGGATAAGGTTGATGTTGAAATCTCCTGCTAGTATCAGATGGTGTTTATTCAACTCTGACTCAATTATCATGTTTCTAAGGTTATTGCTAAAAGTGTAAGTGTTTGAGTATGGTAGTCTGTAGACTGCACCAACTGCTATAGGTTTCTTAAGTGTTCTTGATGTGAATTTAGCTATTATATATTCGCCGTTTTCGTCCCGTACACTAGATGATTTCACACATTCTAGTTCATCAGAGTAATAGATGGCAGTACCTCCTCCTGATTGGTCGGGCCTACAGTTATGTATGGCTGTGCAACCAGGTATGGTAAATTTTTTTTTTTTTTTTTTTTTTTCAACAAGTCGGCCGTCTCCCACCGAGGCAGGGTGACCCAAAAAAGAAAGAAAATCCCCAAAAAGAAAATACTTTCATCATTCAACACTTTCACCACACTCACACATTATCACTGTTTTTGCAGAGGTGCTCAGAATACAACAGTCTAGAAGCATACACATATAAAGATACACAACATATCCCTCCAAACTGCCAATATCCCAAACCCCTCCTTTAAAGTGCAGGCATTGTACTTCCCATTTCCAGGACTCAAGTCCGACTATATGAAAATAACCGGTTTCCCTGAATCCCTTCACTAAATATTACCCTGCTCACACTCCAACAGATCGTCAGGTCCCAAGTACCATTCGTCTCCATTCACTCCTATCTAACACGCTCACGCACGCTTGCTGGAAGTCCAAGCCCCTCGCCCACAAAACCTCCTTTACCCCCTCTCTCCAACCCTTTCGAGGACGACCCCTACCCCGCCTTCCTTCCCCTATAGATTTATATGCTTTCCATGTCATTCTACTTTGATCCATTCTCTCTAAATGACCAAACCACCTCAACAACCCCTCTTCTGCCCTCTGACTAATACTTTTATTAACTCCACACCTTCTCCTAATTTCCACACTCCGAATTTTCTGCATAATATTTACACCACACATTGCCCTTAAACAGGACATCTCCAATGCCTCCAACCGTCTCCTCGCTGCTGCATTTACCACCCAAGCTTCGCACCCATATAAAAGTGTTGGTACTACTATACTTTCATACATTCCCTTCTTTGCCTCCATAGATAACGTTTTTTGACTCCACATATACCTCAACGCACCACTCACCTTTTTTCCCTCATCAATTCTATGATTAACCTCATCCTTCATAAATCCATCCGCCGACACGTCAACTCCCAAGTATCTGAAAACATTCACTTCTTCCATACTCCTCCTCCCCAATTTGATATCCAATTTTTCTTTATCTAAATCATTTGACACCCTCATCACCTTACTCTTTTCTATGTTCACTTTCAGCTTTCTACCTTTACACACATTCCCAAACTCATCCACTAACCTTTGCAATTTTTCTTTAGAATCTCCCATAAGCACAGTATCATCAGCAAAAAGTAACTGTGTCAATTCCCATTTTGAATTTGATTCCCCAAAATTTAATCCCACCCGTCTCCCGAACACCCTAGCATTTACTTCCTTTACAACCCCATCTATAAATATATTAAACAACCATGGTGACATTACACATCCCTGTCTAAGACCTACTTTTACCGGGAAACAGTCTCCCTCTCTTCTACACACCCTAACCTGAGCCTCACTATCCTCATAAAAACTCTTTACAGCATTTAATAACTTACCACCTATTCCATATACTTGCAACATCTGCCACATTGCTCCTCTATCCACTCTATCATATGCCTTTTCTAAATCCATAAATGCAATAAAAACTTCCCTACCTTTATCTAAATACTGTTCACATATATGCTTCAATGTAAACACTTGATCTACACATCCCCTACCCACTCTGAAACCTCCTTGCTCATCCGCAATCCTACATTCTGTCTTACCTATAATTCTTTCAATTATAACCCTACCGTACACTTTTCCTGGTATACTCAGTAAGCTTATTCCTCTATAATTTTTACAGTCTCTTTTGTCCCCTTTCCCTTTATATAAAGGGACTATACATGCTCTCCGCCAATCCCTAGGTACCTTCCCCTCTTTCATACATTTATTGAACAAAAGTACCAACCACTCCAACACTATATCCCCCCCTGCTTTTAACATTTCTGTCATGATCCCATCAGTTCCAGCTGCTTTACCCCCTTTCATTTTACGTAATGCCTCACGTACCTCCCCCACACTTACATTCTGCTCTTCTTCACTCCTAAAAGATGGTATACCTCCCTGACCAGTGCATGAAATTACTGCCTCTGTTTCTTCCTTAACATTTAAAAGTTCCTCAAAATATTCTTGCCATCTACCTAATACCTCCATCTCCCCATCTACTAACTCCCCTACTCTGTTTTTAACTGACAAATCCATATTTTCCCTTGGCTTTCTTAACTAGTTTAACTCACTCCAAAAATTTTTCTTATTTTCATTAAAATTTCTTGACAGTGCCTCTCCCACTCTATCATCTGCTCTCCTTTTGCACTCTCTCACCACTCTCTTTACCTTTCTTTTACTCTCCATATATTCTGCTCTTCTTATAACACTTCTGCTTTGTAAAAACCTCTCATAAGCTACCTTTTTCTCTTTTATCACACCCTTTACTTCATCATTCCACCAATCACTCCTCTTTCCTCCTGTCTGTCAAATGTTGTCTGAGCCAGGTTTCAGTAAGTATAATGAAAGTTATAGTAGCACTTAGAGACTTAAGTAGTGCAATGAGGTCTTCGTAATGTTTACTCAATGATCTAACATTGTAGTTGAAGACTGTAATGTTCTTGCTGACACTGAGAAGAGTATTAGCCTGACTAGCAGTGTAGTAATGGCAATTACTGTTTGGACTATGTGTGCTGTTCAATAAGAGGTTGATATCAGGATCGATACTTACATTCATAAGGGGTATGTGGAGAAATAGCCGTTACAATTATTAAAGAACAAAAAGACCAAAACAATGATGTTAAACCACTAACAATTATGAACTTATGAACTAAGATAGTTAAACCACTACCAATTATGAACTTATGAACTAAGATAGTTAATTTAAATCTAAAAAAATAATGGAGCTACTGAAAATTAAAATGAAACACTTTAGCACCTTGATTATTTCAAAGCTAAAAGTAATGCTTTCAAGTATAAAATAAGACAGAGAATAAAACACTTAAGTACGTGGATTAGCACCATGAATAGCGCCTTAGGTGTCTTAAGTAGCTGGGAATTAATTACTGTTATTCACTAACAGTCATGAAAATATGGATTAGAATACGGGTAAATTCTACTAAACTACAGCACTGAACATGGTTGATAATGTGTTGAGATATGGCTTAACAAGATTCAGTCAGACCAGTGAATGAGGAAACATGCTAGTTCTAGATCATTTATTTCAAACCTACAACCCGTGTCTGATAATTTTACCACGATAATGCCATCACGAGTAAAGCACTGTTTTATTGATGCATTATCCCGTTTAAGTTTTCGAAGTCTTTTCTGCAACATGAAGAGACCCAGGCAAATCTTAGCTTTCAGTAATATTCACTGTCTCTTCCCTCATCATTACTGCTAAGGCACTTCTTGTGTAATGATGTAAATACCTTTTTCTGTAAAGAATAGGCTTGGTGTGCATGAAGTTGAGGGACAGATATAACTTACATTAGATGGCTTGTGTGTTCACCATTGCATATTTAACCCTTTCAGGGTTTCCAACGTACTAGTACGGCTTACGCGCCAGGGTTATTGACGTATACTAGTACACATAAATTCTAGTGCATTCAAATCAAGCAGGAAAAGGCTGGTAGGCCTAGATGTGAGAGAATGGGTCTGGGTCTGCATGGTCGGTGTGCATGGTAGGAAAACAATCTGGGATCCAGTGGTGCATTGTGGGAATGCCATTTTAGTACACCTTGTTCACTATGCCTCGTGGTAAGAAACTCCTCACTCCTCGGTGAATTGGGACACTTTTGTTCGCCAGTGACAATTCTAATACAGATGGAAGTGCCAGTGAAGATGAGTTTCAAAGTTTTGATGAGGTTGTGACTGAAACTAATGACCATAATACCAGTAATAGTGAGGAAAACCCAGACGACCCTCAAGGTTCCACCTCTGATGCTGGGCCATCTTGTTCATGTTCAGTTGTACCAGAACAAAAGAGGAAACTCCTATTTTCCCATATCGAGAACTCAGATGTGAGCAATGGTGATGATAGTGATAGTGAATATGAACTACAAGCTCTTGAAAACAGTTCCAATAGCGATAGTGAAGTGGAATATTCTCCAGTGAAGCGTCAGTATATGATGATATATGATGGTATATGCGCTCTGGTAGTGTGCCATATGCTATTCCAAGGGGAAGGAGTACATCTCGGAGTACATCCCGTGGCTGTACAACAGGAACAGATAGTGAAAATGAAGATGATAGTGTTGCAATTGGGATGGAAAATGTGCATGGTGGTGGTAGTGGTGGTGCCAGCTGTAAGGCACCAGCAGTGGGCCATGCTGCCACCCACGCCGCCAAGTCAGCTCAGCTACAACAAAGGCCACCATCCCCCACCCACCCACTACACCAGCCTCCACAACCACAACCTCCACAACCACAACCTCCACAACCACAACCTCCACAACCACAACCACCTGTCAATATCCAGTACCCACCAGCAGACCGCACTTGGGACTGGCAGAAAGCTGACAATTTTGTTCCCAATCCCCATCACTTTGATGAAACTCAAAGTGGAACACGGCCATCTTGTACACTTTGGAACAATGCCACTGAATTAGAATGTTTTGAGTTATTCTTTGACGAACCCCTGATGGAAATTATTGTCAGGGAAAGCAACAGATACTTCGAGTACACCATGGCAAACACAATAATTTCACCAAAATAACACCTACACCAGTGGAAGGAGACAACTGTGGCTGAGATGTATCTTTTTTTTGCCACAATAATGCTTATGCCACATGTGTATAAGCACAGTATCAAATCATACTGGTCAACAGACCGCCTGACTGCAACCCCAGGTTTCAGTGCTATAATGCGAGTGAATCGATTTGTGCTACTATTATGTATGCTTCACTTCTCAGACAAAACCATGTCTGACAGAAACGACAGATTATATAAGATTAGGAATGTGTGTGTGTGTATCTAAAACAGAAATTCAATATGTATTTTTTCCCTTCAGGAAGCTTGTTATTGATGAGTCTTTGATTCTGTTCAAATGAAGACTCTCATTCAAGCAGTACATACCAAGCAAGAGGAAATGCTTTGGTATAAAGTTTTTTGTGCTTTGTGACTGCTACAATGGTCTTGTATTGGATATTATTGTGTACACTGGAAGTAATACATTGCAAAATACCAGGAAGTTATTGGGCATCTCTGGTGATGTGGTTAGAACAATGATGGAACCATATCTTGGTAAGGGGCATATATTATATACTGATAACTGGTACACAAGCCCCTTACTCAGTGATTTTTTGCAAGTAAACATGACAGATGTGTGTAGCACAGTGCGTGGAAATCGTAAGCATATGCCCAGGTTTGACACTGGCACACGTAGAGGTGAGGTGCAGGCGTTTGCTGCCAATGACATCATGGCATTTCGGTGGCATGACAAACGAGATGTCACACTGTTGTCATCAGTTTACCCTAATGAAATGACAAACACTGGCAGGCAGAATAGAGAGACCAATGAACCCATTCTAAAACCTGCAGCTGTGATTGACTATACCCTCAACATGCGCTCAGTGGACAAATGTGACATGCAGATTGGGCTTGCTGATTGTGTTTGCAAGAGTTATAAGTGATGCATAAAACAGGTCAAGGATCCCCAGACAGCTTATAAATTTAGGACTTTGCTAAAAAATCATCTTATCTCACAATATTAACCAAATCAACCAAACATCTGCTGACTAGTTTTATCATGTGACCAATAGGCTCTTAATTCTGTCAATCCATAAAATCATTTTGTTTCTCAATATTAACCAAGCCTGCCTAAACATCTGCTAATTAGTCTTATCATGTGACCTCCTGGCTTTTAATTCTGCCATTCCATAAAATATTATCACCTGCACCATTACTTGTAAGTTTTTGTACTAAGTTTACATAAGATTTATCAAATTTCAAATAAGATTGCAAAATAGCTAACCACTATTCCCTGTTTAGTTTTAAGTATAATTACTATGTATTATTATCTTAGCTAGTTTTAATTAGTTGCTATGTATTAGGATTAGTTTGCCCGAAATGTCTCGGCATGATAGTGGCTATCTTTGTACTTAGCAAATCAAAATTGTAATTACTCATTGTAACCTTTACAAAGAAATAAATTTTATTTATTTATTTTATTTTATTTATTTATTCTGGACATTTCCATGCTCAATGCTTTTAATACATGTATGTATAAGACAAGGGCCAGAAACAAACTACCATATGGCAAATTTTGTTTGTCTGTCATCAGACAAATAGTATTCAAGTACCAAGGAACAACGCCTGCAATAGAAAACCGCCCACTAAATTATCAACAACTACCTTCTTAACTCAAGCATGGTGATCACTTCCTAATAAAACTGGCTGATACTTTCAAGAAAAATGCTCAGAAGAGGTGTTACGCCTGTGCACATAAAAAAAAAAGCCCACAACAACACAGAGACACTCGTTTTATGTGTGAGGAGTGTAAAATACCACTGTGCATGACACCATGTTTCAAAGACTTCCACAGGCTGCAGAACTTCTAGAAACATGTCCTGTGACTGTATATGTGTATATAAAATGTAGAAAAATAGTAATAAACAACATTTTATATTGTTCGTTTGTGTAAACAAGTTTTGTAAACAATATACAGTGGACCCTCGGCTAACGAAGGCATCGCCTAACGATAAATTCGCCCAACGAAGCGTTTGAGCTTAAAAATTTTGGCCTGGCCAACAATGAAAAACTCGACCAACGTGATTCATCCCGAACCTGTCCGTCCAGCCTGAGCGCCTCAGCTGCCCTGCCATCATTGTTTATAACCAGGGTGGCCGGTCCCATGCATACATTCGATACATTTTGTATTATTCCATTGTTTTTAGTGCTTATAACTGCTAAATAAGCCACTATGGGCCCAAAGAAAGCTTCTAGTGCCAACCCTGTGGTAAAAAGGGTGAGAAATACTATTGAAATACTATCGTACCACAGTCAGCTGCTGCTGCACCACCGTCAACTGCTGCTGTACCACGGTCAGCTGCTGCTGCTGTACCACGGTCAGTTGCTGCTGCACCACCATCAGCTGTTGCTGTACCATGGTCAGCTGCTGCTGCTGCTGCTGTACCATGGTCAGCAGCTGCTGCACCACCATCAGCTGTTGCTGCACCACCGTCAGCTGTACTACTCGAAGATGTGGAGAGACTCAGGACAAAAAGGGACTCCCAGGACACAAGCCTATGAAAGACAGGCTAACTCTCATGTTTTGTTGTAATGCTAGTGGGGATTGCAAAGTGAAGCCTTTACTCATGTATCACTCTGAAAATCCCAGTGTGTTGAAGGAAAACAGTGTCTAATCACTCATCAATACTCTTCAATAAAGGTAAGTGTCATTTTAACATTTATTTATGTAGTTATTGTGCATGTCTCATTGTTTTCTTTGTAGGGAAATGTATATTTCATGAAAAAAAAAATAATTTTTTTAATACTTTTGGCTGTCTGGAACAGATTAATTGGTTTCCATTATTTCTTATGGGGAAAATTAATTCGACTAACGATAATTTCGTCTAACAATGAGCTCTCTGGAACGAATTAATATCGTTGGCCGAAGGTCAACTGTAGTGACAACAGTGTTTGTACAGTTATTGTGTAGTATAGAAAGAGAAAAAAATTACAAAATGGTGCTCATATTGGTCTCACAGGCCATAAAAGTTACTTGAAAAAAAAAGCAAAAATAAAAAATAATAGAAAAAAGTAGAAAAAAACAAATAAGTGATTACCGGGTGACCGGCAGTCAGCGATGATGCCATATGCAGTTCACTTTCTGTCAACTTCACGCCTCCATATCTCGGTAAGTATTGATGGCAAAAAAAAATTTTTTTAACCTATAATGTTTAGAAAAAAACTATCTTTTCATAAGAAAAAATAATTTTTTATTTTTTTTTGAAAATTTTTTGACCCTAAGAACCAGCCTGAGAGAGGGCCTGTCAACCCTGAAAGGGTTAATTTCTGGGGAATCCCTCTAAACTGTCTTCACCATAACTTGTAAGAATACTTCCAATGTCATTATACCTTGGAACCATCATAATTTGACTTTCACTCAAATTACAGGTCTGCCATCACAAATCCAACATCACTGGGACCTGCAGTGAGCCGGATTATTGAGTTTCCCAGATTATGGAGTGATTAGGTTAGAATACACTTAATAAAGTTAACCAACTTGACTTACACAAGAAAGTTCATTGAACATCAGCAAAAATCGAACATTTCCACTACTTTGAGCTCATTTCCATGGACTTTTCATCATGAAACCAATCAAAATCATATCTATTTCTGTAATACATATACGTATCTTCCACTCTATCAAGTGAGACCAAAAAAATGAGAATATAACCATAAAAACAATAAAAAATATACAGCTAAGGGGCGGCTAATGGCTGAGAAGTGAATTCCGTTATTTATTGTCCAATTTCTTTCATTTTTGGTGTACGCTAAGAAGCATCTTTCCATGATATACTGCCCAAGTTTCAATAAGATAGCCTAACAAACAACTGAGAGAGAAAAATATTTACCAAAAATCATATATGGCAAGCCCAAGCCAGGTACAGTGGATCCCTGGGTAACAACGTCATCGGCTAACGAAAAAATCGGGTAGCGATACGTTTTTGCGTCAAAATATTGGCTTGGCTAATGGCAAAGAACTCGGTTAAGGACATTCGTCCTGAACGTGTCCAAGTGCCCTGAGTGGGCAAGGCCACTTGATGTACAGCCAGTGTGCCATTGTTTACAAGCCAGGGAGGACGATTCCACGTACAATATATTTTGTATTGTTCCATTGTTTTTGGTGCTTGTAACTGTTAAATAAGCCACCATGGGCCCAAAGAAAGCTTCTAGTGCCAGCCCTGTGGTAAAGAGGGTGAGAAATACTATTGAATTGAAGAAAGAGATCATCACAAAATACGAAAGTGGAGTGCATGTCTCCAAGTTGGTCAGGTTGTATAACAAACACCATTCAACCATTGCTACTATCTTGGCCAACAAAAAGGCAATCAAGGAGATCGCAAATACTCGAAGATGTGGAGAGACTGTTGTTGGTGTGGATCAACGACTGTTTCTCAGTCAATAATATGTGAAAAGGCAAGGCAGTTGCGTGATGATCTAATTAAGAAAATGCCTCCAAATACTGCTGATGATGTTAGTGAATTTAAGGCCAGCAAAGGTTGGTTTGAGAGATTTAAGAATTGTAGTTGCATACACAGTATGGTAAGGCATGGTGAGACTGCCAGTTCTGACAAAAAAGCGGTTGAAAAATATGTGCAGGACTTTAAGGGGTACATAGAAGCTGAACAATTAAAACCTCAACAAGTGTTCACTTGTGACAAAAGAGGCCTGTTTTGGAAGAAAATGCCAAACAGGACCTACATTACTCAGGAGGAAAGGGCACTCCCAGACATGTTTTGTAGTAATGCTAGTGGGATTGCAAAGTGAAGCCTTTACTCATGTATCACTCTGAAACTCCCAGAGTGTTCAAGAAAAACAGTGTCGTCAAGCCTAAATTGTGTGTGATGTGGAGAGCAAACAATAAGGCATGGGTCACTAGGGGCATTTTCTTTGATTGGCTCTATGACAAGTTTGGTCCCACTGTGAAAAAATACCTCCTGGAAAATAAATTGGATCTCAAGTGCCTCCTAGTAATGGACAATGCTCCTGCTCATCCTCCAGACTTGGAAGAGCAAATTGTGGGGGAGTTTAGCTTCATCAAACTGAAGTTTTTGCCTCCTAATACCACTCCTCTCCTCCAGCCCATGGACCAGCAGGTCATTTCAAATTTCAAAAAGCTGTACACCAGTGTTTCAAAAGTGCTTTGAAGTGACGTCAGACACTGAACTGACCCTAAGAGAGTTCTGGAAAGATCACTTTAGTATCCTCAGTTGCATAAATCTTATAGGTAAGGCTTAGGAGGGAGTGACTTGCAGGACTTTGAATTCTGCTTGGAGAAAATTGTGGCCAGAATGTGTACAAGAGAGGGATTTTGAAGGGTTTGGGGCTGACCCTGAGAATCTGTGTCTTTGGGGAAGTCCATGGGGGTTGGAGGTTAGTGGCGAGGATGTAGAAGAGTTGGTGGACGACGGCGATGAAGAGCTAACCACTACAGAGCTGCAAGAGCTTGAGGTGCAACAGCAACAGACCACAGCTCAGGAATTTCCTTCAGAGGAGGAGGAAGAGAGAAGGAGGAAGTTGCCTTCATCAAAGATTAAGGACATTTGTACAATGTGGACAAAGGTGCAAGCATTTATTGATGAACATTACCCAGGCACGGCTGTTGCAGGCCGTATTGGCAACATGTACAATAACACTATTGTGTCCCATTTTAGAGAAATCTTAGAGAGACACCAGAAACAGAGCTCTCTCGACAGATTTTTGATGTGACAGGGGTACAGTGACTCTCAAGCTTGTCCTGGTGGCATTGAGAAACAAAGAAGGGAGGTAACCCCAGATAAGGACTTGTTACCTCAAGTCTTTATGTCATATTAGATCAAGTGTGATAGGCAAATAAGCCATAGTGTTGATATTAGCATAATAATAAAGTATATTCCCTTGCATCACGAGACTGAACTCATGGCAACCGACAGTGGCTTCAAAGTCACCTTATCTTTTATGGACAATGTACTGTGTATGTGCTTTACACATCCTCTGCCCTCCTCCCATCTTATCACTCATCAGTAAGTCCTCAATAAAGGTAAGTGTCATTTCAGTAATGTTTATTCAGCATGTCTCATTGTTTTCTGTGTAGGGAAATGTATATTTCATGTAAAAAAAATATTTTGTTTAATACTTTTGGGTGTCTGGAACAGATTAATTGGATTTCCATTATTTCTTATGGGGAAAATTAATTTGGCTAACAACAAAATTGGTTAAAGACAAGCTCTCTGAAACAGACTAATGTCCTTACCTGAGGGTCCACTGTACTAGAAATAAGTCACTTTGTCTGACTTTTTTGGGTTATCCTAGGTTCTCTACACATATGCTGCTATGTATGATAGTCTATGTAGAGAAAATAGCTTTTTTGTTTCAGTTTTATGGTGCACTACGAGTGTATATTACAGTTAGCCTTGTGCTATACTCTGTTTTCTCTAATATAAGCCCCCAAGACAAGGATAAGAGAATGGTACTTGTATCCCACATCCTCTTCATACCTCTGTTGAACCGCTCGGTATTATGCCAAATATTATTCACTCTGGAGTATTTAACTTGTTTTTTTGTTATTTATGTTGTTTATTATGTCATATTAGATCAAGTGTGATAGGCAAATAGGCCATAGTGTTGATATTAGTGTAATAATAAAGCATATTCCCCTGTATCACGAGACTGAGCTCATGGCAACCGACAGTGGCTTCAAAGCCACCTTATCTTTTATAGATAATGTACTGTGTATGTGCTTTACACAACGAGAAAAATTTCTTTTATTCATTGGAACCATGGCTAGGGCTAAAAGCAAGCAGGCTATAACAATAAATGTTGAAAAGGAAATTGGAATGACTTATGCAGCAAGTAGAACCACCAAACAGTAGCAGCAGGTTGGTGTGGCAACCCTGGAAATTTGAAACTATGCTAGCTGAAATTAGTGCCAAATAATTGATGGAACCGGATGTCTGATTGCCGGATTTGTGATGGCAGACCTGTATTACATTTCTTTGTTAAGATGCTAAATGTTGTATTGGATCTGTGCCTCCAGGAGAGGTCCATATTTACCCTCTGGGTGTCCAACCAGGTAAGACTGAGACTTTAAACTGAAGGTTGAAGTGGGATCCTCTGGGCCTAAGATCTACAGTCACAGCAATGTATATCCTATCAATACTGTATGCATAAAGAGTATCGTGCCTATGTAACCTGTAGGCACCTTTCCAAAAGTCTAGATAGATTAAGCTCTAGACTGTCACTGGTAGCCCTCCAGGTTTTGTTTGGAGGAAAGGACGTCTCCCACCAAGGCAGGGTGACCTAAAAAGGAAACACCTTCACCATCACTCACACAATATCCCTCTCTTTGCAGAGATACCCAGATATGACAGTTTAGATGTCATTCCAAACAGCCAATATGCCAAACCCCTCTTTTAAAGTGCAGGCATTGTACTTTCCACCTCCAAAACTCAAGTCTGGTCAACCAGTTTCCCTGAATTCCTTCACAAAATATTACCCTGCTCACAATCCAACAGCTCATCAGATCCCAAAAACAATTCATCTCCATTCACTCCTAACATACTCACACATGATTTCTGCATGTCCAGGTGCCTTGCACACAAAACAACTTTTACCCCCTCCCTCCAAGTTTTCCTAGGATGACCCCTACCCCTCCTCCCCTCCACTACAGATTTATACACCCTCCAAGTCAACCTATTTTGCTCCATCATTTCTAAATGACCAAACCACCTCAATAACCCCTTTGCAGCTCTCTGAACAATACTTTTAGTAACTCCACTCCTCCTCTTAATTTTCACACTACGAATTCCCTGCATAATATTTACACCACCCAACTGCCCTTAGACATGACATTTCCAATGCCTCCAGCCTCTTTCTTGCTGCAGCATTCACACCCACATAAGAGTGTTGGTACCACTATACTCCCGTACATTCCTTTCATTGCCTCCATGGATAACGTTTTTGTCTACACAGATACCTAAATGCACCACTCACCTTTTTTTCCTTCATCAATTCTACAGTTAACCTCGTCCTTCATAAACCCATCTGCTGACAGATCTACTCCCAAATATCTGAGCATATTCACTTCTTCCATACTCCCTTCCTCCTATGCGAGGTTAGGTAAGGTTCGTCAAGAAACAGGACAAGTGTTTCCTGACACAGATCTTAGTCAGATGATCCGCCATTGGAGCTTTTGGTCACCTGACTGAGGCTTTCTGCTGGCTTACCAGTCCACCCATTTAGAAATTAATGGTTATTAACTCTTTGACTGTCGCGGCCATATATATACGTCTTACGAGGTACCGTGTTTGACGTATATATACTCATAAATTCTAGCGGCTTCAAATCAAGCAGGAGAAAGCTGGTAGGCCCACATGTGAGAGAATGGGTCTGTGTGGTCAGTGTGCACCATATAAAAAAAATCCTGGAGCACACAGTGCATAATGAGAAAAAAAAAACTCCGACAGTTTTTTTTTAATTAAAATGCCGACTTTGTGGTCTATTTTCATATAGTATTTATGGTTGTATTCTCGTTTTCTTGGTCTCATTTGATAGAATGGAAAACATATTACAGAAATAGAGGTGATTTTGATTGATTTTACTATAAAAAAGAACCTAGAAATGGAGCTCAAAGTAGGGGAAATGTTTGATTTTTGCCAATGTTCAAAAGTAAACAAATGATGCCATTGTCCAATAAATGTCCAACTAGCCATTCTAATATGCAGTCATGAATGGATTGATGTTATTTATACAATTATTACAGTATTGCAGTAATCTGCATAATAGTAAGTCTTCTATTTTTTGTTTGAATAAAAATTCAAAATAGAAAGCAAGAGTAATATCAGAGGGGCCTGGAGACATGACTGATGAGCAAAGAAAATGTTATTTTAGAGCCAGGAATGTCTGCATTGTTCATTCTGGACCTTATTTTGAAATTGTCATATTTTTTAGTTTTCGTGAAATTGGCCAAATTGCAAATTTCTGACCACATTATTAGGTAGTTGAAATCGGTAAATGGGCAGTTTCTTGTACTCAGTGGATAGAAAAAATGGAGTTCGAAAGAAATAGCTATGAGTTTGGGCGACTGGAACAATGGAATTAGCCGAAAATAGGGCTCAAAGTGCGCGAAATCGCCGATTTGTAAACAGCGCCGAGGTCGCTAACTTCGCGAGAGCATAATTCCGTCAGTTTTCCATCAAATTTCGTTTTTTTGGTGTCATTACAATCGGGAAAAGATTCTCTATCATTTCATAAGAAAAAATAATTTTTGTTTTTTTTTTAAATTTTGCGACACTAGGAGACACCTCAGGATTGGGGGTTGCGACAGTCAAAGGGTTAATATAACCATTTCTTCCTTTTTTATTTTTAATGTGATATCCATTTTTTTACCTGACTCATTTGATACCCTCAACACCTTACTCTTATCTATGTTCACTTTCAGCTTTCTTTGCACACCCTCCCAAACTCATGCACTAACCTTTGCAACTTTAGAATCTCCCAAAAGTACAGTATCATCAGCAAAAAGTAACTGTGTCAACTCCCATTTTGTATTTAATTCCCCATAATTTAATCCCACCCCTCTCCCCAACACCCTAGCATTTACTTCTTTTACAACTCCATCTACAAATATGTTAAACAACCATGGTGACATTACACATCCCTGTCTGAGGCCTACTTTTACTGGAAAGTAATTTCCCTCTCTCCTACACACCCTAACCTGAGCCTCACTATCCTCATAAAATTTCTTTACAGCATTTAGTAATTCACTACCTATGCCATACACTTGCAATGTCTGCCACCTTGTTCCCCTAGCCACCCTATTACATGTATATTCTTCTTTCTTCTTTCAACACACCGGCTGCATCTCACTGAGGTGGGGTGGCCCAAAAGGAATGAAAGTCTCTCCTTTTACAATTAGTAATGCATACAGGAGAAGGGGTTACTAGCCCCTTGCTCCTGGCATTTTAGTCGCCTCTTACAACATGCATGGCTTACGAAGGAAGAATTCTGTTCTACTTCCCCATGGAGGTAAGAGGAAATAAACAAGAACAAGAACTAGTAAGAAAATAGAAGAAAACCCAGAGGGGTGTGTATATATATGCTTGTACATGTATGTGTAGTGTGACCTAAGTGTAAGTAGAAGTAGCAAGACATACCTGAAATCTTGCATGTTTATGAGACAGACAAAAGACACCAGCAATCCTACCATCATGTAAAACAATTACAGGCTTTCATTTTACACTCACTTGGCAGGACAGTAGTACCTCCCTGGGTGGTTGTTGTCTACCAACCTACTACCTATTCTATATCCATAAATGCAGAGATGCCTAAAAATAATTTGGTTTAGAAGAATTTATTCCCTGGTTGTGAGTTCCTGTCTCCTGAGACATGCATTTCACACATCTAAGTTTAGCTGCCTCCACCATGATTTGGATCATCAAACACATAATATAATAAATAGTTTTGTGTAGAACACTAATTTCTGCATAAAAGCATGATGACTCACAGAGATCTAGTGCCATCTGCTTTTCACTCATCATCATTAGTTGCCAAAGGCTGAGAAAAAGGCTCATAGAGTTCAAAAGTGCAAGGTAGTCATTACTGAGAGTACAGTGGACCCTCCGTTAACGACGTCATTGGATAACGTAAAAATCGGATAACAACACGTTTTTGCATCAAAATATTAGCTCAGTTAATGACAAAGAACACGGTCAAAGTCATTCGTCCCGATCGTGTCCATGCGGCCTGAGTGGCCCTGCCACTCCATGTACATCCAGTGTGCCATTGTTTACAAGCGAGTGAGGACTATTCCACGCATACATGCGATACATTTTGTATTATTCCATTGTTTTTAGTGCTTGTAACTGCTAAATAAGCCACCATGGGCCCAAAGAAAGCTTCTAGTGCCAGCCCTGTGGTAAAGAGGGTGAGAAATACTATTGAATTCAATAAAGAGATCATCGCAAAATATGAAAGTGGAGTGTGTGTCTCCGAGCTGGCCAGGTTGTATAACAAACCCCATTCAACCATCACTACTATCTTGGCCAACAAAAAGGCAATCAAAGAAGCTGTTGTTGTGAAAGGTGCAAATGTGCTTAAAAAACAGAGATTGCAAATACTCGAAGATGTGGAGAGACTGTTGTTGGCGTGGATCAACGAGAAACAATTATCAGGAGATGGTGTTTCACAGTCAATTATATGTGAAAAGGCATGGCAGTTGCATGATGATCTCATTAAGAAAATGCCTGAAACTAGTGCTCATATTGGTGAATTTAAGGCCAGCAAAGGTTGGTTTGAGAGATTTAAGAATCATAGTGGCATACACAGTGTGATAAGGCATGGTGAGGCTGCCAGTTCTGACAAAAAAGCGGCTGAAAAATATGTGCAGGACTTTAAGGGGTACATAGAGGCTGAACAATTAAAACCCCAACAAGTGTTCAATTGTGATGAAACAGACCTGTTTTGGAAGAAAATGCCAAACAGGACCTACATTACTCAGGAGGAAAAGGCACTTCCAGGACACAAGCCTATGAAAGACAGGCTCTCATGTTTTGTAGTAATGCTAGTGGGAATTGCAAAATGAAGTCTTTACTCATGTATCACTCTGACACTCCCAGAGTGTTCAAGAAAAACAGTGTCGTCAAGCCTAAATTGTGTGTGATGTGGAGGGCAATCAGTAAAGCATGGGTCACTAGGGACATTTTCTTCAATTGGTTCTATGACGTGTTTGGCCTCAGTGTGAAGAAATACCTACTGGAAAATAAATTGCACTCAGGTGCCTCCTGTTAATGGACAATGCTCCTGCTCATCCTCCAGACTTGGAAGAGCAAATGGTGCCGGAGTTTAGTTTCAACAAAGATAACTTTTTGCCCCCTAACACCACTCCTCTCCTCCAGCCCATGGACCAGCAGGTCATTTCAAATTTCAAAAAACTGTACACCAAAGCAGTGTTTCAAAAGTGCTTTGAAGTGACCTCAGACACTGAACTGACCCTAAGAGAGTTCTGGAAAGATCACTTCAGTATCTTCAGTTGCATAAACCTTATAGGTAAGGCTTGGGAGGCAGTGACTTGCAGAACTTTGAATTCTGCTTGGAGAAAATTGTGGCAACAATGTGTACAAGAGAGGAATTCTGAAGGGTTTGGGGCTAACCCTGAGGAGCCAATGAAAGTTGTGGTATTGGGGAAGTCCATGGGGTTGGAGGTTAGTGGCGAGGATATGGAAGAGCTGGTGGACGACGACAATGAAGAGCTAACCACTACAGACCAGCAAGAGCTTGAGGTACAACAGCAACAGTCTACAGCTCAGGAATTTCCTTCAGATGAGGAGAAGGAGGAGGAGGAGGAGGAAGAGAGATGGAGGAAGTTGCCTTCTTCAAAGATTAAGAACATTTGTGCAAAGTGGATTGAAGTGCAAACCTTTATGGATGAACATCACCCTGACACAGCTGTTGCAAGCCGTGCTGGCAACATCTACAATGACAATGTTGTGTCCCATTTTAGGGAAATCTTAAAGACATGCCAGAAACACAGCTCTCTGGACAGATTTTTGGTTCGACAGGGGTCCAGTGACTCTCAAGCTGGTCCTAGTGACATTAAAAAACGAAGAAGGGAGGTAACTCCGGAAAAGGACTTGGTAACTAAATTCCTTATGGAAGGGGATTCCCCTTCCAAACAATTGCAAACTCTTCCATCCTCTGCCCTCCTCCCATCTCATCACTCATCAAATATGTCTTCAATTCAATTCAATTCAAGTTTATTCTCTATAAGGGTTACAATGTGGGGTTTACAGGTTTTGGGTATTGTGTGGTTTACATGTTATAAAATACTAATTACAGAGGGGGCCACTAGGACACCTAGCCTGGCTAGGCATTTCGAGCAGACTTAGATTAATTCTTAACATTAAATCCTTACAGATTATGGTATTAAGGCTAAGTGACTACATCATAATTTGTGAGTTTAGCAATGTGAATACTTTTGTTTTGGCACAATACAAAGTGTCTACATTGGAGTATCATAGGCAAACTTATGACTAGTTAGGATTTATTATTTTAAGATTAAGATTAGTATTTATGGGTTTACAGTGAGTGGGTGAGTGAGTGTAATTGTGAACCACCAGGTGGTTATCATGTAGTTAGTTGTCAGAGTGGATCAGGGAGATAAGATGTTTTCTAACTGTAGTTTTGAAAGTGATGAATGTGTCTGCAGTTCTAGAGTTTTCAGGTAGGGTGTTCCAGATTTTAGGTCCTTTGAAATACATTGAATTTTTGTAAAGGTTTAGTCGAACACGGGGAATGTCAAAGAGATGTTTGTGTCTGGTGTTATGCCTGTGGATCCTGTCACAACTATCAAGAAAGCATTTTAGGTCAAGGTTAATACTGGAATTTAAGGTCCTGTAGATACAGATTGCACAGTAGTAAGTGTGGATGTACTGAACAGGGAGTAAGTTTAGATCTATGAAGAGTGGGGGGGTGTGTTGCCAGGGATAGGATTTAGTGATTATTCTTACTGTGGCTTTTTGTTGGGTTATTATTGGCTTTAGGTGTGTTGCTGCAGTTGAACCCCAAGCACAGATAGCATAGGTGAGGTATGGATATATAAGTGAATGGTACAGTGTGAGAAGGGCAGTTTGCGGCACGTAGTATCGTATCTTGGAGAGGATCCCCACCGTTTTGGATACTTTTTTGGTTATGTGTTGGATATGGGAGCTGAAATTTAGGTTGTTGTCGAGGTATAGGCCAAGGAAATTGCCCTCATTATGTCTGGCAATTAGAGTGTTGTCAATCTTAATGTTAAGTAGCGCAACACCTGCTCGGCTACCAAACATAATATAGTAGGTTTTGCCAGTGTTAAGTATAAGTTTATTGGCTGTCATCCAAGTCGATATTTTGAGCAGCTCCTCGTTAACAATGGTGTTGAGGGTGGCAAGATTAGGGTGGGAGATGACATAAGTCGTGTCGTCAGCAAAGACAATGGGTTTCAGGTGTTGGGATATGTTTGGAAGATCATTGATGTAAATGAGGAAGAGCAGGGGTCCAAGGACACTTCCCTGCAGAACTCCGGTATCAAGTGGCTGTATTGATGAGGCTGTGTCTTTAACGGTGACATACTGATACCTATTAGAAAGGTATGATTTAAAATATGCAAATGCATGGCCTCTTATACCATAGTTGTCAAATTTGTGGAGTAAGATGCCGTGGTCTACTGTGTCAAACGCTTTTCTTAGGTCAATAAAAATTCCTAGTGGATATTCCTTATTTTCCAATGCTGTGTAAAGCAGGTCTAGCATTTTTATAATTGCATCATTAGTGCTTTTATTTTTCCTGAATCCAAATTGGCAGGGGTCGAGTATGTTTTGTGATGTTATAAATGAATATAGTCTCCTGTGCACGAGTTTCTCGAAGATTTTGGATAGCAATGGTAAGTTTGATATTGGCCTATTGTTGTTTACGTCTGTAGGGTCACCACCTTTATGTACTGGTGTAACCCTTGCTGTCTTGAGTAGTGTCGGGAAAGTGCTAGTTTCTAGTGACTTGTTAAAAAGTAATGTAATAGCATGCAAAAGGACATGGGCTGCTCGCTTGTACAATAATGGTGGGATGTGAGACAGATTCCCCGAGTTATTTTTAAGTGACTTTATGATCGCGGTGACTTCCGTGGGCTCAGTTGGTACAAGATAGAAGGAATTTGGGAAATTCCCATCTAGATAGTCCCCAGCACAGGCATTGGTACATGGGATTTTACTGGCGAGATTAGATCCTATGTTTGAGAAGAAGTCATTTATCTTCTTAGCTGTATCAGTGGGATGCAGTGGTGTTTCATGAGGTTCAGTTAGAACAATATTCTTGTTTTTTTTTCAGTTTGTGGGTCCCCAGAATCTGGGAAAGTGTTTTCCAGGTCTTTTTTATATCTCCTCTTGTGTCAGTGAATCCGCTGGAGTAGTACAGTTGTTTGGCTTTCTTTATTAATTTGGTGAGAACTGTTGAATATTGTTTAAGAATATCTTTGTGTATTAAGCCCTGTCTATATTGCTTTTCATATTGGTGTTTCTTATCAATGGATTTCAGAATGGTGCTGGTTAGCCATGGGCAACCAAGCCGTTTATTCGTGATCTGTTTCGTTTTTATAGGACAATGTTTGTTGTATAGTCTAAGTATTTTGTTAAGAAAAATGTCTGTCCAATCGTCAATACCATTGGCATTGGAGAATTCTGTAGGCCAGTCAACAGTCTTTAGGTCTGTTGTGAAATTCCTTATTGAGGCCTCGTCATGGAGTCTAAATGAAACTTTGTTGTATTCGAGTGGTGGCTTACTAATTTTTGTTAAGAGGAAGGTAGGGTAGTGGTCTGTAGTGCTGTCTGTGATTATTCCTGATTTAAGGGGGGCTAGTATATTGGTCCATATGTGGTCTATTATGGTTGCACTTGTATCAGTCAGCCTGGTTGGTTTAGTTATTGATGGTATGAGGAGTGTGTTGCTCATATTGTTGATGAAATCAGTTACAGTCTGATCATCTGGTAGGCCAAGGTTGATATTGAAGTCTCCAGCTAAGAGAAGGTGGTGCTTGTTCATTTGTCTGTTTGTTATTAGTGACTTTAGATTCTCACTGAAGTTTGGGATGTTTGTGTGGGGTATCCAGTATATGGCACCAATTGTTATAGGCATCTTGAGGTTTTTTACAGTAAAATTAGCAAAAATGTATTCCCCATATTCATCACTAAAGCAATTAGTGCTAATACAAGATAGTTGGTTAGAGTAATAGATTGCAGTACCACCCCCAACTTGGTATGGTCTGCTGTGTATCCTGGTAGTCGGTAGATATCAATTGTGTCCTGCTTAAGCCAGGTCTCAGTAAGAATAATGCAGGAGAAGGGTGTCTTTAGTGACTCAAGGAGTGCCAGGAGGTCATCATAGTGTTTGCTTAAGGACCTGATGTTGTAGTTAAGAACTGATAGACTTTGAGCAGTGTTCAGGATAGTGCTGGCTTGTGATGCTGTGTAATAAAGGCAGTTACTTTCCAATAAGTTTTGATTGTGTGTTAGATTATGGAGGTTTAGATCAGGGTCAACGTGATCATTCATCTTTTAGGTTTAAATAGTTGTTGTTTATATCCTGTATTATGTGGTGAGTTCTAATACTGATTTCTGTAGTGGTGGGAGGTTTGGATAAGTATACCGCTAAAGCACTTTGGTCATATAGAGTATAGTCACTAATAAACATAATGAAATTGATATTGTCAATGTGTTGTGCTAGAATGAGCTAAAGTACAACTAGGTATAAACTAATACTATAAAAACAAAAAACAAATTACAAGTGGCACCAGACTCACTCTTGTAATTGCACTAAGGTCTAATATAATGAATTTAGTGTTGTCTATGTATTGAGCTAGAATGAGCTAAAGTACAACTAGGTATAAACTTTTTTTTTTTTTTTTCAACAAGTCGGCCGTCTCCCACCGAGGCAGGGTGACCCAAAAAAGAAAGAAAATCCCCAAAAAGAAAATACTTTCATCATCATTCAACACTTTCACCACACTCGCACATTATCACTGTTTTTGCAGAGGTGCTCAGAATACAACAGTTCAGAAGCATACACATATAAAGATACACAACATACCCCTCCAAACTGCCAATATCCCAAACCCCTCCTTTAAAGTGCAGGCATTGTACTTCCCATTTCCAGGACTCAAGTCCGACTATATGAAAATAACCGGTTTCCCTGAATCCCTTCACTAAATATTACCCTGCTCACACTCCAACAGATCGTCAGGTCCCAAGTACCATTCATCTTCATTCACTCCTATCTAACACGCTCACACACGCTTGCTGGAAGTCCAAGCCCCTTGCCCACAAAACCTCCTTTACCCCCTCTCTCCAACCCTTTCGAGGACGACCCCTACCCCGCCTTCCTTCCCCTATAGATTTATATGCTTTCCATGTCATTCTACTTTGATCCATTCTCTCTAAATGACCAAACCACCTCAACAACCCCTCTTCTGCCCTCTGACTAATACTTTTATTAACTCCACACCTTTTCCTAATTTCCACACTCCGAATTTTCTGCATAATATTTACACCACACATTGCCCTTAAACAGGACATCTCCACTGCCTCCAACCGTCTCCTCGCTGCTGCATTTACCACCCAAGCTTCACACCCATATAAGAGTGTTGGTACTACTATACTTTCATACATTCCCTTAATATAATATTATATAATATAAAAATACAAATTAAAATGGTACTTGCAATTGCACTAGGGTCTGATATAGGTTGTTAACAAGATCAAGAGTATAACTAGATTTAAATTGACAAAATAAAATTCACAAATTAAAGTACCAAAAGAATAATAAGTAAAAAATAACAATGGCAATGACTTGGTTATAATATGACAGAAAGATGGTAGACAGGTACACAGGTACAAAGGATAATATAAAGGTTGGAGTTGAATATACAAACTTGAAAATTTGGCAACAAAATGTTATGAAAAGTATAAAATAATGATTAATTTACAAAAGTAAAATTGACTGGTAGTAAATATGGTGTTTAATAAAATTTTAGTAAGTAACAATGATTATAAAAAAAAAGATTAATTAGCAAAAAAAAAAAAAAAAAAAAAAAAAAAAAAAAAAAAAAAAAAAAAAAAAAGTGAAAAAGTAATGTTCATTTCAAGTATTAAATTTTAAGAACAGTTATTTGGATTCAATATTGCACTGGTAGTTATACTAGAGGTTATTTGGCAGTACAAGGTATTAAGAGCACCAAGATAGTAAATGTGGTATTAAAACAGGTTATGGTAATTAGACAAGTAATGGTAATTAAATGATGTCAAAAATGTTAAGAGTAAATTGTACTGATAGTAAAAATGGTAATTAATTATTAATTTTAGTAAGTAATATCAATTAATAGTATTTAAAAAAATATGAGGTAGTAATATGGACAATGGATTAACAGACCTTTAAGAAAAAATGCATTTTTCATTCTTCAAAACCATGTAATCTGGGACATGAGGTTAAATAAAACATTGCTCATATCTTGGTACGTATTGAGTTTGGTGTAATTTTCCAATATTCATTGTTTCTCCAGTGCTCAGAGGAACCCCACCCAACACAAAAAGAAACTGGCTCTAAAATTATCCACCAGGGGGCGACACCAAATTTGTAACAAAAGTATAGAAAATTTGACATCAAACCAAATATTGTATTTGGATAATATATCTAATAGAGTTAACCCATAAACAGTCCAAACGTATATATACGTTTTTTCAACATTTGAAAGTATGTAAAAAAAGTAGATTTTTTTTTTTTTACATTTGAAAATGTGTAAAAAAAACTTTGATTTACTTTTTTTTTTGTTATATTTGAAAATATGTAAAAAAAACATAGATCTACTTTTGGAGCACTACACATGTGAACGTAGATCTGCTTGAACCATTTACGGGTTAAAAGGCAGAAAAGATACACAGCACAAGAAATTCAAATAAATTTTAAGCAGAAGAAAGGCTGGCAAAAATTTAAGGTATACTAATGAATTAAACTAAGACAATAAAAAGTCTCAACCCCGAGGTGACTTACTGCCATGTTTGCTGGTGAGCCAAGAGAAACGTGATCCACTTTAGCAAATGGTTCACGGGCTGGTGATGCAGGAGAAATATTGATGCCATTGGGATCTAAATTCTCTGCACTGGAGGGGCTGAGAACAACAGCCAGGCCTTCTTCAATGCGCTGCAAGAGGGCTGTATGGTCATTCTGCAAGCCTATACATCAAGAAGTAACAAACATAAATCAATACTCAAAAAGAAAATAATTCAAATAAATATTTATTATTGTTCAAGAATTCTGTAACATAGGATTAGTGTATACTGTAACAGTCTCTCCAGAGACACAAGAAAAATACAGTAAGTAAAATCTCAATAAGCCAGAATTCCAAACTCCAGAAACTCGCATACTCCAAAAACAATTTTATCTAATAATTTTTTGATGATTTTTTTAACCCTTTGACTGTTTACGACGTATAAATACGTCTTACGAGCCAATGTTTCTGACGTATTTATATGCACAAATTCTAGCGGCTTCAAATCAAGCGGGAAAGGCCTGGTAGGCCTACATGAGAGAGAATGGGTCTCAGTGGTCGGTGTGCACCCTGTGAAAAAAATCTGGGACCCAGCAGTGCATTGTGGGAACGCCATCTTGTTAGTCCATTTTCACCATGCCTCTCAGTAAGAAGTTCCTCACTCCTCGGCGGATTGGAGGTCTTTTGTTCCCAAGTGATAGCTATTTCAGAACACCAATATGCAAGCAGGACTGACAATACAAGGAATGCCTGTGTACAACATCGCAATTCACACAACCATTTAATTAACTACAGAAACTCAAGACTTATAGCCACAGAAGACAACACTCAATACAGAAGAATCCTGGAATCATCGCTTATCTCTATAACCAACAATTTCAACCAGAACAATGGCTTCTATAACATAGCTGAACCACTCGCCAAGAAACTTCTTCATCGCTATCCCACATAAGAATATAGAACACTGCAGAAGGTCTACTCACAACTTGTCCAATACCCCTGCCTAGCTACCCAAGACTCTATAACCCCACCCGGTAGATCATCAGATGCAGCATTCTCCACCTGACCTCAACATTCTGAACATGAATATAAATACTCCCGTACCTTCCAACCCCAGGTAGATCCGTGTGTGACTTGAAAAAGCCCACTGTGTGGGTGAAACGTTGTCAATAAAGGATCACATTATACTGCATTTGTGTTTATATTTCCAAGATAAGAAATGTGTTTATGTACCTGAAACAAAAGTGTTGCATGTATTTTTATCCCTTCAGGAAGTTTGTTATTGATGAGTCCTTGATTTTATTCAAAGGAAGACTCTCATTCAAGCAATATATACCAAGCAAGAGGAAACGCTTTGGTATAAAGCTATTTGTACTGTGTGATTGCAGAAGTGGTCTAGTTTTGGATATCATTGTGTACACTGGCAGTAATACTTTGAGAGATACCATGAAGTTATTGGGTATCTCTGGTGATGTGGTTCGAACAATGATGGAACCATATCTTGGTAAGGGGCATATGTTATTTACTGATAAATGGTACACAAGCCCCTTACTCAGTGATTTCTTGTGAGTGAACTTGACAGACGTGTGTGGCACAGTGCGTCGTAATCATAAACATATGCCAAGGTTCGACGCTGGCACTTGCAGAGGGGAGGTGCAAGCCTTTGCTGCCAATGACATCATGGCATTTCGGTGGCATGACAAACGTGATGTCACATTGTTGACATCAGTTCACCGAAACGAAATGGTACACAGTGGCAGGCACAACAGAGAGACCAATGAACCCATTCTAAAGCCTGCAGCTGTCATGGACTACAACCTCAATATGCGCTTAGTGGACAAATGTACATGCAGATTGGGTTTGCAGACTGTGTACGCAAGAGTTATAAGTGGTGTATAAAACTTTTTTTCCATCTTGTTGATATCTCTATGCTAAATGCTTATAACATATACAAGTTGAAGACCAACAAAACACCGAAATATGGTGAATTTTGCTTGTCAGTAATCAGACAAATAATTGCAAAGTACCAAGGAGCAACACCTGCAATAGACCAGCACCCATGAAATTACCAACACACGTCATCTCGTTTCAGGCCTGGTGATCACTACCCCCATACAACTGCCTCCTACTACTGCCAAGAAAAATGCTCAGAAGAGGTGTTATGTATGTACACATACCACAAAACGCCTGCAAACATGCAGAGACACTCGTTTTATGTGTGAGGAGTGTCAAGTGCCCCTCTGCATATACCAATGTTTCAAAGAGTTCCACAAGCTGCAGCAGTTCTAGGAACGTGTTTAGTGACTGTACATATGTATATATATTATGGAACAATAGTAATAAACATTGTTTTGTATTGTTTGTTTGTGTAAACAAAGTGTATACACTAATAGTGATAAAGTTTGTTCTGTTATTGTGTTGTAAACAATGAGTGTATATTTGAAGAATGCACCTTACATTGGTCTCACAGGCCACATAAGTTACCTGGAACAGAAAAATATTGAAAAATGCAAGAAACCTTTGAATTAGAGTAAATAAAAGAATACCGGGTGGGCAGCAGTCACCGCTGTTGCCGTACGCACGTCACTTTCTGCAAACTTTGCGGCTCTATATCTCGGTAAGTACTGATGGCAAAAAAATTTTTTTTTAGGCTTAAAACACTCAGAAAAATATTCCTAACATTTTCATAAGAAAAAATAATTTTTTTTTTCGAATATTTGGCGACATAGAATGACAGTTTGAGAGAGGGGCCTGAAACAGTCAAAGGGTTAAAATACTGTACTGATAAATATTTGAATACAACAACTTCTGGACTTCACCATTTCAAGCATACATTACTTGGCCACCTGCCTCTAAGTTAACATCCTTCACAACAGACATAGTTTCCTATTAGCTTACTATCACTCAATATCATCATACACTGAGATTACTACTACTGCTACTCCCACCTGCTTACCAACTGCTACTACTACTTACTGTATTCTTCTTTATAAACTGAATCGCTACAGTCTCAGTAGGTGCACACATGCAGCCACTTCAAACTATACTTAACATACAACAGAACAGTCATTAATGGTAAATTCTCAGACTATCCAACCAAGTAAATTAGGTGTCTCCTAAGGTAGCATCTTGAGCCCTCTTCTCTTCCTCGGCTGTATCAGTGACTTGCCAAATACCACACAGGATCTTTAGCCAATACTAAATGATGATGACACAATCTGTAACCTATCATGCTATGAACCTCTGATTTTTAAACACTAAGGTTAATGATGAACTAAAAAAAAAAAAAAAAGTCTGCACATGGATAATAAGGGTGAGTCTGCACCCTCCAAATTTTCACTGCTGTGATCCCTAGAATTAAGTGCTGACACTGTAAAGATTTAAAAAAAAAAAAAGATACCGAATTTTTTCAAAACATGATGACACCAAATGGGAACTTATGGAATTAAGTAGGCAGAGTTTGTGGTCTGGGTGCAATTTATGCACTGGAAATTTTGCCCACTTTGATTTCTATTTTAAGTCACTTCCATTGTTCAATTCAGACAAATCTATTTGGTTAGTATGGCCTCCATTCTATCAAGTGAGTGAAAGAAACTGCCCATTCAATTATCAGAACAATATAACATTCCCCTCCATTTTGAGTCAATCACCACAAAATACTGAAGTTTTACCTTATTTCTCAGGTACTAAAGTAAAACCAAGAATGACTTGCCATGGTTTAAGCTGTTAAAATAATTGAAGTAGACCAGAAAAACCATTAAAACTGACTTGGGAGGTAGAGAGGTCCTACTCTTTCTTTTTAAGCACCAGTATTCCTAATATTTTGAAGCTTATTTCATGCTACTTTCTGTCTGAAATTAGTATGTCTTCCATTCTATCAAATGATACTAAGAAACATCCAATAAAATAAAAGAAAATCCTTAAAACTCCTCAAAGTCACTATTTTAAATCAAACACATAGTCAGAAGTTTGTTTACCCCTTCATACAATGCATGGGGTAGGATTCTTTCTTATACAGCCTCTCCTCACTTAGTGACATACTCGTTTACCGATGACTCAGATTTACGACAGGCTCTCTGACCAGTATGCATACCTAAATAATTTATATTAGAGCCGATTTCCTCTATTCTGTTTATTTCAATATACAGTACACTACTGTATAAACATTTAAAAATACAGTATGTATACCAGAAATGTTATAAATGGTGCAAAGGTGACATTTACTTATTTATTTATTTAATGTCTTTGCAAACAGTACATTGAGATTGTGTATATACAATAGTGGGCTGCAATGCAAAGAGAGCCTCTATTATGCCTTGGCATTATGGGCCAACTTAACATTATTGGCTTACATTCTACTTAATACTAAGGAGTGGTATATCATAGTTGTACAGTAGGAAAGTAATTATTTAATAGTTGTACAGTAGGAAAGTAATTATTTCATAGTTGTACAGTAGAATATTAATTATAAATGAATCAAAATTTGTATTATACAAAGATATACGTATTTATATTCTAAAATGCTTTTGTGAAAAACAATGATTCAATTATATTCCTGTCAACAATGGATAAAAGGCTCAATGTGATTGTTTCAGTTATGATGTGGGAGTACATAGGTGAGTAAATGTATACTGTGTATTTAGCATTTAGTCTAGGGTGATTAAGTGGCTTTTGAGAAGAGTCTTAAATTGATTTTCAGACTGGGTTACTTTAATATCTTCTAGTAATGAATTCCATATTTTGGGGCCCTTTATGTGCATAGAGTTTTTACACAGTGTGATATGGACACGAGGTATATCAAAAAGAGATCTGTGTCTTGTGTTGTGGTCATGTGTCCTGTTTAGGTTGGTGAGGAAAAGTTTGTGGGGGTTTTATATTTGCGTGTATTGTTCTGTGTATGTAGTAGGCACATGAATAAGTATGGATGTTCTTAATGGTAAGCAGATTCAGACTTGAAAATTGGTGGAGTATGCTGGCGTTAGTTAGTTGTTAGTTTAATATGTTTATTATGCACCCCATACCCATCCTGTGGACGGTAGTCAAAAGATTACAGAGGTACATAATGGGTCCAGGGACTGGGCCTCAAAGTTTTGATGGCTGAGCAAGTTACAGAGGTAATGAATTCACAATTTACAAAGGTAATGAACTCCAGGTAGGTCTAGTCACAATCATGACAAGTTACAAAGGTATTAACAGATTATAGAGGTACACAATGGGTCCAGGGACTGAGCCCCAAAGTTTTGATGGCTGAACTAGGTACAAGGTAATGAACTCACAAGTTACAAAGGTAATGAATACTGCAAGAATGGTTACTTGCATTTATACATGGCTACAATCATGAACAAATTTTAGAGTAATGAGCAATTCACACTTCCACACCCGGTCACAACTGTAGTGAGTTATTGGTGCAAATATTGATTGTTGAGTGCTGGCGGGAGTGGGAATTTATCATCATTCTTACTGCTGCCTTTTGCTGGGTTATTAGGGGTTTTAGGTGATTGGATGTTGTTGATCCCCATGCACAAATTCCATATGTAAGATAAGGGTATATGAGTGAATGGTACAGTTAAAACAATATCAAATATGGGTGACATAAGTTGACACAGTTCTGATCTCCATTTTACAGAATGGATATAAATTCGTTAGAAAACATTCAGCGACAAATGACAAAATTAATACATAACATTAGAAATCTTCGGTATGAAGAAAGATTGAAGACCCTTAAATTACATTCACTTGTAAGAGGAAAAATGAGGGGAGACATGACCAAAGTGGAAGATGGGTATTAACAAAGGGGATATAAATAAGGTCTTGAGGATATCTCGCCAAGAGAGAACCCACAACAATGGATTCAAATTAGACAAGTTTAGATTTAGAAAGGATATAGGAAAGTACTGGTTTGGAAATAGGGTAGTTGATGAGTGGAACAGTCTGCCTAATAGGGTTATTGAGGCTAAAACCTTGGGTAGCTTCAAATTTAGGTTGGATAAATACATGAGTGAAAGAAGTTGGATATGAGTGGGACTTGCACATGAGTAAATAGAATTATCAAAGTTTATTTCTTGGGTAGCAATGAAAATTGGGTTGGGCAAATATTCTGTTAGCAGAATGGATTGTGAAGACCTGCCTAGTATGGGCCAACAGGCCTACTGCAGTGCTCCTCCTTTCTTATGTTCAGATGTTCAAACCCACTGCCATTACAGTATGCCCCTCACTTAACAACGAATTTGTTTACCGACATGGTCTTAGGAACGGAACTCTGTCGATGAGTGAGGAGAGGCTGTACTGTGTTGACTTATTGCACAGATCCATTCTCTTATGTTTATGCAAAAATTTACCACTCACAATATATATCACGGGGCTGTGCTTAACACGTAATCTACATGAGTGGGAAACGGTGGAAGTGCCAATACAGTGGACCCCCGGTATTCGATATTAATCCGTTCCTGCGAGCTCATCGAATACCGAAAATATCGAAAAGTGAATCAATTTTCCTCATAAGAAATAATGGAAATCAAATTAATCTGTGCAAGACACCCAAAAGTATGAAAAAAAATTTTACTGCATGAAATATTAAGTTTAATGCAATAGAATAATTACAATAACAATAGAATAATTGACACTTACCTTTAATGAAGATCTGGTGATGATTGATGGGATGGGAGGAGGGGAGAGGTGTTAGTGTTTAGAAGGGTAATCCCCTTTCATTAGGACTTGAGGTAGCAAGTCCTTTTCTGGGGTTACTTCCCTTCTTCTTTTAATGCCACTAGGACCAGCTTGAGAGTCACTGGATTTCTGTCGCACAACATATCTGTCCATAGTGGCCTGTACCTCCCATTCCTTTATGACATTCCTAAAGTGTTTCACAACATTGTCAGTGTAATAGTCACCAGCATGGCTTGCAATAGCTGTGTTAGGGTGATTGTCATCAAAAAAGGTTTGCACTTTAAGCCACACTGCACACATTTCCTTAATCTTTGAAGTAGGCAACTTCTTCAATTTCTCTCCTCCGAAGCAGTTTCCTCAGGTGTGGCCTCTTGCTGTTGAAGATGATCTAGCAGCTCATCAGTGGTTAGTTCTTCATTGTCTTCCTCCACCAACTCTTCCACATCCTCCCCACTAACCTCCAACCCCAAGGACTTCCCCAATGCCACAATGGATTCCTCAACTGGCATAGGATTCTCAGGGTTAGCCTCAAATCCTTCAAAATCCCTTTTGTCTACACATTCTGGCCACAGTTTTTTCCAAGCAGACTTCAAGGTCCTCTTAGTCACTCCCTCCCAAGCCATACCTATAAGGTTTATACAATTGAGGATATTAAAGTGATCCTTCCAAAACTCTTTAAGAGTCAATTGAGTTTCTGTGGTCACTACAAAGCACTTTTGAAACATAGCTTTTATGTTCAGTTTCTTGAAGTTGGAAATGACCTGCTGGTCCATGGGCTGCAGGAGAGGAGTGGTATTAGGAGGCAAAAATTTGACCTTAATGAAGCTCATGTCCCCAGAAAGTCGCTCTGCCAGGTCTGTAGGAGGACCAGGGGCATTGTCTAATACCAGGAGGCACTTAAGGTCTAATTTCTTTTCAATTAGGTAATTTTTCACAGTGGGGGCAAATTCATGGTGTAACCAGTCATAGAAAAAGTCCCTAGTGACCCATGCCTTACTATTTGGCCTCCACAGCACACACAAATTAGCCTTGAGGACATCGTTTTTCCTGAACACTCTGGGAGTTACGGAGTGATACACCAATAAAGGCTTCACTTTGCAATCACCATTAGCATTGGCACACATCAACAGAGTAAGCCTGTCTTTCATAGGCTTATGTCCTGGGAGTGCCTTTTCCTCCTCAGTAATGTAGGTCTTGCTTGGCATTTTCTTCCAAAACAGGCCTGTTTCGTCGCAATTAAACACTTGTTCAGGTTTCAAGTCTTCACTGTCTATGTAATCCTTGAATTCCTTCACATATTTTTCAGCTGCTTTTTGGTCTGAACTGGCAGCCTCACCATGCCTAATCACACTATGTATGCCACTACGATTCTTAAATCTTTCAAACCAACCTTTGCTGGCCTTAAATTCACTCACATCAGCACTAGTTGCAGGCAATTTCTTTACCAAATCGTCATGCAACTGCCTAGCCTTTTCACAAATGATCGCTTGAGAGATGCTATCTCCTGCTATCTGTTTTTCATTTATCCACACCAATAACAGTCTCTCAACATTTTCTAACACTTGCGGTCGCTGTTTCATAATCACAGTTGCACCTTTTGCAAGAACAGCTTCCTTGATTGCCATTTTCCTGGTCACTATAGTAGAGATGGTTGATTGGGCTTTATTATACAACCTGACCAGCTCCGACACATGCACTCCACTTTCGTACTTTGCAATTACGTATTACAAAATGTTTCATATGAATGCGCAAGGTAATGTTCACTCAACGAGAAACAAAGACACGACTGACTCAGAACGCATGAATGGGATGCTTTGTGGGGATGCGGGCAGGCAGACGTTTGGTACGGCGGACGAAAACCGAGGTGATGAACGAAAACTGGGACAAAATTTTGATGAAAAAAATCGTCATAAACCAAATTAGATGAAAACCAGGGCAAACAAAAACCGAGGTTTCACTGTAATTCTGGAAAATAAAATTTGACTTCCGACTTCAAGAAAGAATTTCCTTGACAAAGCTCCTGGTGAGCAAAATGTAGCCACAATAAATATCTTAGTAGTTGTAAGTGTCCAATTACCTAACATCTAGGTGTTAGTTGATTGTTAATCAATTGCATTCTGAGGAAAAGACCCAAGGACCCCATGGAAAATCTGCCACACTACTTGGTTTCTGTTATTAACCTTCTGAGATTAAATCTATATTATTAATATAGTATGCTCATCATATTTTACTTTGGAAACTGAAAGAAAAGTATTTTATTTTTTAAAAATAAAATAATATTTTTCTTTCAATTTCCAAAGTACAGTGGAACCTCGGTACATGACCAGCTCCCTACTCAAATAAAGCTCAGCACTCGACCAAACAAATTTGACCTGCCAGAACTTCACTGTAGACTATTTCGTGTTTCTTTACAATTTTTTTTTTTTGTATTATTTGTATAAATAAGTCACCATGGGACCTATGAAGATTAGTGATAACAGCCAACCAAACAGAAAATTGGTTGGGAAAAACTTGTTCAATACTCAAATGCATCGGCACTCGAACAGCCTTCTGGAATGAATTAAGGTCGCATATCAAGGCTCCACTGTAACACAGGAGAAATATAAGTGGCACTTACATTTTATCTGGTGCCGTGCATGACGTACTTGGTAAACATCAATATCTGAGCGAGGGTAACCCTCACTGTCAATTACTGGTTCGGTCATGCCCATATTATTCTGCAATGAGAAATTATTGCATATATACCATTTTATTTCTTACCGAGTAAAAAAAACATGAGCTATATAATTATTTTTTTTTACCTTAACTGTCAACTCCCACCAATGCAGGATGATCCAAAAGAGGGAAACACATTTGCCATCATTCATTCACTTTCCTGCCAAAAGTGTGCTTACTGACATTAAAGTCAGTATACCCCAAGTGCAACATCCCTGCCCTTCCTTCAGAGGCACTGCCCTTCCAATCCTAAAATCTGGCTAACTGATTTCCTTGAATTTCTTCATGAATGTTACAAATCTATATTAAATAAAATTATACTTTCTTTTAACATAAATTAATGTACAATGCTGGTAGTGTAATAATAACTACTCAATGGACAGAAAAACCCACCTGGAGATATAAAATGAAACACAAACATCTACAGAAGAGGCTGAAATATACAGTACATCCACCTTCTTTTCTTCTTCATTTTGTGTGTTTAAGTGGGTCTTTCCATTTCCAATTATCATTGTAATAATTTTTTTTCAACATATTCAGTTACCATATTAAACAAAACATAGAATAAGTCAATAAAGCCATTTATCCAGGTACAGTATAACAAGTATTAAAAATCTTTAAATAGCCTGTGAAATATAATAAAACACATGCAGAGATACTGGTTAATCCATGTAGGTACTGGGTAGTAAAGAAGGAAGTTTGGTCCCATTTCCAAGGCAGCCTAAAAATCAAAATCACATAAATATACTACAAAAGTGCAACTTCACAGTAGTCAAGTTATATATTCACTACACCTTTATTATTTAAAATTCTCACCCTGTGAGTATTATCTCCAGATGTAAATTGTTATTCCATCTACAAAATCATTTTCTTCACTACCATGTTAACTAGTCACAATTGAAGAGACAGGCCCAAAGCTCGACCCAGTAAACACAGCTAGGGAATTACCCTATTAAGCACTATATACACAAATGTTTGCATTAACAATACATGAACAGTACTCTAATAATATTTTCATTAAAGCAGTACCTTCGACTTATGTAATTCTTATCTCTAATACAAGAATTGTCTCAGTAAAAGGACACATACAACTAATAAGACATTTTAGTGTGGCAATGTTTCACTCTGCAGGAGCTTTGTCAAGCCAAATACCTCATTAGCTACATGTGTCTTTTTACCTAACAATGTTGACAGTTCTGTCAACACACAAGTCTTATCTTCCCTAGGCAACTCTATGCCAGTAACACACAGTAATTAAAACCACAACTAATTCTGACTTCAAGCAACACTCCCCACAACTGTCCATAAAAATATATATACTGTATAAGCCTTTCTATACATGCTCTTGAGCACACTATATCTGAAGTTTTAGTCCATGTGCAACTTACTAAGAGCTCTGACAATGTACTGGGTGAGACAAGCACTTACAGAAACAAAACTGAAGCTAATTAGCATTATTACATTAATGGGAAAGTGCTAAACCTGTAAGGTTTACATATTACTTGGATAATGGGAGGTAATTAGGTTTGATCCAAGGGGCTAGTAACTCCAAGTCCTTGGATCAAGAGCCCATCACTAAGCTGGGGCTAAGATTCACGCAGGGTCTTTTACGTACAAAAGTCAATTCAACAAGACAGCTTCTGTGAAGGTTTAAAGGAAAGAGAATTCCAGAAGAGCACCACCATAAGTAATGACCATGGTTTCTAATAGGTAAGAATTATTATTATGCTGCATACATACATTCATGATGGGAGTACTAAACCCACAGAGATCATACAGCATATGGGGTAGGAGGAGGCAATCAAGTACAATCCAAGTAACTGAAGGTCTGCTCCAATTCCTTGGATCTAGAGCCCTTCACTGGCCTCAACACACCTCCCTTGAGGGGTCTGATATGATAGAAAATCCTTACTGGCACTAATACGAATTACCATTTTTAATAATAATATCTAACTTGCACAAGAAAAAACTAATACTGTGTAACAAAATAGTAAATTTTGTATGCCAGTAAAAATAACTACTGTACTTACTGATTTCAGCACATCCCACAATTCTTTTAGAGTTTGCTCTATTTTTTCTTTTTCCTCGATGAGGGCCATTACTGATTCTCGTGTGTATATCATGCTTCCAGACTCACTTGTGGTAAAGTATATTTTACAGTTCTTCGTCTTCCTTTCCTGGAATAATATTTGTGTGTTCCTTCACTCTTATTTAAATCCTACACTAGTGGTCAAGTTTGTGACATCTTAATTTTGTCTAGTGAATCATGAAGGACAATGATAGAGGATCACTGCCACTAAGTACAGTACCTACAGTAGGTGGCCAGGATAAACATTTTACCACACAGCAATAAAGGAGTGAACATGTTGCATAACCAGGTCAAGGCCAGTCTTAGTATAAAACAGTTTGGGAGAACTAAAAATTAATTAATAAATGAAGCTACAGAATGAGAAGAAACTGATTTCTTGTATAGTTAACATTCACAATGTTAAATACAACTTTTTTTGTTTTTAATTTTTAATGCTGATGTGTTTCATTTTCATGTATTATATGATTTACTGATTTTTATCTAATAGTTGCTACTACAAGGACTGAAATGGTACAGTAGTAAGTCACTAACATTTTTGGGGTTATCCTAGGTAATTTACACATCTACAGTATTATGTAATACTATTGTAAGATTGTGTGGATTGGTTAAGCAGGTGTTCATGGCTCTGTTAGTAGCATCCTCAACTGACATGATGAGGGACCGAGATCGATCTCCAGCACAGGTAAATCATTGGGCATGTTTCCTTACACCTGCTGCCCCTGTCCACCTAGCAGTAAGTAGGTACTCAGGTGTTAGCTGACTGTTGTGGGTGGCAACCTCAATGATTCACTGACAATACTGAGCTATCCTGGATAGCTAAACCCCAATGGAAATACAAGGACCCCAATAGAAATAAGTCACTGTGTCTGAGGTTTTTGAGTTATCCTAGGAAATTTTCACTACATAATTGTACTTATGTATACCAGTGCCTAAATAAACTTACTAAACCTCTGAGTTAAAAATTTAAACAAAATCATATCTTACTGACAGTTCTTGTGGAGTGGCATCAGTTGCCCCTAAATGAATTTCTTGGGCATTATGCACCCTAGTCACTGTGATCAATATGCAGGAATGAGAGTGGTTTTCCACATTTATTGTTGCATGTGGGAGAACACTAAACCCATAGGTCATACATTGCCTGGGGAATAGGAGGCAATAATGGTTGATCCAAGGAAGGGGAGGATCTTGATCAATCCTTGGATCAAGAGCCCCTGAGGTAAGATTTGTTATGATTTTTAACCCAGGGGAGGGTTAGCCATTCTGTATAACCCAAGAAAGTCAGTGCATCATTGAGGACTGTCTGTCTTATTTTCATTGTGGTCCTTCAATCGTGTCTTCCAGGATGCCACCCACTCCAGTCGACTAGCACCCAGGTAATCATTACTGCTAGGTGAACAGGTACAGCAGGTGTAAGGAAACATGCCGAATGTGGTGTCCCATGGCCTGGTAGGCAACACTCTCACCTCACACACTGAGTGTCCATGGTTTGATCCCCAGCCGGGTGGAAACATTGGGCATGTTTCCTTACACCTGTTGTCCCGTTCACCTAGCAAGCAAGTAGGTATCTGGGTGTTAGCTGACTGGCATGGGCCACGTCCTGGGGGATAAGATTTAAGGACCCCAATGGAAATAAGACAGACAGTTCCTTGATGATGCACTTACTTTCTTGGGTTATTTTGAGTGGCTAACCCTCCAGGGTTAAAAGTCCGAACAAAATCTCATCTTCCAACCTGGCCAGGGTCAAACCACGGACACTCAGTGTGTGAGGCGAGAGCATTACCAACCAAGCCACAGTCCACCCCTCATTGGCATTAATGAACCTCCCATGAGGGACAGTCTAACACAACCAGCAGAAGATACCCTGGTGGTGTTGTCAATAAAAATATTATAATGATACCAAAGTTTTATAGAAGTGTTATTCATCTGCAATCAATCAATCAAACAATTTTTATTTCCTTGCAAGATTACATTGAAATTATGAAATTACAAAAATGAGTTGCAGTGCAAAGAGAGCCACTATCATGCCTAGGCATTATGGGCAGACTTAATTTAATGGCTTACAGACAGCTTAATACTAAAGAAATAACACAGTTTATTTAAGCTGCACCTCTTGTTTATTTATAGTACACAGTAATTTTACTCAGATTACAATAGTTTCAATAGTAAATATTGAAATTATATTATGGAAATATAACATTGTGAGTTTTTGAAAGTAGCTTACAGTATAAGAATGCTACAAGGTAGTTTTAATCAATGTATGAACTTTGGGTATCACGTTTTGAAGTCTTAAGATTTAGGTAACTGGGAGATTTTTTGGTAAAGTTAAATATTGAGTATTTAGTTTAGGGTGAGTAAGTGGTTTTTGAGAAGAGTCTTAAATTGATGTTCAGACCGGGTTACTTTAGTATTTACTGGTAATGAATTCCAAATTTTGGGGCCCTTTATTTGCATAGAGTTTTACACAGTGTGATATGGACACGGGGTACATCAAAAAGAGATCTGTGTCTTGTGTTATGGTCGTGTGACCTGTTAAGATTGGTGAGGAAAAGTTTGAGTGGAGGGTTTATGTTTAAGTGTAGTGTTCTATGTATGTAGTAAGCACAGGAATAAGTATGGATGTCCTTTACGGTGAGTAGTTTTAGACTTTTGAATATTGGTGGAGTATGCTGTCGGGAGTGAGAATTTGTTATCATTCTGACTGCAGCATTTTGCTGGGTTATTAGTGGCCTTAGGAGATTTAATGTTGTTGATCCCCATGCACAAATCCCATATATGAGAAAAGGGTAGATGAGTGAATGATACAGTGCAGTGAGACCTGATTGCAGAACATAGTACTGTATCTTTGATAGTATTCCTACTGTCTTAGGGATTTTCTTGAAAATTTGTTGTATGTCTGGAATCTGAGGCTACTGTCAAGGTGGATTCCTAGGAATTTTCCCTCTGCAAGTCTTGTGATGGGTAATCCAGTTAGCATTATGTTAACTGGAACATTTGCAGCTCTTTCCAAACTGAATGAAATAGGTTTTGTCAGTATTGAGGGTAAGCTAATTAGTCATCATCCAGGTAGATATTTTCCATAATTCGGCATTAACAGTGTTGGCCAGTATGATTGGGTTTGGGCGGGAGAAGACGTATGTAGTGTCATCTGCAAATAACATGGGTTTGAGTAGTTATGATGCATTTGGTAGGTCACTGATGTAAATGAGAAAGAGGAGTGGGCCAAGGACACTTCCTTGTGGGACCCTGACTGTGATTGGTTGAGTGGAAGAGTTTACTCCATTTGTGTACACATTGGCTTCTGTTACTAAGGTATGACTTTAGGTAGTTGAGGGAGTGCCCTCTTATACCATAGTGTGTTAATTTAATGTGCACCAAATCATGGTCGACAGTATCAAAAGCTTTACGTAAATCAATGGAGATTCCCAGCAGGTCTTCTTTCTTCTGAAGAGCAGTGTATATTAGTTCTAGCATGTGTATAACAGCATCATTTGTGCTTTTATTAGTCCTGAATCCAGACTGACAGGGGTTTAGTATGTTGTGTGAGATAAGGTAGGAATAGATCTGTCTATGAATTAATTTTTCAAAGATTTTAGAGATCAGAGGTAAGTTAGAAATTGGTCTATAGTTATTCAAGTCCGCTTTGATCACCTCCTTTGTGGATCGAGGTGACCCTCGTTATTTTGAGAATTTCTGGGAAGGTGGAGGATTTGATGGATTTGTTAAAGAGTGTTGCAATTATTGGTGATAGTACTTGTGAAGTGGAAGTTAATTAATTTAGGCCCAGGTACACATATGTACAAATAAAACCAATGGACAGAAGTCTAATTGTTGTTTGAGACAAGTTTGTTATATCTTAAAACTGAACACTGTAAATTATACCAAAATAATCTTGTAGCAAGACATTCGTAGCTACTAAGAACAAATAAAATTCAAATATTTTATTAATTCACAGGTACACATTAGTACAATTACCATACCTAGTAACATACGTGTCAATCACCTAGTATAACCATAAAAAGTCAAGACAAAGTGACTTATTTCCATTTTACCCAAGCCAAAATTGTAGAACTACCAGTCACACAAGCTAGAAGCAATGACACAACTGTTATTGTTTACTATGTTAAGGGCCACCATAAATACTAAGACAGATGAAGCAAGTTTATTTACACAGGTACACATGGGTATAAGTTTCATACATTGTATATATTACCTTAGATAACTGAACCAGATAGTCACAATGAATCTTACTAAGTGTCTAGAAGTAAATACACATAGATCTAAGTGGATTGTGAAAAAGTGCAATTGCATTAAGTTTTATAACCTGCATGAACTGTATCACTTACTTACTTACTTACTTAATCACTGTAGACAACAAGAGCATTTCACTCCTCCATGGAAGATGTGTTCATTTAATATCACATACCTGCAAGAAGCTCATTGCTAGTAATCACTTCCTTAAATCACTTGTTAAAACAACTGCTCAAGAGGAAATTTCTCGCCTGGCTGGTAGTAATAAGTTATCACAAGTTATACACACTGATGAATATAAACAGGAGTCTTCTAGCAGGGCGGCATCTGCTCTTGTTGCCACCTCCCTAGTTAAGAACGATAATAAATTTGTTGAACTAGGCATAAGAATTAACAACTGGGCGTCTACACTGCAAACTGAATTGTTTACAATCCTAATGGCGCTAAAGCTAACTTATGACACTGAGCTTGACCAACTAGAATGTATCAATAATACTTGCACAAAGGATGAACATGGGGAATATATAATAGCTAAATTCAAATCCAAATACCTACAGAAACCTCTCACAGTGATAAACATCTACAGCGTACCAGTCAAATATTAGTCGTTTTAGTGAAAACCTAGGAAGTATGATAACTGATGCACACATGAATGAAGATCACTTACTACTCTCAGGAGACTTCAGTATAAATCTCCTGCAAGACCAGGACCCACATGTAACTGAATTCACAAACACTATGAGTAACTGCTTGTTGCTACCAACAGTAACAAAACCTACAAGAATTACAGACTAGTGTTTCCCTATTAGGCCACATCTGGACCAACACCATACCCCCTTTAAAATCAGGCATAATCACAGATAATACCACAGACCACTAACCTACCTTTCTCATAACCAATCTAGGCAAATTACCCCAAGACACTACTAAAGTAACCTTCAGGTTTCATAATGAGGAAGCAACAGCAATGACAAACATCGACTGGCAAACCGAGCTAGAAATCTATCCAGATACTGACGAATGTATTAATTTTCTAAAAAAAAAAAGACCCAATACCTCTATAACAAGCGCTGCCCTAAAAAAAAAAACTAATCAGATCACAACTAAGAGACTGAACAGTACCTGGCTAACACCCAGCATCCTCAAATCCATAAATATAAAGCACCAGCATGAAAAAAAGTACAGAATGGGTCACATAACCACAGACCAAACAAAACGTTACTCGTCTATCCTAACCAGCCTGATAAGAGGGGCAAAAAAAAAATTGTATTATGAGAACACATTATGCAACTTAAAAGGCGATATAAAAAAAGACCTGAAAAACCCTATCTGAAATTCTAGGAACAAAAAAGATATCAGGAAACAGAACAATCACAATAACAAAACCAGATGAACCCCAACTCCCACTTACTGAAACAGCAGACTCAATGTTTTCTTCTCTACCATAGAAAAAAACCTGGCGAGCAAAATCCCAAGCTCAAATACCCCACCTAATGACTACCTCACTGGCACCTACTCGAACACACTGTTCCTAGCTCCGACCAACCCAACAGAAGTCTCATTTATTATCAACACACTAAAGAACAAGGCAGGAGATTTAAATAATTTACCACCCTTTATATACAAAAAAGCTTCACAAGTGCTGTCTCCAATCATTGCAACACTCTTTAACAAATCCATCGAATCCTCTACCTTCCCCACAGTTCTCAAAATAGACAGGGTCACCCCGATACATAAAGAAGGAGATCAAGCAGACTTGAATAACTATAGGCCAATATCCAACTTACTCCTTCTCTCTAAAATCTTTGAACAATTAATTCATATGCGAATATATTCCTACCTCATCTCTCACAACATACTTAACCTCTGTCAGTTTGGGTTCAGGCCTAATAAAAATACTAATGATGCTATTATACACATGCTAGCACAAATATACACTGCACTCGAGAAAAAAGAAGTCCCATTGGGGATCTTCATTGATTTATGTAAAGCTTTTGATACAGTTGACCACGATTTGCTCCACATAAAATTATCAAACTGTGGTATAAGAGGGCACTCCTTCAACTACCTAAAGTCATACCTTAGCAACAGAAGCCAATATATGTACACAAATGGAGCAAACTCTTCCACACAGCCAATTACAGTTGGTGTCCCACAGGGAAGTGTCCTTGGCTCTCTTCTCTTTCTGATTTACGTAAACGACCTACCAAATGCACCACAACTACTCAAACCCACACTATTTGCAGATGACACTAATGTCTTCTCTCACCCAAGCCCAGTTACCTGGAGTTTACCTGGAGAGAGTTTCGGGGGTCAACGCCCCCGCGGCCCGGTCTGTGACCAGGCCTCCTGGTGGATCAGCCCCTGATCAACCAGGCTGTTGCTGCTGGCTGCACGCAAACCAACGTACGAGCCACAGCCCGGCTGATCAGGAACTGACTTTAGGTGCTTGTCCAGTGCCAGCTTGAAGACTGCCAGGGGTCTGTTGGTAATCCCCCTTATGTGTGCTGGGAGGCAGTTGAACAGTCTCGGGCCCCTGACACTTATTGTATGGTCTCTTAACGTGCTAGTGACACCCCTGCTTTTCATTGGGGGGATGGTGCATCGTCTGCCAAGTCTTTTGCTTTCGTAGTGAGTGATTTTCGTGTGCAAGTTCGGTACTAGTCCCTCTAGGATTTTCCAGGTGTATATAATCATGTATCTCTCCCTCCTGCGTTCCAGGGAGTCATGCTAGCCAATACTGTAAATACAGAATTACAGAAAATATCTACCTGGATGATGATTAACAAACTTGCCTTCAATATTGACAGATTCTACTACATTCAGTTTGGGAACAGATTATTATTATTATAATCAAGGGGAAGCGCTAAACCCGGAGGATTATACAGCGCCTGGGGGGGGTATGTGGAAGGCATTCAGGCTTAATTCGGGGAATTGGAGCACAGATCCAATTGGGAACAGAACTACAGATGTTCCTCTTAACATAATGATAAACGGATCACCTATCACAAAGCTCACAGAGGGAAAATTCTTAGGAATCCACCTAGCATTGTGCTAGGTGCCAAGATATTGGTCCAGTGTGGTGAGAATGGTATAGCACTGCGTACCTGGTTCCAAGGTTCGAGTCTCCTTCAGCAAGAGATCAGTGTTTGTGTGTGTGTATATATATATATATATATATATATATATATATATATATATATATATATATATATAAACTGAATGTAAATACATAATAATTTATAGAAAAAATATTTTGTGTATGATAATTACACACAGCATTTGTGTAATTACGGATACATGAATTATTAAGTGCAACATAAAACAGGTAAAGCAAACGAATACACTGTTAAACATACATGATAGGCATTACCCACACGGATGTTATGATTCCACTGTAGATCGACCGTACCTTACAAACCAAGTTTCCCAAAAATTTTCTTCGATTCGTATCAATAAGCAAATTACTTAACAATCTGTGCTAGACCCTAATGGAAATAAGTCACTCTGTGACTTTTTTGGGTTATCCTGGGTTCTTTACACATATACTGATATGTATGATAATCTATGTAACTGTATTTGTGTTAACCCGAATAAACTTACTTACGTAGCAGCCACGGGAAAACATAAATGATAATGTTTATGTAAAGTATGTGTTTCAGGTGACAATGTTTACGTAAAGTATGTGTTTCAGGTGACAATGTTTACGTAAAGTATGTGCTTCAGGTGACAATGTTTACGTAAAGCATGTGTTTCAGGTGATAATGTTTACGTAAAGCATGTGTTTCAGGTGATAATGTTTACGTAAAGTATGTGTTTCAGGTGATAATGTTTACGTAAAGCATGTGTTTCAGGTGATAATGTTTACGTAAAGTATGTGTTTCAGGTGATAATGTTTACGTAAAGTATGTGTTTCAGGTGATAATGTTTACGTAAAGCATGTGTTTCAGGTGATAATGTTTACGTAAAGTATGTGTTTCAGGTGATAATGTTTACGTAAAGTATGTGTTTCAGGTGATAATGTTTACGTAAAGCATGTGTTTCAGGTGATAATGTTTACGTAAAGTATGTGTTTCAGGTGATAATGTTTACGTAAAGCATGTGTTTCAGGTGATAATGTTTACGTAAAGCATGTGTTTCAGGTGATAATGTTTACGTAAAGCATGTGTTTCAGGTGATAATGTTTACGTAAAGTATGTGTTTCAGGTGATAATGTTTACGTAAAGTATGTGTTTCAGGTGATAATGTTTACGTAAAGCATGTGTTTCAGGTGATAATGTTTACGTAAAATATATTTCAAGTGTGTTGTTTCAGACGAGAGAGATATATTATAATCTACACTTGGAAAATCCTAGAAGGAATGGTCGGAAATCTGCACACATAAATCACTCCCTACTAAAGTAAAAGACAGGGCAGGCGGTGCAAAATACCCCCAATGAAAAGTAAGGGCGCCATTGGTACACAGAGAGAAACCACCATAATTGTCCGGGGCCCAAGACTGTTCAACAGCCCCCCACCAAGCATAAGGGAAATTACCAATAAACCCCTGGCTGCCTTAAGAGGGAACTGGACAAATACTTAAAGTCTGTGCCGGATCAGCCGGGCTGTGGCTCGTACGTTGGACTACATGCGGCCAGCAGTAACTGCCTGGTTGATCAGGCCCTGATCCGCCGGGAGGCCTGGTCGTGGACCGGGCCGCGGGGGCGTTGATCCCCGGAATACCCAGCAGGTAGAGCGGTGTACTGGGGTGGGAGGCCGGACCCACTGATGCAGCCTTCTGTCTCACCCAAGACTCAGTGTCCCACTGACCTGTGTTCAGTACGGTGTTGCTGCTCTTTCTCCAAAACTTTTTTTGACTTAAATTTTTACTAAACATTAAGAGATAATTCACTTTATTAGTTGACGGTTTAAATGAACATAAAGTGGAAAGTGTGAGCTTTACGAGTGTAGATACCAGGATATTTGTTTCCTCTCGGAAAGTAAGCAAATCGAAATTATTGATCTTGGGGAAACTTGTCATAGTCTGTACTGACGTGTAAGGACTGAATTGTCCTGGTTTCTCCTAACCAACAAAGTTTCGCTGAAGACAGTTACTCGCCCCATTATTGTCTGGACAAAGTATCAGGTGTCACCCACAGTTGCTGCCTGTCACTACCACCTCCCTCACCAGGTGTGCTCAATTATACTTTGCTTCCTACGTTTTGTTTTCACTCATATACTTTCTCAGTTAATCCTTTATGCTTGTTTTGATGTAAACAATTTATCAGCCATATATTATTTCATTGTGATCATTTATTTATATAAATTAGATGCATTTTTATAAGAAGGTTGTATTTTCCTATTCAAATATAGAGGGACAGTAAGTTCAAACACATTTTGATCGTATAATTAGATATTTTTTTGTTTAATTACGTATTTGAGTTTGTGATTATGATATCCAGTTCATGTCTCCGCCATTTGATTTTCTGTGGAAGATACGTACGATTATGACATTTATTAAATAAAACTTTTCGCCATAACTGTACGAATGTTAGGTTAGTAAAGATTTGTCAGGAAACAAGACGTATGCTACCTGACGCGGGTCTCAGTCATATGATGACCCGCAGCTAGAGCTTTTGGTCACCTGACCGGTCCTTCTGCTGGCTTACCCCTCCACCCCCTTTAAAATTTTTGGTTATAATTATAACCAAGTGAATTGTGTGTTAACGTGTGTTCTGCATCTTGGTATCATACCCTGTACATTTATCTTCATATTGACTGAGCAGAATTAGCGTTCTCATATTGTATGAATATCTGCATAGTTTCCTGTGTTTGTTAGCTTCTCTTGTCGTGTATACTGCTCTGGTTGAAATATTTCCCTATATCTGTGACTGTTGTTTGCAGCTTCCATCGGTATCATCTTATTCTGGATCCTTGCTTTGTCTGCGTTTATATTGCTCAGTATATTGCTCTCACAGTCTTTATGCTCTGCAGTCTTAGACAATAAGTTATAAAGTGAAACATTTTTTTTTAGTAGTTTTCTCATATTTATTTAATTTGTAGGTTTGAAGGTAATCCAATGTACATGGCTCATGAAAGTCACAATTCACCACTAACATAAGGTATGTCCGTACATACACACCTAGTATATACAGTTATTTTATATAAAATTTAGACATATTTGAGTATGTTTTTTTTTTGTTCTGAATATTTATCGTGTATTATTTTCTCTCATACCTGGAATTTACATGGAGTCGCTTCTATACGTTACCTCCGCGGCACGATACCAGACTAGGCCTGGTTTGCCGTCCTGATTCATTAAGTTGCTAACGAATTCCAACGTATGCACCACAGTCCGAATGATCAGGAGCAGTTTTGCGGAATCTGTCTAGTTTCTTTTTAAAGACACCTAGGGGTTTGTTGGTAATCTTCCTTATGTAGTAAGGGAGGGTGTTGAAGAGTCGAGATCTCTTAACACTTATTGAGTTCAATCTGTGTAGTCATCGCTCTGCTGCTTATTGTTGGAGGTATCCTGCACCGTCTGCCAAGCTTCTTGTGTTCCTAAGTAGCAATTTCAGTGTGCAGGTTTGGGACCAATGCCTCAATTCAGCATCTTTCAGATATAGATTATGACGTATTTTACTCGCTTGCATTCTAACTGCGCTCATTAGAACGTAGGCGAGAAAAATACATCATAATCCTAACTTTAAAGACCCACGCTGGTTTTGGCTTTTGTGATTTTGAGTAATTTAGAGACAAATGGAGAGATGTCTTTTAAGGACAGCCTGTGTAATTTTGCCCACTGCAACATGCTTTGGCTCGCTTGAAGGAGCGACGTGAGGCGTTGCTACTTCTCCAGACTTAATATACTTAGTGTTGACCTACCTATAGCGCTAACTTAATGTTAACTTAGTTATAGTTCCGACTTTATGTTCACTTATACCGTTGATCTAAAGGAATACAGAATATTTTCAAAGCGTGCTGTATAATATTCCTCATATCAAAATATTGGTGAAAAAATAAAAGAATAAAAATAAATATAAACAGATTATAATATATATATATATATATATATATATATATATATATATATATATATATATATATATATATATATATATATATATATATATATATATATATATATATATATCAAGTCGGTCGTCTCCCACCGAGGCAGGGTGACCCAAAAAGAAAGAAAATCCCCAAAAAGAAAATACTTTCATCATCGTTCAACATTTTCACCTCACTCATACATAATCACTGTCTTTGCAGAGGCTCCCAGATACAACAGTTTAGAAGCATATATAAAGATACACAACATATCCCTCCAAACTGCCAATATTCCAAACCCTTCCTTTAGAGTGCAGGCATTGTACTTCCCATTTCCAGGACTCAAGTCCGGCTATATAAAAATAACCGATTTCCCTGAATCACTTCACTAAATATTACCCTGCTCACACTCCAATAGCTCGTCAGGTTCCAAATACCATTCGTCTCCATTCACAACTATCGAACACACTCATGCACGCCTGCTGGAAGTCCAAGCCCCTCGCCCACAAAACCTCCCTTACCCCTTCCTTCCAACCTTTTCGAGGACGACCCCTACCCCGCCTTCCTTCCCCTACAGATTTATACGCTCTCCATGTCATATTACTTTGATCCATTCTCTCTAAATGACCAAACCACCTCAACAACCCCTCTTCAGCCCTCTGAGTAATACTTTTATTAACTCCACACCTTCTCCTAATTGCCACACACCGAATTTTCTGCGTAATATTTACACCACACATTGCCCTTAGGACATCTCCACTGCCTCCAACCGCCTCCTCGCTGCAGCATTTACAACCCAAGCTTCACACCCATATAAGAGTGTTGGTACTACTATACTTTCATACATTCCCTTCTTTGCCTCCATAGATAACGTGTTTTGTCTCCACATATACCTCAACGCACCACTCGCCTTTTTTCCCTCATCAATTCTATGATTAACCTCATATATATATATATATATATATATATATATATATATATATATATATATATATATATATATATATATATATATATATATTAGATTTCAAGAATGCGTTCAATCTCCTGAAAAGAGACGTGGTATTAGCAGCAGTACAAGAACATTTCCCTGGTCTCTTCCCTTTTGTTTCAGCTGGGTATAGCAAGGAATCAATGCTTCTCTTTGGAGAGCATGAAATCACATCATCAGAGGGTGTCCAACAAGGAGATCCTCTTGCACCATTTCTCTTCTGTATTGCAGTTAGGGAAATCACTGTCAGACTGACCAGCGAGCTAAACATCTGGTTCCTAGATGATGGCACACTAGCAGGTACAAAGGAGTCCCTCCTACATGACCTTACACAGGTAATGACACGGGGACAGGAAATGGGTCTCATCCTGAATCCATCCAAATGTGAAATCATCTCAGTCAGTCAACAAGTGATAAATGCAGTGAGATCAAAACTACCAGGAGCAGCAGTCATTGCCCCCACAAATAGTGTCTTGCTAGGAGCACCTCTGGGAAGCAATGCCATTGACACAATTCTCAGGAAGAAATTGGAAGAGTTAAGGAGAATGGAACAACGAATAGGCAATCTGGACACCCACGATGCCTTGTACCTTCTCACAAAGTGCTTGAGTCTGCCCAGGTTGACATATTTCCTAAGATGTGCACCTTCATATGATAACCCTATACTGCACGAATATGACAGTATTCTGAGGCAGATTTTTACGAAAGTACTTAACCTTACTCTAGAAGACGGGCAGTGGAACCAAGCTACACTTCCAGTCAGACTAGGAGGCATTGGTGTCCGCAAGTCATCACAGATTGCGTTACCTGCTTTTCTGTCCTCGTGTATTGCATCCAGAGAGCTTGTAGCAGCGATTCTCCCTGAACATCTTAGGGACAAGATTGGAGCCCAGGACCAAAAATTCATTGACGGAGCAATGATCTGGGATAATCTAACGGGCTCAGAAACCAGACCTGCTCCCCCCAACAACTACAAACAATCGCACTGGGATGGTCCAATAGTGGAAAATATAGCCTCAACGATGCTTCAGAGTGTGTCAGGGAAGGATAGAGCCCGCCTGCTGGCAGTGAGAGCCCCTCATGCTGGGGACTTTCTGTTGGCTGTTCCCAACTCCAGCCTTGGCACACGCCTCGACCCACAGACCATCCGCATCGGTGTTGCCCTTCGACTTGCCGCCCCTATTCTCGCCAAACACAGGTGTATTTGTGGCAGTGAAGCAGCAGACCGATTCGGGTACCATGGTCTTGTGTGCCGTAAATCCGAGGGAAAGATTGCAAGACATGAGGAGGTTAATAACATTATCAAGAGGAGCCTCACAACAGCTGGATGCCCAGCAGTAAGGGAGCCACCCCAACTATGCAGATCTGATGGCAGCCAGAAGCGTCCAGATGGTATCACCCTTCAAGCCTGGACAGATGGGAAGCAGGTGGTGTGGGACTATACATGTGCATCTACCTTGGCTGATACCTATCTCCAATACACCAGGGAGGAAGGAGGGGCAGCTGCCAGCTTTAGGGAGTCCCAAAAGTCTAGAAAATATGGAGAACTTGCCCATCATTATATGTTTGTTCCCATAGGCTCAGAGACCCTTGGCTCATGGGGAAAGAGTGCATCTAATTTCCTTAAGGAGCTGGGAAAAAGACTCATCAGGGTAACTAGGGATCCCAGGGCAGCTAGTTTTCTGTTCCAGCGGCTCAGCGCGGCTGTTCAAAGGGGTAATGCATGCTGCATTTTGGGCACACGCCCCAGCTCTGAGGAGCTGGATGAGATTTTCGCCTTATAATCGGTGATACACACGTAACAACATGTATATATATATATATATATATATATATATATATATATATATATATACATATGTATATGTATATGTATATGTATATATATATATATATGCCACCTTTATATCAACAATGTATCTCTTAAATCTTCTGTGCCATATTATGTAATAAAATATTCCTATTGGTAAAAAAAAAATAGTTTAAAAGATGGGGTGGTAGGGGAAGTGGAATATTCAAACGGCTTCAGGAAGAAATCCAAATATTCTTTCTTGAAGCCTTTTTATCCACTTCTCCGAGGCTATGGGTCCCACAATTTACACCAGAGGTGGACCCCATCCTATGTTATACATACATACATATATATATATATATATATATATATATATATATATATATATATATATATATATATATATATATATAATATAGGGAGGTACCACCTCTAGAACTGTCGTAGGGAAGAATAAACTTGCTTCATAGAGATCAGAGATTGTATATTTCGCCTGCTTTTGCGAATTCCTTGCATATATATATATATATATATATATATATATATATATATATATATATATATATATATATATATATATATATATATATATATATATATATATATATATAGTAGGTAGTAGGTTGGTAGACATCAACCACCCAGGGAGGTACTACCGTCCTGCCAAGTGAGTGTAAAACGAAAGCCTGTAATTGTTTTACATGATGGTATTATTGCTGGTGTCTTTTGTCTGTCTCATAAATATGCAAGATTACAGGCATGTCTTGCTACTTCTACTTACACTTAGGTCACACTACACATACATGTACACGTTTATTTATACACACTCATCTGAGTTTTCTTTGATTTTATCTTAATAGTTCTTGGTCTTATTACTTTTCCTTTTATATCCATGGGGAAGTGGAATAAGAATCTTTCCTCCGTAAGCCATGCGTGTTGTAAAAGTCAACTAAAATGTCGGGAACAATGGGCTAGTAACCCCTTTTCCTGTAAAGATTACTAAAAAGAATAAGAAGAAAATTGTCAAAGTGGGAAGTCTGAATGTGCGTGGATGTTGGGCAAATGATAAGAAAGAGATGATTGTGGATGTTATGAATGAGAAGAAACTGGATGTCCTGGCTTTAAGTGAAACAAAGCTGAAGGGGGTGGGAGAGTTTCAATGGAGAGGAATAAATGGGATTAGGTCAGGGGTTTCAAATAGAGTTAGAGCTAAAGAAGTAGCAATAATGTTGAAGGATAAGCTATGGCAGGAAATCAGGGACTACAAATGTATAAATTCAAGGATTATGTGGAGTAAAATAAAGATTGGATGTGAAAAGTGGGTTATAGTAAGCGTGTATGCACCTGGAGAAGAGAGAAGTGTAGAGGAGAGAGAGAGATTCTGGGAAATGTTGAGTGAATGCGTGGGGAGTTTTGAATCAAGTGTGAGAGTAATGGTGGTTGGGGATTTCAATGCTAAAGTGGGTAAAAATGTTATGGAGGGAGTAGTAGGTAAATTTGGGGTGCCAGGGGTAAATGTAAATGGGGAGCCTTTAATTGAGCTATGTGTAGAAAGAAATTTGGTAATAAGTAATACATATTTTATGAAAAAGAGGATAAATAAATATACAAGGTATGATGTAGCACGTAATGAAAGTAGTTTGTTAGATTATGTATTGGTGGATAAAAGGTTGATGGGTAGGCTCCAGGATGTACATGTTTATAGAGGGGCAACTGATATATCGGATCATTATTTAGTTGTAGCTACAGTTAGAGTAAGAGGTAGATGGGAAAAGAGGAAGGTGGCAACAACAAGTAAGAGGGAGGTGAAAGTGTATAAACTAAGGGAGGAGGAAGTTCGGGCGAGATATAAGCGACTATTGGCAGAAATGTGGGCTAGTGCAAAGATGAGTAGTGGGGGGGTTGAAGAGGGTTGGAATAGTTTAAAAAATGCAGTATTAGAATGTGGGGCAGAAGTTTGTGGTTATAGGAGGGTGGGGGCAGGAGGAAAGAGGAGTGATTGGTGGAATGATGAAGTAAAGGGTATGATAAAAGAGAAAAAGGTAGCTTATGAGAGGTTTTTACAAAGCAGAAGTGTTATAAGAAGAGCAGAGTATATGGAGAGTAAAAGAAAGGTGAAGAGAGTGGTGAGAGAGTGCAAAAGGAGAGCAGATGATAGAGTGGGAGAGGCACTGTCAAGAAATTTTAATGAAAATAAAAAAAAAATTTGGAGTGAGTTAAACAAGTTAAGAAAGCCTAGGGAAAGTATGGATTTGTCAGTTGAAAACAGAGTAGGGGAGTTAGTAGATGGGGAGAGGGAGGTATTAGGTAGATGGCGAGAATATTTTGAGGAACTTTTAAATGTTGAGGAAGAAAGGGAGGCGGTAATTTCATGCACTGGCCAGGGAGGTATACCATCTTTTAGGAGTGAAGAAGAGCAGAATGTAAGTGTGGTGGAGGTACGTGAGGCATTACGAAGAATGAGAGGGGGTAAAGCAGCTGGAAGTGATGGGATCATGACAGAAATGTTAAAAGCAGGGGGGGATATAGTGTTGGAGTGGTTGGTACTTTTGTTTAATAAATGTATGAAAGAGGGGAAGGTACCTAATGATTGGCAGAGAGCATGTATAGTCCCTTTATATAAAGGGAAAGGGGACAAAAGAGATTGTAAAAATTATAGAGGAATAAGTTTACTGAGTATACCAGGAAAAGTATACGGTAGGGTTATAATTGAAAGAATTAGAGGTAAGACAGAATGTAGGATTGCGGTTGAGCAGGGAGGCAAGTATATGGAATAGGTGGTAAGTTACTAAATGCTGTTAAGAGTTTTTATGAGGATAGTGAGGCTCAGGTTAGGGTGTGTAGAAGAGAGGGAGACTACTTCCCGGTAAAAGTAGGTCTTAGACAGGGATGTGTAGTGTCACCATGGTTGTTTAATATATTTATAGATGGGGTTGTAAAAGAAGTAAATGCTAGGGTGTTCGGGAGAGGGGTGGGATTAAATTTGGGGGAATCAAATTCAAAATGGGAATTGACACAGTTACTTTTAGCTGATGATACTGTGCTTATGGGAGATACTAAAGAAAAACTGCAAAGGTTAGTGGATGAGTTTGAGAATGTGTGTAAATGTAGAAAGTTGAAAGTGAACATAGAAAAGAGTAAGGTGATGAGGGTATCAAATGATTTAGATAAAGAAAAATTGGATGTCAAATTGGGGAGGAGGAGTATGGAAGAAGTGAATGTTTTCAGATACTTGGGAGTTCACGTGTCGGCGGATGGATTTATGAAGGATGAGGTTAATCATAGAATTGATGAGGGAAAAAAGGTGAGTTGTGCATTGAGGTATATGTGGAGTCAGAAAACGTTATCTATGGAGGCAAAGAAGGGAATGTATGAAAGTATAGTAGTACCAACACTCTTATATGGATGTGAAGCTTGGGTGGTAAATGCAGCAGCGAGGAGACGGTTGGAGGCAGTGGAGATGTCCTGTCTAAGGGCAATGTGTGGTGTAAATATTATGCAGAAAATTCGGAGTGTGGAAATTAGGAGAAGGTGTGGAGTTAATAAAAGCATTAGTCAGAGGGCTGAAGAGGGGTTGTTGAGGTGGTTTGGTCATTTAGAGAGAATGGATCAAAGTAGAATGACATGGAAAGCATATAAATCTATAGGGGAAGGAAGGCGAGGTAGGGGTCGTCCTCGAAAGGGTTGGAAAGAGGGGGTAAAGGAGGTTTTGTGGGCGAGGGGCTTGGACTTCCAGCAAGTGTGCATGAGCGTGTTAGATAGGAGTGAATGGAGATGAATGATACTTGGGACCTGACGATCTGTTGGAGTGTGAGCAGGGTAATATTTAGTGAAGGGATTCAGGGAAACCGGTTATTTTCATATAGTCGGACTTGAGCCCTGGAAATGGGAAGTACAGTGCCTGCACTTTAAAGGAGGGGTTTGGGATATTGGCAGTTTGGAGGGATATGTTGTGTATCTTTATACGTATATGCTTCTAAACTGTTGTATTCTGAGCACCTCTGCAAAAACAGTGATAATGTGTGTGGTGAAAGTGTTGAATGATGATGAAAGTATTTTCTTTTTGGGGATTTTCTTTCTTTTTTGGGTCACCCTGCCTCGGTGGGAGACGGCCGACTTGTTAAAAAAAGGTGTATATATATATATATATATATATATATATATATATATATATATATATATATATATATATATATATATATATATATATATATATAGTATATATATATATATATATATGTCGTGCCGAATATGTAAAACTGGTCAATTAGCAAGAACTCATTTAAAATTAAGTCCTTTCTAACATTTTCTCTTATACGTTTAAAGATATATTTTTTTCATTAATATTGATGTAAAAATTTATAATTTTGCACCAAAAGGAACTTAGAAAACTTACCTAACCTTATTATAATAAGAACAATTTATTTTAGCCTAACGCAACTAAATATATTTTAGATTTGTTTACAATAATTTAATACTAAACAAACACAGTGAAATATATTCTTTTCGTTAGGTTCAGAATGATTTTGGCGAAATTATTGCATACACAAATTTTCAATTGTCCTATATGGCAAGATGAGCGTTGCTATTTAAGCCAAGATAGCAAGTTCTGCCTATTCGGCACGGCATTATATATATATATATATATATATATATATATATATATATATATATATATATATATATATATATATATATATATATATATATATATTTATATTTATATATAATCAACACCTGTAATTAAAGAGAAACCGTGTGGGAATCAAACCATTAGCTTCGTGTGTGCTAATTTAGTTATGTTAGCTAAAATAGGAGGAATGAATGTCGGTGCACAATAACCATTCAGCATAGTGCAGTAATAACAAAGTTCTTGTTCTAACCAGAGAACAAGACTAATATATTAGGATTCAGGCAAACTTATAATGGCCAACGTGAGAACGACGTGTTGGACACTTGTAATATATTTTCGCTTTTTGTAATATCCTTTTACACCATAATTTGCTAAGAACTTTCCATGAGGACTTGATGCCTAGTTTAAGGTATACTTGTAAATAGGAACATTCTTTTATGTTCGTGAGTGACCACGTGCCCCTGAGCGTGGGTGTGGCCACGTGCCCCTGAGCGTGGGTAACCATGTGCCCCTGAGCGTGGGTGACCATGTGCCCCTGAGCGTGGGTGATCATGTGCCCCTGAGCGTGAGTGACCATGTGCCCCTGAGCGTGGGTGACCATGTGCCCCTGAGCGTGGGTGACCATGTGCCCCTGAGCGTGGGTGACCATGTGCCCCTGAGCGTGGGTGACCATGTGCCCCTGAGCGTGGGTGACCATGTGCCCCTGAGCGTGGGTGACCATGTGCCCCTGAGCGTGGGTGACCATGTGCCCCTGAGCGTGGGTGACCATGTGCCCCTGAGCGTGGGTGACCATGTGCCCCTGAGCGTGGGTGACCATGTGCCCCTGAGCGTGGGTGACCATGTGCCCCTGAGCGTGGGTGACCATGTGCCCCTGAGCGTGGGTGACCATGTGCCCCTGAGCGTGGGTGACCATGTGCCCCTGAGCGTGGGTGATTCATTTTCATTAACTATTTATAACCTCAAGAACAGTTATGCTCGTGGTGTTCTCTCTTCAAGTTCAGTCTACCGTAATTTTTTTGTTTCCATCATTGTTGTTGCACTTACTGCCTCATAAACCGTTCCATTGTTCAGTGCAGAAAAAACTGTCTGGTGTCCTTTTAAAAAGTAGCTCTTCTTCCGTAGTTAATATATCTGGCCTCGTGTTGTGTCTGTTGATGGGGTTTTATGAAGTTTTCTTGGCAATTCTTTCTTATCGTTTTATCATCTTAAATGTTATTATTATGTCTCCTATTTTCCTTGTATCAGATAAACATGGCATTTGAGGTATATTATGGAAACATTTGCAACTTTGAAATATAGAGTAGAAACATTGGGCGTGTTTCTTTCCACCTGTTGTCTATGTTCCCCATCAGTAAAATGGGTACCTGGGTGTTAGGCGACTGGTGTGGGTCGCATCCTGGGACACTGACCTAATTTGCCCGACATGCGGAGCATAACAAGGGGCTTTCTATATAGTAGTATGTCATTGTTGTCAGCTAGGCCTGTATACCACGTACATGTACTTGTAGTAAATAAAGATATTATTATTATTATTATTATTATTATTATTATTATTATTATTATTATTATTATTATTATTATTATATTTAGGAAACTTCAGTTTTGAACATGCGGGCCTGACTAATCTCCCGTGAGGCAAAACGTAGTCAAAATAATATTCAAACGTTGCAAATGCGTCAGTTTATCAAAGTTTATTATCGGTACACTTTTACTTATGCTGTCGAAGATGGTATATTCAGCGACAACCTTCCTTCGTAACTTTTTTTTTTTATAACTCAAGAGTTTGTCCACGTGATATTTTTTTAAGGTGCGGCCACCATACCATCATTACACATTACAGTTTTGGTCTCGTATATGTTGTGAACAGTTTTGTTAACATTTCCCCGTTCATATATCTGAAGGCTATTTTGAAGTTGGCCAGTGTTGCATACATCCATATTACATACAGAAGTAACTTTTTATAATTTCCTCCTGAGTGGATAAACGTAGTTTCCTGAGCGTTGGTGAATGAGATTTTTTGAATGGCTGAAAGCGATTTCTTGAGCATATGGATAAATGAGCATGGGTGAATGTGTGGTTGGTTGAACGCTGGTATCTGCAGACAAGTGAACGCCACGCCTGTACACGAGTAAACTCGCAAAACAAAGTACCGTTTTCCCCGAGGCTGGGAGTTCAGAGGTGAGTTTAAACTGGTTGTGGCGACCGTGGGTTGTGTGGGCTGCAACCACACTGAAAAAACCCGTTCTCCATCCACCTGCATATTCGCTTCTACGTTTCAATAGCTCTGAAACTCGCAGAATACGGCAAAGTGGGAAATTGATTTTATAGCTGAGAGTTGTAAAGAAAGAGACAGTATATAGAAATTTTCTTATAATTATTCATTTTATTAATACATTGGCAGTTTTCCACCAAGGGGTGGCCCGAAAAAGAAAAACTCATCATTCACCCCATCACTGTCTTCCCGGACTCAAGTTCGGCCTGCCGGTTTCCCTGAATCCCTTCATAAATGTTACCTTGCTCACTCTCAAACAGCACGTCAACACCTAAAAACCATTTGTCTCCATTCGTTCCTATCTAACATGCTCACGCATGCTTGCTGTAAGACCAAACCCCTCGCAAATAAAACCTCCTTTACCCCTCCCTCCAAACTTTCCTAGGCCGACCCCTACCCCGCCTTCCCTCCACAACAGATTTATACACTCGAAGTCATTCTATATCGTTCCATCCTCTCTACATGTTCAAACTATCTCAATAACTCCTCAGCCCTATGGATAATAGTTTTGGTAATCCCATACCTCCTCCTAATCTCCAAACTAAGGATTCTGCATTATATTCACACCACACATTGCCCTCAGGCATGGCATCTCCACTGCCTCCAGCCTTCTTGTTGCAACATTCACCACCCATGCTTCACACCCATATAAGAGCGTTGGCATAACTATACTCTCATATATTCCCCTCTTTGCTTCTATGGATAAAGATCTTTGTCTCCACAGACTCCTCAGTGCACCACTCACCTTTTTCCCCTCGTTTATTCCATTATTCACCTCATTTTTCATAGACCCATCTGCTGACACGTCCTCTCCCAAGTTTCTGAAAACATTCACCTCCTCCATACGCTCTCCCTCCAGTCTGATATCCAGTCTTTCATTACTTATTTTTTTTGTTATCCTCATCACCTTACTCTTTCCTATATTCACTTTTAATTTCCTTCTTTTACATACCCTGCCAAACTCATCCACCAACCTCTGCAACTTCTCATCAGAATCTCCCAGAACCACAGTGTCATCAGCAAAAAGCAATTGTGACAACTCCCCCTTCGTGTTAGATTCTTTATCTTTTAACCCCAACACCTCTTGCCAACACCCGAGCATTCACTTCTCTTACAACTCAATATATAAATATATTGAACAACCACGGTGACATCACACATCCCTGTCTAAGGCCTACTTCTCCTTCTCTCCTACATACTCTAGCCTGAGCCTCACTATCCTCGTAAAAACACTTCACTGCTTTTAATAACCTTCCTCATATTCCATACATTTGTAGCATCTGCCACATTGCCCCCCTATCTACCCTATCATAGGTACCTAGGGATTGACAGAGAGCATGCATAGTTCCTGTGTATAAAGACAAAGGGGACCTTAAAAGAGTGCAAAAATTACATTGGAATAAGTCTGTTGAGTATACCTGGTAAAGTGTATGGTAGTTATTATTGCAAGAATTAGGAGTAAGATGCAGAGCAGGATAGTAGATGAACAAGGAGGCTTTAGGAAGGGTAGGGGGTGTATAGACCAAGTGTTTACAGTGAAACACATAGGTGAACAGTATTTAGATAAGGGTAAAGAGGCTTTTGAAGCATTTATAGATTTGGAAAAGGTGTATGATATGGTTATATTTATATGAAGCGCAAAACCCGTATGGGTCATAATAGCACAATGAATAGTGCAGGCTCGATCCTCTGTCTACAATCATCTGTTCGCTAACCAACAACGTTCTGCAGCTTGATAATGAAAGGTTCCTGATTCAAGGAAATGGAACTACCTTTCCGTTCCTTGGATCAGATCTGTTTACCTCAGTCCTAGGGCAACGTGTGACTCACATAGGTTTAACATTTCTTGATTCAAATCATTTATTTTTACTTCAGAATTTCTGTATATAAAAAAAAATATTGTAATCTAAATTCTAGATGCAGGATGCATATCATAGAGGGCAAAACTTGATGTAGTCTTAATATATATATATATATATATATATATATATATATATATATATATATATATATATATATATATATATATACAGTAGTCCCTCGCTTTTCGTAGTTCTCGGCAATAGTAAATTTCGCCAATCATAGGAGTGTTTTCGTATAAACATGGACTCGCTTTTCATAGGTTGACTCGCGAATAATAGTTCATCCAGGACGCTTACGCACGGTGTGAGCAGGGGAGGCCTCCCTACCCAGCCAGTCTGGCATTGTTTACCAGTGAGTGAAGGTCTCCTCAAGTGCTCCTACGAAATATTTCATAATATTTCACTCATTTTAGTGCTTGCAAGTACTAAATAAGCTACCATGGCTCCAAAGAAAGCTCCTAGTGCCAAGCCTGTGGTAAAGAATGTGAGAAATATGTACAGTGACAAAGTCTTGTACCATTTTAGGGAAGTGTTAAAGAGATGCCAGAAACAGAGCTCTCTCCACAGTCACTTTGCGAGACAGGACTAGAGTGACTCTCAAGGTGGTCCTAGTGGCATTAAGAAACAGAGAAGAGAAGCAACCCCAGAGAAGCAATTGGTACCTGAGGTGTTGCTGGAAGGGGATTCCCCTTCCAAACTGTAAACAATCCAATCTCTCTCCTCCTCCAGTCTCCCATACACTAAGAAGAATCTCCAATAAAGGTAAGTGTTATGCTGTTAACGTTTCATTCATCATTTCAAATTGTATTGTTTATGTTTTACATGTATATTTCATGTAATTTTTTTTTGTTTTAATACTTCTGAGTGTCAGAAACGGATTAATTGTATTTACATTATTTCTTATGGGGAAAATTGATTCGCAAATCGTAAATTTCGTTTATAGTAGCTCCTCCAGGAACGGATTAATTACGAAAAACGAGGGACCACTGTATATATATATATATATATATATATATATATATATATATATATATATATATATATATATATATATATATATATATATATATATATATATATATAATCATCTATATATATATATAATGGGGTCCACCTCTGGTGTAAATTGTGGGACCCATAGCCTCGGAGAAGTGGATAAAAAGGCTTCAAGGAAGAATATTTGGATTTCTTCCTGAAGCCGTTTGAATGTTCCACTTCCCCTACCACCCCATCTTTTCATTTTTTTTTTTACCAATAGGAATATTTTATTACATATGGTACAAAGATTTAAGAGATACATTGTTGATATAAAGGTGACATATAAGGTACATGTTGTTACGTGTGTATCACCGATTATAAGGCGAAAATCTCATCCAGCTCCTCAGAGCTGGGGTGTGTGCCCAAAATACAGCAGGCATTACCCCTTTGAACAGCCGCACTGAGCCGCTGGAACAGAAAACTATCTGCCCTGGGATCTCTAGTTACCCTGATGAGTCTTTTTCCCAGCTCCTTAAGGAATTTAGATGCATTCTTTCCCCATGAGCCAAGGGTCTCTGAGCCTATGGGAACAAACATATAATGATGGGCAAGTTCTCCACATTTTCTAGAGTTTTGGGACTCCCTGAAGCTGGCAGCTGCCCCTCCTTCCTCCCTGGTGTATTGGAGATAGGTATCAGCCAAGGTAGATGCACATGTATAGTCCCACACCACCTGCTTTCCATCTGTCCAGGCTTGAATGGTGATACCATCTGGACACTTCTGGCTGCCATCAGATCTGCATAGCTGGGGTGGCTCCCTTACTGCTGGGCATCCAGCTGTTGTGAGGCTCCTCTTGATAATGTTATTAACTTCATGTCTTGCAATCTTTCCATATATATATATATATATATATATATATATATATATATATATATATATATATATATATATATATATATATATATAAAACAACACTGCACTAGCCAAGGATTCGAACCCATGTTGTACTGGCCTGCTTCATGGTAAGCGAGAACCACATGACGCTTTAAACCACAGGACCACCCAACCCTACAAGAATGGTGCAGTCAGCACAGAGCTAGCTGTTGGGCCGCCATCCGAGGGCATACGGAGGTGTGGGAGTTTCTAAGCCAATTTCATTCTCATCCCTGTTTGGTGTACTAGCCTCACGAGCAGCATTTATATATAATTTTAACCACGAACGAGTGGTTACACCTCCATATGCCATCGGATGGCGGCCCAACAGCTAGCTCTGTGCTGGCTGCGACGTTCTTCTAGGGTTGGGTGGTCCTGTGGTTTAAAGCGTCATGTGGTTTTCGCTTACCATGAGGCAGGCCAGTACAACATGGGTTCGAATCCTTGGCTAGCGCAGTGTTGTTGTTGATCAACACCACTCGTTCGTGGTTACAATAATATATATATATATATATATATATATATATATATTTCGACAAGTCGGCCGTTTCCCAAAGAGGCAGGGTGACCCAAAAAAAGAAAGAAAATCCCCAAAAAGAAAATACTTTCATCATCATTCAACACTTTCACCACACTCACACATTATCACTGTTTTTGCAGAGGTGCTCAGAATACAACAGTTTAGAAGCATATACGTATAAAGATACACAACATATCCCACCAAACTGCCAATATCCCAAACCCCTCCTTTAAAGTGCAGGCATTGTACTTCCCATTTCCAGGACTCAAGTCCGACTATATGGAAATAACCGGTTTCCCTGAATCCCTTCACTAAATATTACCCTGCTCACACTCCAACAGATCGTCTGGTCCCAAGTACCATTCGTCTCCATTCACTCCTATCTAACACGCTCATGCACGCTTGCTGGAAGTCCAAGCCCCTCGCCCACAAAACCTCCTTTACCCCCTCTCTCCAACCCTTTCGAGGACGACCCCTACCCCGCCTTCCTTCCCCTATAGATTTATATGCTTTCCATGTCATTCTACTTTGATCCATTCTCTCTAAATGACCAAACCACCTCAACAACCCCTCTTCTGCTCTCTGACTAATACTTTTATTAACTCCACACCTTTTCCTAATTTCCACACTCCGAATTTTCTGCATAATATTTACACCACACATTGCCTTTAGACAGGACATCTCCACTGCCTCCAACCGTCTCCTCCCTGCTGCATTTACCACCCAAGCTTCACATCCATATAAGAGTGTTGGTACTACTATACTTTCATACATTCCCTTCTTTGCCTCCATATATAACGTTTTTTGACTCCACATATACCTCAACGCACAACTCACCTTTTTTCCTTCATCAATTCTATGATTAACCTCATCCTTCATAAATCCATCCGCCGACACGTCAACTCCCAAGTATCTGAAAACATTCACTTCTTCCATACTTCTCCCAAATTTGATATCCATTTTTTCTTTATCTAAATCATTTGATACCCTCATCACCTTACTTTTTTCTATGTTCACTTTCAACTTTCTACCTTTACACACATTCCCAAACTCTTCCACTAACCTTTGCAATTTTTCTTTAGAATCTCCCATAAGCACAGTATCATCAGCAAAAAGTAACTGTGTCAATTCCCATTTTGAATTTGATTCCCCATAATTTAATCCCACCCCTCTCCCGAACACCCCTAGCATTTACTTCTTTTACAACCCCATCTATAAATATATTAAACAACCATGGTGACATCACACATCCCTGTCTAAGACCTACTTTTACCGGGAAGTAGTCTCCCTCTCTTCTACACACCCTAACCTGAGCCTCACTATCCTCATAAAAACTCTTTACAGCATTTAGTAACTTACCACCTATTCCATATACTTGTAACATCTGCCACATTGCTCCTCTATCCACTCTATCATATGCCTTTTCTAAATCCATAAATGCAATAAAAACTTCCCTACTTTTATCTAAATACTGTTCACATATATGCTTCAATGTAAACACTTGATCTACACATCCCCTACCCACTCTGAAACCTCCTTGCTCATCCGCCATCCTACATTCTGTCTTACCTCTAATTCTTTCAATTATAACCCTACCGTACACTTTTCCTGGTATACTCAGTAAACTTATTCCTCTATAATTTTTACAATCTCTTTTGTCCCCTTTCCCTTTATATAAAGGGATTATACATGCTCTCCACCAATCCCTAGGTACCTTCCCCTCTTTCATACATTTATTAAACAAAAGTACCAACCACTCCAACACTATATCCCCCCCTGCTTTTAACATTTCTGTCATGATCCCATCACTTCCAGCTGCTTTACCCCCTTTCATTCTACGTAATGCCTCACGTACCTCCACCACACTTACATTCTGCTCTTCTTCACATCTAAAAGATGGTATACCTCCCTGGCCAATGCATGAAATTATCGCCTCCCTTTCTTCCTCAACATTTAAATGTTCCTCAAAATATTCTCGCCATCTACCTAATACCTCCCTCTCCCCATCTACTAACTCCCCTACTCTGTTTTTAACTGACAAATCCATACTTTCCTCTAGGCTTTCTTAACTTGTTTAACTCACTCCAAAAATTTTTCTTATTTTCATTAAAATTTCTTGACAGTGCCTCTCCCACTTTATCATCTGCTCTCCTTTTGCACTCTCTCACCACTCGCTTTACCTTTCTTTTACTCTCCATATACTCTGCTCTTCTTATAACACTTCTGCTTTGTAAAAACCTCCCATAAGCTAACTTTTTCTCTTCTTTCACATCCTTTACTTCATCATTCCACCAATCACTCCTCTTTCCACCTGCCCCCACCCTCCTATAACCACAAACTTCTGCCCCACATTCTAATACTGCATTTTTAAAACTATTCCAACCCTCTTCAACCCCCCCACTACTCATCTTTGCACTAGCCCACCTTTCTGCCAATAGTCGCTTATATCTCACCCGAACTTCCTCCTCCCTTAGTTTATACACTTTCACCTCCCTCTTACTTGTTGTTGCCACCTTCCTCTTTTCCCATCTACCTCTTACTCTAACTGTAGCTACAACTAAATAATGATCCGATATATCAGTTGCCCCTCTATAAACATGTACGTACATCCTGGAGCCTACCCATCAACCTTTTATCCACCAATACATAATCTAACAAACTACTTATATATATATATATATATATATATATATATATATATATATATATATATATATATATATATATATATATATATATATAGGTAGGTAGGTAGGTAGTAGGTTGGTAGACAGCAACCACCCAGGGAAGTACTACCGTCCTGCCAGATGACTGTGAAACAAAAACCTGTAACTGTTTTGCATGATGGTAGGATTGCTGGTTTTTCTTTTTCTGTCTCATAAACACGCTAAGATAACAGGGATATCTTGCTACTCCTACTTACACTTTGGTCACACTTCACAGACACGCACATGCATATATATATATACATACATCTAGGTTTTTCTCCTTTTTCTAAATAGCTCTTGTTCTTTTTTATTTCTTCTATTGTCCATGGGGAAGTGGAAAAGAATCTTTCCTCCGTAAGCCATGCGTGTCGTATGAGGCGACTAAAATGCCGGGAGCAATGGGCTGGTAACCCCTTCTCCTGTATACAATTACTAAAAAAGAGAAGAAGAAAAACTTTATAAAACTGGGTTGCTTAAATGTGCGTGGATGTAGTGCGGATGACAAGAAACAGATGATTGCTGATGTTATGAATGAAAAGAAGTTGGATGTCCTGGCCCTAAGCGAAACAAAGCTGAAGGGGGTAGGAGAGTTTCAGTGGGGGGAAATAAATGGGATTAAATCTGGAGTATCTGAGAGAGTTAGAGCAAAGGAAGGGGTAGCAGTAATGTTAAATGATCAGTTATGGAAGGAGAAAAGAGAATATGAATGTGTAAATTCAAGAATTATGTGGATTAAAGTAAAGGTTGGATGCGAGAAGTGGGTCATAATAAGCGTGTATGCACCTGGAGAAGAGAGGAATGCAGAGGAGAGAGAGAGATTTTGGGAGATGTTAAGTGAATGTATAGGAGCCTTTGAACCAAGTGAGAGAGTAATTGTGGTAGGGGACTTGAATGCTAAAGTAGGAGAAACTTTTAGAGAGGGTGTGGTAGGTAAGTTTGGGGTGCCAGGTGTAAATGATAATGGGAGCCCTTTGATTGAACTTTGTATAGAAAGGGGTTTAGTTATAGGTAATACATATTTTAAGAAAAAGAGGATAAATAAGTATACACGATATGATGTAGGGCGAAATGACAGTAGTTTGTTGGATTATGTATTGGTAGATAAAAGACTGTTGAGTAGACTTCAGGATGTACATGTTTATAGAGGGGCCACAGATATATCAGATCACTTTCTAGTTGTAGCTACACTGAGAGTAAAAGGTAGATGGGATACAAGGAGAATAGAAGCATCAGGGAAGAGAGAGGTGAAGGTTTATAAACTAAAAGAGGAGGCAGTTAGGGTAAGATATAAACAGCTATTGGAGGATAGATGGGCTAATGAGAGCATAGGCAATGGGGTCGAAGAGGTATGGGGTAGGTTTAAAAATGTAGTGTTAGAGTGTTCAGCAGAAGTTTGTGGTTACAGGAAAGTGGGTGCAGGAGGGAAGAGGAGCGATTGGTGGAATGATGATGTAAAGAGAGTAGTAAGGGAGAAAAAGTTAGCATATGAGAAGTTTTTACAAAGTAGAAGTGATGCAAGGAGGGAAGAGTATATGGAGAAAAAGAGAGAAGTTAAGAGAGTGGTGAAGCAATGTAAAAAGAGAGCAAATGAGAGAGTGGGTGAGATGTTATCAACAAATTTTGTTGAAAATAAGAAAAAGTTTTGGAGTGAGATTAACAAGTTAAGAAAGCCTAGAGAACAAATGGATTTGTCAGTTAAAAATAGGAGAGGAGAGTTATTAAATGGAGAGTTAGAGGTATTGGGAAGATGGAGGGAATATTTTGAGGAATTGCTAAATGTTGATGAAGATAGGGAAGCTGTGATTTCGTGTATAGGGCAAGGAGGAATAACATCTTGTAGGAGTGAGGAAGAGCCAGTTGTGAGTGTGGGGGAAGTTCGTGAGGCAGTAGGTAAAATGAAAGGGGGTAAGGCAGCCGGGATTGATGGGATAAAGATAGAAATGTTAAAAGCAGGTGGGGATATAGTTTTGGAGTGGTTGGTGCAATTATTTAATAAATGTATGGAAGAGGGTAAGGTACCTAGGGATTGGCAGAGAGCATGCATAGTTCCTTTGTATAAAGGCAAAGGGGACAAAAGAGAGTGCAAAAATTATAGGGGGATAAGTCTGTTGAGTGTACCTGGTAAAGTGTATGGTAGGGTTATAATTGAAAGAATTAAGAGTAAGACGGAGAATAGGATAGCAGATGAACAAGGAGGCTTTAGGAAAGGTAGGGGGTGTGTGGACCAGGTGTTTACAGTGAAACATATAAGTGAACAGTATTTAGATAAGGCTAAAGAGGTCTTTGTGGCATTTATGGATTTGGAAAAGGCGTATGACAGGGTGGATAGGGGGGCAATGTGGCAGATGTTGCAAGTGTATGGTGTAGGAGGTAGGTTACTGAAAGCAGTGAAGAGTTTTTACGAGGATAGTGAGGCTCAAGTTAGAGTATGTAGGAAAGAGGGAAATTTTTTCCCAGTAAAAGTAGGCCTTAGACAAGGATGTGTGATGTCACCGTGGTTGTTTAATATATTTATAGATGGGGTTGTAAGAGAAGTAAATGCGAGGGTCTTGGCAAGAGGCGTGGAGTTAAAAGATAAAGAATCACACACAAAGTGGGAGTTGTCACAGCTGCTCTTTGCTGATGACACTGTGCTCTTGGGAGATTCTGAAGAGAAGTTGCAGAGATTGGTGGATGAATTTGGTAGGGTGTGCAAAAGAAGAAAATTAAAGGTGAATACAGGAAAGAGTAAGGTTATGAGGATAACAAAAAGATTAGGTGATGAAAGATTGAATATCAGATTGGAGGGAGAGAGTATGGAGGAGGTGAACGTATTCAGATATTTGGGAGTGGACGTGTCAGCGGATGGGTCTATGAAAGATGAGGTGAATCATAGAATTGATGAGGGAAAAAGAGTGAGTGGTGCACTTAGGAGTCTGTGGAGACAAAGAACTTTGTCCTTGGAGGCAAAGAGGGGAATGTATGAGAGTATAGTTTTACCAACGCTCTTATATGGGTGTGAAGCGTGGGTGATGAATGTTGCAGCGAGGAGAAGGCTGGAGGCAGTGGAGATGTCGTGTCTGAGGGCAATGTGTGGTGTGAATATAATGCAGAGAATTCGTAGTTTGGAAGTTAGGAGGAGGTGCGGGATTACCAAAACTGTTGTCCAGAGGGCTGAGGAAGGGTTGTTGAGGTGGTTCGGACATGTAGAGAGAATGGAGCGAAACAGAATGACTTCAAGAGTGTATCAGTCTGTAGTGGAAGGAAGGCGGGGTAGGGGTCGGCCTAGGAAGGGTTGGAGGGAGGGGGTAAAGGAGGTTTTGTGTGCGAGGGGCTTGGACTTCCAGCAGGCATGCGTGAGCGTGTTTGATAGGAGTGAATGGAGACAAATGGTTTTTAATACTTGACGTGCTGTTGGAGTGTGAGCAAAGTAACATTTATGAAGGGATTCAGGGAAACCGGCAGGCCGGACTTGAGTCCTGGAGATGGGAAGTACAGTGCCTGCACTCTGAAGGAGGGGTGTTAATGTTGCAGTTTAAAAACTGTAGTGTAAAGCACCCTTCTGGCAAGACAGTGATGGAGTGAATGATGGTGAAAGTTTTTCTTTTTCGGGCCACCCTGCCTTGGTGGGAATCGGCCAGTGTGATAATAAAATAAAAAAAAATATATATATATATATATATATATATATATATATATATATATATATATAAGGATGTAATTCATGGTATGAAGTGGATTTAAATAAAAAAGATAAAAGTTATAAGATAATGATTAATATTATGATACACACGTTAAAAGACCATACAATAAGTGTCAGGGGCCCGAGACTGTTCAACTGCCTCCCAGCATACATAAGGGGGATTACCAACAGACCCCTAACAGTCTTCAAGCTGGCACTGGACAAGCACCTAAAGTCGGTTCCTGACCAGCCGGGCTGTGGCTCGTACGTTGGTTTGCGTGCAGCCAGCAGCAACAGCCTGGTTGATCAGGCTCTGATCCACCAGGAGGCCTGGTCACAGACCGGGCCGCGGGGGCGTTGACCCCCGGAACTCTCTCCAGGTAAACACAATGTTTGCAAACGGAGTTATTTAAGTTTCCCGTCACATGGTTTTACTATGTAATATTTTTACTCTTCTTGGTAAACAAGTTACAATTTTTCTCGTATATGAGCCACAATTTTTCCCACATATGAGCTACAGTTTTCCCCTTATGAACCACAATTACCCATATTCGAGTTACAATTTTCCCCATAAATTAACTTTAATTTACCCCATAAATGGGCTACAATTTTACCCATAAGCTATTATTTTCTACATAAATCGACAATCATTTTTCAGTATGAGCCATCGACACCATGCCTAGCCCTTCTAGGGTAGGGTAGGTGCCTGAGCCCGAGCCTTTAGCTCATAAGACTGTCATTCCCATTTGTCCCCTTGAGGCGGGGATGGCAGACCAGAGAGGCCTAGCTTGTGGCTAGGCCTAGGGACAGTTGGTCCCAAAGATGAGGAGGTACTTGTGCCTCCTCCCATGGGAGACTTAGGTCTCAGACACTCCCTAAAGAGGGAGCCAAGGCCGGGCCACCACTTGGAAAAGGCCCGGGCCGGGAGAATATCGGCGAAAATTTAATAATAATAAAATCAGTATGAGCTGTATGAACTATAATAGTTTTCAGATGAAGTTTCGAGTCAATATACAGGCGAGGCTACATTATTGTGGTAGTTACTTTCAAGAATTTAATAAGCGGATGCTCGTGTCCATTAATATTGCGACTGTATAAAGCGCTCCCTTGATGCTGACGAAGGGCTTTTGTTCTGGGGAATTAGAGCTACCCCCTCCATCATAGGCTGGATTTTTCCCCGAGTAACTTGTGTTAATCATGTGATTAATTTGCTCACTTTCTTTTATTAACGTTATTACATAAGACGGTTTACCATTTTGATTATAAAATAGTATCAGCTTGGTATTATTGGGTTAGCCTACAGTAGATTTGGGTAGTCTCGGGTAGTCTTAAGTTAGGTTAAGATGGGTTAGCCTAGGATAATTAGGTTGGGTTAGCCTAGGATAATTAGGTTGGGTTAGCCTAGGATGGGTTAGATGGGGTTAGCCAAGAATGGGTTAGGCTGGATTAGCCAAAGTTATATCTACATACAGTACGCTACTATATATGCCCACAGCACCTACATACCGAGAACCTTCGTATATTTTTTTACTGATGTTTAAAACTAGACTTATAAATGCATTTACAATGTTACGGGATATATTGATGTGAGATCGACACCATGTCTAACCCTTCTAGGGTAGGGTAGGTGCCTGAGCCCGAGCGTTTAGCTCATAAGACTGTCATTCCCATTTGCCCCCTTGGGGAGGGGATGGCAGACCAGAGAGGCCTAGCTTGTGGCTAGGCCTGGGGACAGTTGGTCCCAAAGATGAGGAGGTACTTGTGCCTCCTCCCATGGGAGACTTAGGTCTCAGACACTCCCTAAAGAGGGAGCCAAGGCCGGGCCACCACTTGGAAAAGGCCCGGGCCGGGAGAATATCGGCTAATCTTTAATAATAAATAATATTGATGTGATACGAGAGCTGTAGGCCTCATCTAAGTTAAATGTTATCAGCCGAGTGTTCGAGACCATTTACGTAGATTGCCTTTTGGAATGTTGGATGTGTCAGAAATATTACTCGAGAGGAAGTATTAATAGAATAATGTTGGCTGTATTAAGTTGTCAGGACATACCAGGTGGTGGGTCTACTTGCAGGTTTCCCACACTTCAAGGTCAGTTTCTCCCTCCGTCTCACTCCTTCCTTCCTTCCTCCCTCCCTCCGTCTCACTCCTTCCTTCCTTCCTCCCTCCCTCCGTCTCACTCCTTCCTCCCACCCTCCCTCCGTCTCACTCCTCCGTCTCGCTCCATCCTCCCTCCCTCCCTCCGTCTCACTCCTCCGTCTCGCTCCATCCTCCCTCCCTCCCTCCGTCTCACTCCTCCCTCCCTCCCTCCGTCTCACTACCAGCAACTTACACAAAGAACATCCTCTGTTTGACGTCACTCGTAACCGACTAACGTTACCCTATACCTGTGGTATTTACAGCGGGTTGTGCTGCCATGTTTGGGGAAAGAATGGAAATAACCACTTACCAGGAATTTATATTAGTGTTTATAATATATATATATATATATATATATATATATATATATATATATATATATATATATATATATATATGCATGTATGTATGTTTTTCCTTTTGGGCCACCCTACCTCGGTGGGCCACCCCGCCTTGGTGGGCCACCCCGCCTTGGTGGGCCACCCCGTCTCGGTGGGCCACCCCGCCTCGGTGGGCCACCCCGCCTCGGTGGGCCACCCCGCCTCGGTGGGCCACCCCGCCTCGGTTAGCCACCCCGCCTCGGTAGGCCACCCCGCCTCGGTGGGCCACCCCGCCTCGGTGGGCCACCCCGCCTCGGTGGGCCACCCCGCCTCGGTGGGATACGGCCGGTGTGTTGAAAGAAGAATATATATAGTAGTAATATATTTCATAGGAAAACGTTAAACCCGTATGGGTCATGCAGCACCTTGGGAATGAAAGGTTATCAGGTTTGATCCTAGGAAAATGAGAACAGTTCCAGTTGCTTGAATCAAGAGCCTGCCACCGATATGTAGGCAACCCCCCCCCTTTCCTTCGAAGGAATATGCTTCTTAATTACCTTTGCATTTTCTCGCCTAAATATAGAATTCAATAAATGGGAAAGTTTATCATAAACCCTTATCATTTTAAAAGTTAAAATTTTGACGTTTTGCTCATTTTCTCAAAATCGATTTTTTTTTCTTTAACGTACAAATATATATATATATATATATATATATATATATATATATATATATATATAGATATATATATATATATATATATATATATATATATATATATATATATATATATATATATATATATATATATATATATATATATTTAGCTACAAATAAAGCCATTAGAAACGCAGCCGAACGCTCGTCGAGGAAAAACAGGAAACGTTTAAATTATAACATTTTTATTATTATGGTTGCGAGAATATCTTGTGTATAAAGTGTGAGCAACTTGCTTGACCACATACCCAATAGTTTAAAAAAAAGTGGTTAAAATCTCTAGGAAAAATTGTGGAGAACTGCATTTACTTCGCGAACCTTCTTTTTTCAAGGTATAACTCGTATATAATTAAACTGTTGTTACCATGATGTATATAAAGTCAAGCTTTACATGAATGGTAATCCAGTCACCCTCGGGAGCCTATAAATTCTCTAGGCTTGGCATGTATTGTGATCCCGGATGTCTGGCAACACATTCACATTTTCCTACTGTGACAGATAGACTTGCACAACACTCCTAAGAAACACAGCACGTACACGGAGGATGTGACGGCATCCATCGTGTCAGTTTATGTCTTAGATTTATGAATAAAGTCACGATACCGCGCTAGGAATGTTTCAAAAACCTAACTCAAAATTTTGAGTGGAAACTTTAGATATTACATTTCGTCCTCATTCGCGGCTTGACAATGCCCAGGACGGACTGAAGTCTTGTCTTAGATATTCTTAGATTATATTTTTGATAGTATGATGCTATGGAAGATCTGAAATACAGAAAGAGTTGGTTCGCAGTTCCCAGACGTATCCGGATGTTTTACCCAGGATTGGCAAAACCGGATATGCGGGTTTTTTCCTATTTTGCTCTCTCTCTCTCTCATTCTCTGTATTCGTTTTCGTCACACCAAGAGAATATTAGCGGAACAGACGCAATATGGGAGGAGCACTAACCACTGACTCATTACCGGTGAATGTCTTTGTGATTTTGAGAAACAAACGGGTGTAGTAAGAGGCGCCCCAGAGGGGTTACCCGTCCTCTGCTCCCGTTTTTTTTTTTTTTTTTTTTTTTGTAAAATTAGGTTCACGGATACCTTTTACTCCACACTTGAATACGTACTTCCAGCAGATGCAGGAGCTTTCCAACACATTTTTCCCGGATGCGAAACATAAGAGTTTATATTCACTTCAGTGAAATCTCTCTCTCTCTCTCTCTCTCTCTCTCTCTCTCTCTCTCTCTCTCTCTCTCTCTCTCTCTCTCTCTCTCTCTCTCTCTCTCTCTCTCTCTATCTCTCTCTCTCTCTCTCTCTCTCTCTCTCTCTCTCTCTCTCTGTCTCTCTCTCTCTCTCTCTCTCTCTCTCTCTCTCTCTCTCTCTCTCTCTCTCTCTCTCTCTCTCTCTCTCTCTCTCTCTCTCTCTCTCTCTCTCTCTTTCTCTTTTTCTCTTTCTCTTTCTCTTTCTCTTTCTCTCTCTCTCTTTTTTTTTACACAGGGTTTGACAAGGTTAAGGATCCTAGCATTATTGACAGCTATATTACAGGTTAAGGTTTCCTAACTTTATTGGCAAGCTAAGAGCTGTTACCTACATCAGCTCATTTGAAAGCATTTTTATTGTTATGAGACATACAAGTACGGAACAGGATGAAGTTGGAGCCAATTGTGGGCCAGCATTTTCATTTGATCAACTGACTTTATCTCGTTGACATCATTATGCTGTACGAATGTGTTCCATACTCGAGTCATCCTGGGTATGTATGATCTCAGATGGAGTGATGTTCTGGAGAAGGGTACAGCCAGAGTGAAGTTGCTGCTTTCTGCCCGTCTTGTGGCATAAAAGCTTGTTTCACGCTGTCCTCGAAGTGGATCCAAGTGTGGTATTTTGACAATATTGGCCTTGTACATAACAGTACGGCCACCCACATCCCTCCTATGTTGAAGGCTCTGCTGAAATGACAGATCTATCCAGGATGGATAGATCTCTCTCTCTCTCTCTCACACACACACACAACAGTGGGCGCCTGTGACGAGCGGGGTTCCACAGGGGTCAGTTCTAATACTTGTGCTGTTTTTGGTATATGTGAATGACATGAGGGAATGGATACACTCAGAAGTGTCCCTGTTTGCGGTTGTGAAGTTAATGTGAATTAAATCGGATGAGGATCAGGCAGGACTACAAAGAGACCTGCATAAGCTACAAGCCTAGTCCAGCAATTGGCTCCTTGAATTTAACCCTGCCAAATGCAAAGTAATGAAGATAGGGGGAAGGGCAAAGAAGACCGCAGACAGTATAGTTTAGGTGGCCAAAGACTGCAACCTCACTCAAGGAAAAAGATCTTGGGGTGAGTATAATACCGAGCGCCTCTCCTGAGGCGCATATCAACCAGATAACTGCTGCAGCATATGGGCACCTAGCAAACCTAAGAATAGCGTTCCGATACCTCAATGAATCGTTCAAGACTACACCATGTACGTCAGGCCCATATTGGAGTATGCAGCACCATTTTGGAATCCACACCTGGTCAGGCACGTCAAGAAGTTAGAGAAAGTGCAAAGGTTTGCAACAAGACTAGTCCCAGAGCTAAGGGAATTGTCCTAAGAAGAAAGGCTAAGGGAAATGGACTGGCGACATTGGAGGACAGGTGGGTTAAGGAAGACATGATAACAACATATAAAATATTGTGAGGAATTGAAAAAATGGACAAAGACAGGATGTTCCAGAGATGGGACACAGACACATGGGGTCACAGTTGGAAGTTGAAGACTCCGATGAGTCAAAGGGATGTTAGGAAGTATTTCTTCAGTCATAGTTGTCAGGAAGTGGAATAGCCTAGAAAGTGATGTAGTGGAGGCAGGAACCATACATAGTTTTAAGACGAAGTTTGATAAAGCTCATGGAGCAGAGAAGACCTAGTAGCTATCAGTGAAGAGGCGGGGCCAGGAGCTATGAATCGACCCCTGCAACCACAAATAGGTGAGTATATATATACCCACACACGTGCATGAGACAGGCTATCTTAACGCTGTTATGAATGTTGTCGTAGGGGTTCTTAAAAGGAGATATCGAGGGTTGAAGATAGACACACTTGTTGGATGGTAACTCTATATTGTCAGACTGTGGTAATGGGAGATGGAGCCCAGCCTTGCCGTGTTCTTGCCTGGATGTCTATGCGCCAACTGAGGCCGAGGTAGCTCGCCTCACACTCAAGCTGTATCCCGTGACGTCATACAGTCACAGGCCTAAGGGGTCTTCTATATAAAGCACATGGATGATACTATAATGCTCAGCTAATCTATAAACACATGTAAGGGGATTCAGCAACTATGCTGACAAGTTAGTTTAATATGTTTATTATGCACCCCATACCCATCCTGTGGGCGGTAGTCAAAAGATTACAGAGGTACATAATGGGTCCAGGGACTGGGCCTCAAAGTTTTGATAGCTGAGCAAGTTACAGAGGTAATGAATTCACAATTTACAAAGGTAATGAACTCACAATTTACAAAGGTAATGAACTCCAGGTAGGTCTAGTCACAATCATGACAAGTTACAAAGGTATTTACAGATTACAGAGGTACACAATGGGTCCAGGGACCGGGCTCCAAAGTTTTGATGGCTGAACTAGGTACAAGGTAATGAACTCACAAGTTACAAAGGTAATGAACTCACAAGTTACAAAGGTAATGAATACTGTAAGAATGGTTACTTACGTTTATACATGGCTGCAATCATGAACAAATTTTAGAGTAATGAGCAATTCACACTTCCACACCCGGTCACAACTGTAGTGAGTTATTGGTGCAAATGTTGATTGTTGAGTCTCTCTCTCACACACACACACACACACACACACATACAAATTCATACACACACACACATAAACACACACACACACACACACACACACACACACACACACACACACACACACACACACACACACACACACACACACACACAAACTCATACACACACACGCACACACACTCATACACACACACACACACACTCATACACAATGTAGCACAATATGTACATCATATAAAATAATTAAGAACTGAAAATGCGTGTCGTTTAACGACTTTAAAAAAATAATATCCAGAAAATAGCTTGGAAAATGTTTCGGCGCTATCACCTAACTTATTTTTTGTTGCATTATCATTAATTTAGGGATACAACAGACTTCTGGATCACGCATGGCTGAGGTCAGGATTCGATGCGCTTTGGTTGGCTAAACTAGGTCGAGAAGAAGAAAGACATTGTTTGCAGTGAATTATTTACTAGGACGAGACTGCCTTCAGTCAGATGTCATTACCACCTATTTTTCCAATCGCTAAACCCCTATGGGTCTAGCACTCACCCATAGTAATAGCTCGAGCCCAGATTATTTGAGTAGGTCATACAAGTATGACGAGGACGGAGCGGGTGAGAAGAGAGGAAGAGGTGGCGGGTAAGGGTGACAATAAGGTAAGAAGGATATGGGTAACTATTAGTGGTCAAGATAGAGAGTAATCTGAATGAACTTGATTGGTTGAGTAATGGGCGCGTGGGTACGAAATGGTAGAAGACACTAGACATGTTTATCTTCAGTCTGTGTGAAGCCAGAGTTGATCTCTCTAGGTGGAAAGCGATAGATATTTAGAGCTAGTTGGCCGAGTGGTTAAGGCACTGACCTGTGAGGTTTAGGACTCACTTGCCCTGGGTTCAAACCCCAACCCGTTTCGTGATTTGTCTGCAATCGTGTTATTACGATTTCGTGAGTCAAATATTTTACATATTAAGAATTTATAGGCATCTTGCATCTAACAGTAGATAGTCTATTCGTCAGGGTAAAACCCGAAATCCTACTCATAATACTTTCCTCAGAAAGTACAAACATATGCAGTTCCGAAGTTGAATCGATACTTTGTAGTTCTAGAAAACAAAATTCACCCATCATTCAGACAGGTCTTTGTGATAAGATGAGCCGTTCAGTGTTGCCGGCACTGCCTTGGACGTGGCAAGACTGTTTATCTAAGGCACATGTGGAGGTGGAGGAGCTGATGGCTCAATACAGCCAGTGCAGCAGCGACCTCTGCTTTGCCCTTGCTGGACTCTCTCATTAGATTAAGTAATGAAAATTCAACCTTAGATTACCAAGCCACCATGGGACTTGCACTATTGCCATTATCCGTGAGTGCTGACCATGAAAAGAAATGGTATAAAATACCTGCATTTCTATCTCTTACTCGAGTGCCGACTAGTTTATATCTCCGTTGAAAATGGGACGATACCAAGAAATTTACCAGTACTGATACTCAATTAGGGCGAAACCATAAGTTACCTGATACTTAAGCACACCCCTGGGGAAAATTAATGGTAATTTTTATTACTAACGTCTTTTCACATATGCGGGCTATTAGCATCACATGGTGGGAATACTCCAGTATGCAGCTAACTTATTCAATCTGAGCCCTTCAAGATGGGTACCTTGATACGGATTACCTTTCCCTGGATTAAACCTGATTATCTTCCATTCCACACGCGCTATATAACCCAATACGAGTTTAGCGTTTCCGATAAATATAATATTCCATATGCGAATTAATAATAGAACCCCTGCAGTGTGGGAATAATCAGTTCTGTATGATAGTTACATGGTGGGAGCAGAAGCTAACGATCCTTCACACATGATTGGTATCATGCCTGAGGTAATGAAATCTCAACCTGAGCTGGGAAACTTCTGTGAGTCTATGCGAATATCAAGTATTCCAATATGAGTTCAGTAGACACAGAAACTTTGATGGTTTAGTTTCAGCAGGGCTGGAGTTACTATTACTTGGCAATGTTTAAGCAAGTTTTTTTTTTTTTTTTTAAAGAAATCTGTAGAACTGCCATAGATACTGAACCCTAGTGAAATACTTGATCATATTACCTCCCAGCTTAGGCTGACAGATTTTATTACCTCAAGTATGAAACCAATCCTTTGTACTCGCGGTGGTAGTCAAGTTTCGGGGCCCGCCTCTCAATACACATAGACCAGTTTTACTGCTTTCAGGTCAGAACCCTATCGTATCTACTCTTGACACTGTACATGGTGTTAGCCTCCACCACTTCATTTAGCACGTTCCACTTCCACTTGCTCACCACCCTAAACCCCTCAAGGAAGGTTCCTTGATGTTGGTGAGGGGCTCTTGATTTAGGGAATTGGATCTGTGCTCCAGTTCCCCGAATTAAGCCTGAATGCCTTCCACATCCCCCCAGGCGCTGTATAATCCTCCGGGTTTAGCGCTTCCCCCTTGATTATAATAATAATAATCACCACCCTAAAACTGAAAAAGTACTTGTTAATGTCCCTATGACTTATCTACTTCTTTATCTCCCATCTGTCTTTTGGCGGTGTGATGGAAATGTAGTGTGTGTGGCGGGATATAGCAGGAGAGGTAGTGACTGATGTATTTTTTGTCACTGTCACACCCCTCGTTCAGGTGTGCGTAGCTGACTGACAAAAAGTTACCCTCCCGCGATTACATCGAGACAGGTTTACCCCGAAATCCATTTTTTTTCATATGCCGTGGTCTTATATTTAACTTTTGCATGTATTATTTATAATGAAGCACTGTATAATGAAGCAGATGTAGTATACACAGATTTTACAAAAGCTTTTGACAAGTTCGACCATAGTGTAATAGCACACAAAATGCGTGCTAAACGGGTAACTGGCAAAGTAGGCAGATGGATCTTCAACTTTCTAACCAATCGAACACAAAGAGTAGTGGTAAACAGAGTTTAATCGGAGGCTGCTATAGTGAAGAGCTCTGTCCCACAAGGCACAGTACTCGCCCCTATCCTGTTGCCCATTCTCATATCAGACATAGACAGAGATGTAAACTGTATCATCCTTTGCAGACGATACTAGGATCTGCACGAGAGTGTCATCCATTGAGGACACGGCAAAGCTCCAAGAAGATATAAACCAAGTTTTCCAATGGGCAACAGAGAACAATATGATGTTCAATGAAGACAAATTCCAACTACTCCGTTATGGAAAACTGGAGGAAATAATAACTAGGACTGAGTATACTACAAACTCTAATCACACAATAGAGCGGAAAAGTAATGTGAAGGACCTGGGTGTGGTAATGTCCGAAGATCTCATCTTCAAGGACCACAACAATGCCACTATCACATCTGCTAGGAAACTGATAGGATGGATAATAAGAACTTTCAAGACAAGAAATGCTAAGCCAGTGATGATTCTTTTTAAATCGCTTGTTCTCTCTAGGCTGGAATACTGCTGTACATTAACATCCCCATTCAAGGCAGGTGAAAGTGCAGATCTAGAGAATGTACAGAGAACCTTTACTGCACGTATAAGTTCCATCAAACACTTTAACTACTGGGAACGCCTGGAAGCACTTGACTTGTACTCATTGGAGCGCAGGCGAGAGAGATATTTCATTATCTACACCTGGCAGATTCAGGAGGGACTGGTTCCTAATCTGCACAGAAATCACTCCCTACGAAAGCAATATACCCCCAGTGAAAAGTAGGGTCGTCACTGGTATACTAAGAGAAAACGCAATAAGTGTCCGGGGCCCAAGAATACTCAACAGCCCCTCCCACCAGCCATAAGGGGTATTATCAGTAGACCCCTGGTTGTCTTTAAGAGGGAGCTGGACAGATACCTAAAGTCGGTGCCGGATCAGCCCGGCTATGGTTCGTACGTTGGACTGCGTGCGGCCAGCAGTAACAGCTACCGGGCGCGGGGGGTGTTGATCCCCAGAATACCCTCCAGGTAGACTCCAGGTAATCGTGATGCATACAGCCTTGTATTCTGTGTGTTATCTTTAACTTGAAAAAATCATACCCACATGTATAAGGGTAATAATGAGAAGATGGGGAGTTATCCTGTGGGTGCCTCCGACTTATTAATTGGTCTAACAGGGAAGGGGATTAAAAACCAACCAGGTCTATAGCCTACTATTTAAACACAATCTTGCCTCTTCTTACCACACTGTTCTTTACTATAATGGGGTTTAAAGGATAAACAAAATATTATGTAATGCAGGACATCACACTGTTTGGGTGTTTACATTAAGCTTCCACAGGAACTCCACGGGACATTTAATGAACTGTAATGAGGCACAACTCGTCCTCACCGAACAAGTCTTAGACGACTACGATGTCTAGAAGCCTCATTAATCGCCGTCACCGAAACCATAGGATGTAATACTGGAAGCTACAAAATCTCAAACACATTAGCATACATGATACTTCACCAGTCAAAACACCACCTACTTAACACTGGAATCACATGACCTCATTGTCAACCTGTCCTCATCCCAAATATCATTTTTTTAAGGACTGAATCATACCCCACTCCCCACCTATATATTATACTGTCATATTAATGTGTGTGTGTTAGCAGTGATCGAGGTCCCAGGACCGAAACGGTTTTTATGTTCTAAGACTGTTTTCTCACGTGTCTTTTTTAAACCATGGCAAGAATTATCCACCATGACAGGTCATAGCAGGCAATAAAATTGATACTAATTATCCGAGGGGAAACAAGGAAGGGAGAGGACTGTTGTGAGTGAAAACCTCCACAGCTGTTTATATAAGCAAGTAATGAATCAGGATCGTGTTGATTCACTGGGAGAGCGAAAATCTGTGGCAGTCATAATGATATACTGTGTGCCTGTGACTCTGACCTCTACATACATTCATACATAAGCAGATTAATATATATGTGGTTTGACCAGTGTCTTGATTCTTCGTTTTCTGTTTTTAAACTAATGAAAAAAGAGTAAATGTTAAAATTTTAAATACTGCACATTTTAAGAGGCATCAGGATTAAGTACAAAAATCAATATAAGGAATAGAAGATAGAAAGAAAGCATGAAATATAATAACGGAAACACATTTTTTCTTCTTAGGCACTGCGAGACAGACTTATTCTATGATTTAAGACTTCATTAAATTTATTAGGTAAAAGAATACAGTGCAACTGAGACATTTTGTTACGGCAACATTTCGCTCAGTAGGAGCTCTATCAAGCTTAACGAATCTCCTGGAGAGTGAAACGTTGCCACAATAAAATAAGAACATAAGAACGAAGGAACACTGCAGCAGGCCTACTGGCCCATGCGAGGCAGGTCCAAGTCTCCTACCGGCTTAAGCCAACGCACTCAACCTAGTCAGGTCAGGTCACATTGACTTAAGGCACATGGAATAGGAGGAGAATTTTTTTCCTGGATAGAGGCATGATTGACAAATAGGCAGCAGAGAGTTTGCATTAATGGGGAGAAATCAGAGTGGGGAAGCGTCACGAGCGGTGTTCCACAGGGGTCAGTGCTGGGACCCCTGCTGTTCACAATCTACATAAACGACATAGATGAGGGCATAAAGAGCGACATCAGCAAGTTTGCCGATGACACCAAAATAGGCCGTCGAATTCATTCTGACGAGGACATTAGAGCACTCCAGGAAGATTTGAATAGACTGATGCAATGGTCGGAGAAGTGGCAGATGCAGTTTAATATAGACAAATGCAAAGTTCTAAATGTTGGACAGGACAATAACCATGCCACATATAAACTAAATAATGTAGATCTTAATATTACGGATTGCGAAAAAGATTTAGGAGTTCTGGTTAGCAGTAATCTGAAACCAAGACAACAGTGCATATGTGTTCGCAATAAAGCTAATAGAATCCTTGGCTTCATATCAAGAAGCATAAATAATAGGAGTCCTCAGGTTGTTCTTCAACTCTATACATCCTTGGTTAGGCCTCATTTAGATTATACTGCACAGTTTTGGTCACCGTATTACAGAATGGATATAAATACTCTGGAAAATGTACAAAGGAGGATGGCAAAGTTGATCCCATGTATCAGAAACCTTCCCTATGAGGATAGACTAAGGGCCTTGAATCTGCACTCTCTAGAAAGACGTAGAATTAGGGGGGATATGATTGAGGTGTATAAATGGAAGACAGGAATAAATAAAGAGGATGTAAATAGTGTGCTGAAAATATCTAGCCTGGACAGGACTCGCAGCAATGGTTTTAAGTTGGAAAAATTCAGATTCAGGAAGGATATAGGAAAGTACTGGTTTGGTAATAGAGTTGTGGATGAGTGGAACAAACTCCCGAGTACAGTTATTGAGGCTAAAACGTTGTGTAGCTTTAAAAATAGGTTGGATAAATACATGAGTGGATGTGGGTGGGTGTGAGTTGGACCTGATAGCTTGTGCTACCAGGTCGGTTGCCGTGTTCCTCCCTTAATTTTCCTCAATAGTCTCTGATGTGGGACCCTGTCAAAAGCCTTACTGAAGTCCATATACACTATCATATTCATTACCATGATCTACCTCCTCAAATACCTTAGTGAAAAAAGTTAATAAATTCGTAAGGCAGGAACGCCCCTTTGTAAACCCATGCTGAGATTCGTTGATTAATTTATGCTTTTCAAGGTGGCTACGAACTGCCTCGGCAATTATTGATTCCATAAATTTTCCCACTATGGAGGTTAGGCTTATTGGTCTATAGTTCGAAGCTAAGGACCTGTCACCTGCTTTGAAAATAGGTATCACATTTGCCATTTTCCACTTATCTGGCACCATGCCAGTTTGTAGTGATATGTTGAAAAGATTAGCCAAAGGTTTGCTAAGCTCCTCTTTACATTCCTTTAGAACCCTTGCATACAGTTCATCAGGGCCTGGGGATTTGTTAGGTTTTAATTTATCTATTTGCCTAAGGACCATGTCACTTGTGACCCTAATCGTGCACAGTTTGTTATCGTCCTGTTCTACATAATTTACCATTTCTGGAATATCGCTGGTATCCTCCTGTGTAAAAACTGAGAGGAAGTATGTGTTAAAAATTCTACACATTTCCTTATCACTGTCAGTGAGCTGACCCGAGGAACTTTTGAGTGGGCCTATCTTGTCCCTAATCTTACTTCTGTATACCTGAAAGAATCCTTTTGGGTTAGTCTTCGATTCTCTTGAAACTTTAACCTCATAATCTCTTTTTGCTTTTCTAATTCCCTTTTTTTATTTCTCTCTTTAACTGAATATATCGATTTCTTAATTGCCCCTCTCCTCTTTTGATTTGCCTATATATGCCTCTCTTTTGACCAATCAGATATTTTAATCTATTGTTCATCCATTTAGGATCATTTTTGTTTGATCTGATTTCCCTATTGGGAACATAATTTGACTGAGCAGCTAGAACTATGCCCTGGAAAGCGTCATATCGGCAACCATCACCACCTACCTGACCCTTAGTCAGGTCATTCCAGTTCAGCCCACCTAAGTAATTTTTCAGTCCTATGAAATCAGCCAAGCGAAAGTCAGGGACAGAGACTTGATTGTCATTATTAGGGTAATTAAATGATATATTAAAACTGAGTGATTTGTGATCACTTTCCCCAAGCTCATCATTAACCTCAAGATTATTAATTAGTGTTTCCCTACTGGCAAGAACCAAGTCAAGGAGGTTATTTCCCCTAGTTGGCTCTGTCACAAACTGTTTTAAAAAAACAATCCTGGATCGTATCAAGAAAGTCACCTGACTCTAAATTTCCTGTCAAATTGCTCCAGGCCACCACCGGTGGCCTGGTGGTTAAAGCTCCCGCTTCACACACGGAGGGCCCGGGTTCGATTCCCGGCGGGTGGAAACATTCGACACGTTTCCTTACACCTGTTGTCCTGTTCACCTAGCAGCAAATAGGTACCTGGGTGTTAGTCGACTGGTGTGGGTCGCATCCTGGGGGACAAGATTAAGGACCCCAATGGAAATAAGTTAGACAGTCCTCGATGGCGCACTGACTTTCTTGGGTTATCCTGGGTGGCTAACCCTCCGGGGTTAAAAATCCGAACGAAATCTTATCTTATCTTATCTTATTAGCACAACATTTTCGTATGTAGATGCCTTACGAATTTCGCCCCATAGAAGTTTACTGCACTCCCTATCAAGATTTGGGGCCCTGTAAATCACACCCAAAATTAGTTTTTCTCGGCCCTCGAGAAGCTGTAACCAAACAGATTCAGTGGCTGACGCTTCTAATTTTATATCTTGTTTAACACAACAATTTAAATTGTCTCTGACATACATCGCTACTCCACCACCCTTCCTGTTGACCCTGTCAGTGTGGAATAATTTATAGCCTTGTGTGTGACATTCAGAGGGCATCTCTCTATCTTTAAGATTGAGCCAGGTCTCTGTTATAGCAATAATATCTATGTTTCCTGCACTTGCAATTAATCTTAGCTCATCTATCTTATTTCTTACACTCCTGCTATTAGTATAGTAAACCTTAAGGGAGCTAGTCCCTTGCTGCCCTCTGCTGTCCCCCTTTGTTTGCTGACCTGATCTATTGTCTTTATTTATAACTTCATGCTGAATGCCTTTTATACATTTACTGTTTCCAAACCTAGTGTTGCAACCTGCTTGTTTCCCACACACACCCATACCTCTGTCTTCTCTCAGTTTAAAATCATAGGCATTTCACCAATGGCCTTCTCAATTGAGTTTGCAAGTGCTACCACCCCAGCCCCAGAGAGATGTACCCTATCCCTTGCATACATATCATGTTTGCCATAAAAGTTGTTCAAGTTGTCAATGAATGGGATTGCAAGTTCCTTGCAGTATCTGTCTAGCCAGCGATTTACACCAATTGCCCTAGACAACCATTCATTTCCTACTCCCCTTCTAGGCAAGATGCTACATATGATTGGGACCCCTCCCTTAGACTTAATGAAATCTATAGCTGACCTGTACTTATCTAGCAGCTCTTCTCTCCTACCCTTCCCAATATCATTTCCACCAGCACTGAGACAGATAATGGGCTTGTTCCCATTACCTGACATGATATTATCCAGCCTGTTAACTACGTCCTCAACACCAGCTCCAGGGAAGCACACTCTATCTCTCATCTTCTTATTCCTTTTACAAAAAGCACGGTCAATATATCTTACCTGAGAGTCACCAACCACAAGAATGCGGTTACCTCAGTTAGCAGGGGCAGTAGTTCCCTTACCTTCACTGGCTACTGAAGTACATTCATCCTGAAGAACAGAGAAGCGATTTCCTACCTTCAGATCTTCACTCTTAACTTTCCTTATTCTGATTCTCCTCCCATTACTGGAAACCACTCGCCACTTGTAGCAGGTGCTGGACTGCACCTCACTGCTAGAAGCCTCATTCCCCACAACTCCAGCCACCTCACACTCTCTCCCAGACCCATTGAGGTGGACCTTCAGCCTCCTAATCTCCTCCTGGAGAAGCAAGACCTCCTCCTTCAACTCTCCAACCTCAATTTTTAAAACACTGCAGAAGCAAGCCATGCTTTGTAACCGTCCACGCTAATCCCCAAAGCAGCTCAGGGTCTGTGACCTCACGTGACGACTGACCACTGACCCTTTACACAGTAGCTTAGTAGTTCTATACAAACTTGCTTTTTGATAGAGCAGTCTGCTCAAAGGAGGTTCATTGATGCCGGTGAGGGGCTCCTGATGCCAGGAATTGGATCTGTCCTACACTTGGGTAGAACTTCATGACTGATAAAGATATAGTTCCCTCTAAATAGTGTGTACTGTCAACACCATCCTGAAGACAATTGGATAAAGAATTTGAAGTTTATTTCACAAACACTAAAAAATTCATTATTGGCATCAATGCACTGTGGATTAAAAGCCTAGTGGAATAAGATATTTAAAATTATTTTTTTTATCCATTTTTGAACTTCAAGGTGTGGATAACGTAATAATTGTGAAAGGGTCCAAGGAATTGGAACTACCCTCCTCTTCCTTGGATCAAACCTGATCGCCTACCATTTCCTAGGCGTTGACTCCACAAGATTTTAATGATTCACTTTGGATTTATGAGGATATAATCGTCACTTGGAAGTGTGTCAACGCAGACTGACACAATTGATAAACCTACGTATAACAAAGTAAAATCTTGAGGTGCTAAAATTAGTCTCTATTTTTTATTTAATTTATATAGTGTAAACCCGTGTGGGTTATACAGCGTAGGAAGGTGTGGAGGCTCGATCCTCCGTTTGCTAAACGTGATGATCCAGAATCAGTGTTAGTTGAAGACGATTTGTAACTTTGTAACAGATCAGACAAGCTTCATAATGCCGCTTTGTTTTTGTTTTGAGAATCAGAAATAATAAAATAAGCGTTACGAATTTCCTGGAGAGGGTTTCAGGGGGGTCAACGCCCCCGCGGCCCGGTCTGTGACCAGGCCTCACGGTGGATCAGGGTCTGATCAACCAGGCTGTTACTGTTGGCTTCAAGCAACTCGATGTACGAACCACAGCCCGGCTGGTCAGGTACTGACCAGTGTTCGGTTTAAAAATTAATGATAAAGTAATGATTAGAGCAATAGATAATTAGCAGAGGGCAACGTATTACTGTGGCCTATAAAAATTAATAAAAGAATTTAAATTATTAAGCAAGGCCGTGAATACAAAGAATCAATTGAAATAGTATGGTGATACCAGCAAACTGTGGGAAAGCGCACTTGTGTAAATTTTAGCCATGACTGACTTCAATGATAAAACCACTTATGGGGAAATATTCCTTTAATGTTCTCAACTGTGCCCAAGAATCATTTTCCATACAAAGAATCGGCATGAAACACGTCTCGCAAGTATATAATGTTTAGGTACGCAAATCGTGCAGCATACAGTATAAATACACAAATCGTCATAAGAATTTCCTAGTTTAAAATTTAGAGCAGACGCAACCATTCCATTATGAATAAAACATCCACCACTTCATTTAGTGTGTGTGTGTGTGTGTATATATATATATATATATATATATATATATATATATATATATATATATATATATATATATATATATATATATATATATATATATATATATATATACAACCATCTAGTTTATATATAACCCATTTAGTTTATATGCCTTAATCATCTGATTTATATACATACATTTTGGCATTAAAATTGTTTGTGTAATACGTGTCTTATCTAATAATAATATACATGAAAGTACAATAGGTATAATAAAAAAACACTAAAGAATATTCGTAAATTGTGGCGAACAAAGAAATGGTGACCGCAGAGTGATCTAGCATCTCCTTAGGGTAGGTCATTGGATCTTGATCCAAGGTATTGGACATGTCCTGCACATCCTTGCATCGAACTTGAATGCCTCCCGTTCCCTCCGGCTCTGTGACCCCTACGGGTTTATCCCTTGCCCTGTAATTAAAAAATGATATTGTTCTAACATCTATTTGAGGTTAACTTAGTCTAAATTATTGCACAAAGATAGGCGGTATGTGTTTTCTGGCGATTGTGAGACGTAGGATCAAGCCTCCACTACTACTTGCCCTGGATGATGTGATGATGATGAGTAGATTATTACGATTATTTCGTCAGCGTGTGATGGCGTTATCTTCGAGGTTAAGTTATTATCATTATCACATTCTTGGAAGCCGTAGGCATAGCGTCTAGGTATGGTATGGATACTTTTGATATACCTTTGATGAGTTCTGGGAGTTTTTCTACTCCCGGAGCCCGGCCATAGGCCAGGCTCGTCTGGTGCTTGTTTGGTCAACCAGGCTGTTGCTGCTGATGGCCCGCTGCCCCACATATAACAGCTTGGTTCAAGAAGTGACTGGCTCCAATTCCTTGGTCAAGTACCTTTCATTAGTATCACAATACCCCTCCTATCCCCGTAAGGGCTTGCAGTTCTAGAGTTTGATTATGTGAATAAAAGTATAAGTAGAAGGTATATTAATACCGACAGTATGGATGAAAGGGCGCAGGTGTATACACTTATGACATCTTTATTTTATACGTGTACATTTTGGTCCTGGGACCTTGGTCATTCCAAATGATCAGTTGCAGTGACCAAGGTCCTCGGACCAAAACGTATATATCCAGTTAAAATATGTGTATACACTGGGACCAAGGTCCCAGGACTTAAACGTATCCACTAAAAAATGTCCCAGGTGTATGCACTTGTCCTCTCCCCCGTATGTGTACAGTGGTGGTGTCAGACAAAGGCCAGGGTGTAAGTCGTGACTACGAGCGTCAAGGTCATGTAACGACGTAATGGTAAGCAGTAAATGATTCCTGACCATTAGCAAGACTCACGCACGCACTGACACTGGTATACATAAAAAGCAAATCCTACATAGCAAAAATTACCCTATATGGTTGGTTAATTGGATTCAAAGCCGACTGACTATACGAGGATCATTGAGGCTATGTGTAATTTGTTCACCAGTAAAAAATACTTTAATACCAAATATGGGACTAAGAGGATTAAACTCCCAAGTACAAATGCACCGTTGCTCATAGTATATATACATCGAGAGATATAATTTTTAGAATATATATCAAGTGTACCCTAAATAAATAGGTGATTGGGGAAAGCCCTGTTCGAGTTTTTATGGAATTTGAGTTGTACTGACGTCTTGAAATTTTCTTTGTTTTTAGACGTACTTTTAAAGAATAACTGACAAATATTATTTCTTGCATGCCATTTTTAAAACATTTTAGCAGCGATAATTTAAAAAAAATGCTTTAGCTTTATATCACAAAGTGTATATATTATATAGTTGAGTACACAGGTGTTTTTGATGTTCTGTACTTATTCACGCTATATGTTTCATATCTGAAGCCGAAAACACACCAGTACATATGTGCATGTGCACATGTGAACCTACTTAAACACAAAACTTATCCCTCCACAGCGTAGTATAGCTTCTGACGCTGTGCATCCAACAAAATACCACATTTCTGGGGACTCTAAACCCGTATTGATCTTAAAGTACCTGGGGAATGGGAGGTAATCAGGTTTGATCCAAGGAAGGAGCGGGTATCTCCAGCTCCTCAGGTCAAGAATCATTAGCATGAAGGTAACCCCCATTATCATAAAAGCAGTGCCTTATTACTTTTGTCAGTCACAGTTCAGTACAAGTGTAGCCACGAGGTTAGGTTAGGTAAGATTTGTCAGGAATCAGGACAGTTGTCCTGACGCAGGTCTGTCTTAGGACCCACAATTGCAGCTTTTGGTTGTCTGGCCGTGGCCTCCTAGCTTACCCATCCACCCCCTTTAAAAATTAAGGTTATAATTATAACCATAGGCTAAACAAAAATCCTGCTCACAGGGCGTGTATAAAACGGGGCTCTTATAAATACTGCAGCGTACAATCGTGGCTACATGCCTATGGATTAGATTAGATTTTGCCAAAAGGCCTAGGAACTAGGCCCTTTGTGTATCCATATGCTCTCGCGCTACCGTCCACAGGATGGATATGGGGTGCACAATAAACTAGCCACTTCGGTGGCAAAATCTAATCTAATCCATAGGCATGTAGCCACGATTGTACGCTGCAATATTTATAAGAGCCCCGTTTTATACACGCCCTGTGAGCAGGATTTTTGTTTATTGGTCTTACTGTAATGGTAGATATATGGGAATACTCACAAATTGTAGTTGATAAGAGACAAACAGTAATTGGGAACTTTATGTAAGGCAAGTTTTGGTTTAGAAAGACACGTAAGCAAACACTATAACATATTTATTAGAAAACGTTTCGGTCCTGGGACCTTGATCACTTCTAACATACAGAGGTAGAAAGACATTATATCGGTTCCGAAGACTATTAGCAGGCAAGTTTTGCCTGCACAGTAGGCTTTTTCAAGGCAGACAGAATATGCCTGGTTGCAACTTGGTATATACAACAACAGTCAGGTGTGACTGAAATAATTAAACAAATATAGAGGAGCACCTTTGCTGGCTTCTACTCTAGGCCGAGAGACATGATCTAGCACCTAGGGTGATGAACTGATTGCACTAAACAACCTCTCCGCTTCGTCTTCCCCTCAGGGAAGGTTCCTTGATGCTGGTGAGGGGATCTTGATCTAGGGAATTGGATCTGTTCTCCACTTCCCTGAATTAAATCTGAATACCTTCCACATACCCCCCCTCAGGCGCTGTATAATCTTACGGGTTTAGCGCTTCCCCCTTGATTCTAATAATAAATCCGCTTCGTCTTCCACCAACGCTGTCTCTGATTTATCTCGATGTATGACTGGTAAAGCCTACAGTGCAAGCGAAACGTTTCTTCAGTAACGATTCTCAGTGTTGCACATTTGTCTTGCTTATCTACTTGTCGATATTATACACGATTTATAATTTGAAACATAATGACGTGACGAGGTGTGGTAGTGGTATCAGCATGCAGAGTGGTGTGTCGTTCATCACGGTATGTTTTGTTGATCATTTGTATTCTAGGTGTGGAAAATACTGTATATATTTTCCGGAAATACGGTAATTTATAGGTAAATAGATGCCCTATATTGTATTTTTAAAAGAAGTATGTTATCGAAAATGGGAAACCTGCGGCTGGGGAGGTCAGTCGCCATTTTGGTTTTTGAATTGGATACAACGTTAGTGTAATGGGAAGGAATTTTCGTGCTCTAGAGGTTAAAATTGGGCTGACACCTCTCAAATAGGAGGCGAAATTGTTGAATGTGCATTCCTGCATAACTTGAGATATCAGGCGACAGGACAGGACAACTCCAGGAACCTCAGATAAGCTGTCTAATTTATGTTTGATTTCTGGCCAGTAAAATTTTCATAAATGTAGGCAAAAGGGGGGGTCCTGTACATGACACATTAATCTCCAGTCAAATTGGTGAGTGTTATGATTAAGATATTCTCTTTCTGTTATGTATATGTGTATCTATAATCATTTATTATTTTTAATATACAGTCCACAAATTTATATATTTACCAGCATTCCTGGTGATGTATTTTTCATTTGTAAGTAATAGGTCCAGAGCAACTTGTGGATATGACAGTGGTAGGTATCGAAGGGGGACATTTTTTGCGACCTAAGTGTCCCAAATTCCTACTTATCTAATTGATAAATAATAATTATCTTTGTTATTTACTGGTATGTACATTATGAGTTACATCCAGATAAATGCAATTTTCCACACTAGGTGTCTGCCAATCAAAAGCTTTCTTGTCTCTGATTAATTGTCGGCTGGCGTCATAATCGAGGTTTCATAACATTGTCTTGTATATTTATCACCTCTCCATCAGAAAAACTCATAGAAGGGTGGTCGTAAGTTCCTGTGCTTGTCGCACGCATATCAGGTTACTTGTTCAACAGGTGGGGTTGTGTTCATTGATACGAGTGGTTAGATTCTTAGCAGTGTTACCTATGTACAATACAACTTGCTGTAACATCCACAAGGGATTTCGTAAACTTCAGCTTCTGCTGTATGGTTGTCTGTGGCATCGTCAGACAGCCATCGCAGGGTTAGACATAACTGTCACAGGGTTAGACATAACCGTCACAGGGTTAGACATAACAGTCACAGGGTTAGACATAACTGTCACAGGGTTAGACATAACCATCACAGGGTTAGACATAACTGACACAGCGTCAGACAACCGTTACAGCACTGACATTAGGATGCTATGGTCATCTTGTCAGCAGGCTGCTCTCACCTCACTGATACTAGGATATTGTTATGCAAGGCAAGGTGCGCATGCACGCTCGTGGTAGGAAAAGATTTAAACACAGCTACACAGTGAGAACTTTAATGAAAACACCTGAAATATAACACAATATAATCATACATTCATAGTTCATTTACTAGTACAATGACTTCGTAATCAAGAGCACTTCCACTGCACTATGATTTGTACCTCATTTTTGCGGCACTGCACAGGACACTGGTGAGAATATCTGCCAGTTTCCACACAGTAGTTATATACGGGGAAGGGGTCAGGGACCATTTGATGTATAAAGTCTGTATTATGTGTTGGATTTTAGCAGTTAATATAATGATGTTTATTCAACAGTTTAGGGTTTACACTGAGTGTCTCCAGCATATGAAACTGATATATATATATATAAGTAATGTGGACTTTCCTTCCCTGGACTCTTCTCCCATCAACATATTCCCCCAGTCCTTCCTTTTCCCTCCCTCTCCCTACTCTATAAGACAGGTTATTGGTACAGTTTGTCAAGTTGGTCATCACCTCTACATTAAATTATCCGTTCAAATTGTTTAGTTTTTCTTCTTATAAAACAATAATCTTCCAACTCATATTTGCGTTGTTGTATTGCTGGCTGGCTGCTTGTGTGGGATGGTTGGACGAGGGAGTTTAATATATTATGCACCCCATACCCATCCTGTGGGCGGTAGTCAAAAGATTACAGAGGTACATAATGGGTCCAGGGACTGAACCCCAAAGTTATGATAGCTGAACTAGTTACAAAGGTAATGAACTCCAGGTAGATCTGGTCACAATCATGGCAAGTTACGAAGGTAATGAATCAGCCTCACTCCTATACATGGTTACAGTCATGAACAAATTACAAAGTAATGAGCCACTGATACGTCCACACCTGGTCACAATTGTAATGAGTTATAAATACAAATATTAAGTGGATCATACACCCACACGAGCGCGCGCGCGTACATACACGAGGGCGCACGCACAGACACATGCACATGAGCGTACTACACACAGTTTGGACGAGGGAGTTAAATAGTTAAATATAATGGTAGGGACAGGAAGGACGTGACTTGCGGGTTTACATAGAAAAGCAGCATATTTAAATGAGAGTACATATATCGAAATTGGTTGGTAATTCAACATTGATATTATATATATGCATGTAAAACAACCATTGTTGATAATGTGAGAAATCGCGGAAGCGCTTAGATGTTCACTATTTTTTTCAGAGTGATTGTTTTGCATATTGTGATCTTGTTGCATAAACCTCCGAGTTTAGTGCTTCGTGAATCGTAGAGCACAGTGAGTGGTGGAGGCTCGAATCTCCGTCCGCTAATCGTGATCACTTGACTAATTTCCTGGAAGGGCATGAATCCTTCGGTGAGCAAATTGGGTCTTCCCACTGACGACTCTTTCCAGCTAATAGAAAAAAGATTGGCCAGCCTGTGATACCTCCTTCAGACTGGTTCTTTGTATCTAGAGAGGAAATACCTTGTGGTATCCCCTGGCTGTCTACGTCCCTTCAGAGTGGCTTCCAGCTGGTGCCAGGCAGGAAAGGGCAAGAGTGAGAAGTGGGTGTGGAGTCAGGAAAATCCGGTGAGTGTGATGAGCCTGTTGAACTTGATTTGGAATGTTGTTGACCTTGTGGTACCACTATCCGATGCCACTCAGTTGGACGTCAGATGTGAGAGTGAGGAGTGGCTGGTACCAATCCTACACGGTTAGTAAGCATATAACTGGCTCGCCAGTGGGGTCAGTTACAGAGGATGGGAATGGTTCAGTTTCCAGCAAGGAACTGAAGCATATAACTAGCTTTTCGATTGTGATCTTGACAACTAAGTAATAACAGAGGGTGAGGACTGGCTGGTTCGATATCCAGCAAGGAACATAAGTATATAACTGGCTTTCTGGTGTGATCTTGATAACTAAGTGTTTACTCTCAACAAGGATACATAGTCTTCCATCCTCTCATCAGTTAAGGATCACCTTCTATAAACACTTAGCGTGTACAGGCCTTGAGTGATGCTCTGGTGTTAAGTTCACTGCACTACACTAAACATCACGGTCTTGCAAGTAAGTAAACTTTATATTAGTTGATAAAGAACCTCAGTAATTACATTATGGTGCAATGAGCAACATTAATATTAATGTCTTAGGTATAGCATGTTAAGTGACAAATGAATGATGAAATTTAAATCAGTTAACTCCCGCATAATAAAAATAAAAGAAAGCTAACATAGACCCCATAAATGTTATTGTGTGATCAAAGAATGAAAACATCAGGAGAAAATTAAATATTTTATTACCAGAATGAAAACATCAGGAGAAAAATAAATATTTTTTCACCAGAAAATCACTTAAATACGGTTGTGTAATAACATTTTATAGTTTACTGCAGACTTCGAAATAGTTTTTAAATTATGGATGTTGAAATGCTGAAACAAAAATCACAATGTGCGTTAGAAGAGTACAAAGTATTTGTATTTAATATGGCCTTAATGTGTATCTGGAAAATGCTGGAAGGACTGGTTTTAAATCTGCACACTGAAATTTGTCTACGAGTGCATGGAGCTTCCACCACTTCTTGTGCTGAATGACCTGCGTGGGGTTTAGCATTAGACCTGAACAATAATCCACGAGCGTGTACAGATGTGGCTCTCTCCTGTTCTGGCAACTCTGTTCTATATTCCCATGTCATAAATTGTTATATCCAAACACCTGCACACACCACACTGACAGCACACACGTTTCTTGGATCCCACACACATATATGTCTCATACTGCTGCTTCTAGGTATTCATAACAATCTCAGTATGCCCTCTTCAAATTCTATTATTACTGAAAATGGTAAATAATGTTAATGTCCAGTGTAATGGGAACCCATCGTTTCAATAACCAGTGAAATATCTGGGAATCCATTTCGACCCAAGCATGTCAGGAGAAATAATAGGGAACATTGTAGTAAAGAAAGCGAATGTCCTCAACAGACAGGCATAGTGTCTACCTACTGAGGCTCGCAGGACCCTATGTCTAGTTCTTAAACAGTGTCATATAGATTACTCTTGCTCTTCATGGTACTCTGCCTTTAAAAAAAATGAAAGATAGGCTACAAATCACCCAGAACAAAATAGTAAGATTCATTCTGAACTTGGGTCCAAGAGAGCATGTAGGCCAGGATGAATTACAACAACTAGATATGCTGAATGTTGAAGATAGAGTAAAACAACTAAAGTTCAATTACGTTTAGAAAATTACTCACAACAGAGTCCAGAATGTCTTGCTGCCAGTTTAGTTAACGCTGAGAACCAAAGCAATTATAGTACTAGGATGAGGGAGGACAACTTTGCAGTACCTACAGTCAATGGTCAAGCTTCGAACACATTTTATTGTACAGCCATAAAGGAGTGGAATAGACTACCTGCACATGTCAAAGCCTGCCATAGCATAAGCCAGTTCAAGAAGAGAGCCAAAAAGTACCTAATGAATATGGCTACAGAATGGGAGGAGAGTGATTTATTGTATATCTAACATACTTGTACTATGATTTAATCCCATTTTTAATGTTAATGTAAATAACTGAATTTACCTTATCCCCAGAGTGTCTCCTTTTGTTATAACTGCTTTTCACATAGTTAAATTACTGTTTTAACTTTTAAGTTTTAAATATTAAGTTCTCACAAAGACCCAATGGAAATGTTACTTTGACTTTTCTGGGTCATCCTGAGTAATCTACACATATGCTGCTATGTATGATAATTTATGCAACTCTATTTATGTGTACCTGTACCTGAATAAACTTGTGTATGAGAACCGCCCTGCATGGAAGCTTGTGGCATGGGAGCTGCTGGTGGTGTTGGTTGTGTTGTTAGGGGAAATATCCGTTCAGTGGTGTTGGTGGTTCTAGAGACGGGGACGCAGCGAGGAGCAAGTGTTGGCAGGTGTTACTATAAACGGTACCCTTCACCAACTCCAAGGCTGAGGGACTGATTACCTCGTGTTTTTATATAGTTATACAGTCTTCCCATTATGGCTTTGAATTTGTGTTGATAAACCCACTAGATGGCGAAACGTCTACAAATAAATATACCTACATGTTGCGCATGTGACATTCTTCATCTTGTCGGTATTGTATACCATTCATGTACAACAATGTTACACTTCATAATCTTGCTCTTCTCCCCTCAAAGAGTGCCGCTCAGTGGGGTGATGTGAGGTTTGTCGATCAAAACGCTTAGGTCATAACCGGGTTCGATTTCCGGCGAAACGTTTGGGTAAGTTTCATTACACACTTGCTGACTTTGCTAATCGAACAGTAAAAATGGGTTCATGTGAGGTAGTCTTTTTTGTGGGTCATATCCTGAGACAATAATTATGCAAATATCTTATATTCATATGCACAGTGTGTGAAACTCCAGCGCTGCTGGGAGTGTTGGATAAAAAGGACCCCAATGGAAATAAGTCACTCTTGACTTTTCTGGGTTATCCTAGGTTCTCTACACATATGCTGCTATGTATGATAATCTATGTAACTGTATTTGTGTATATCTGAATAAACTTACTTATTTATCCGTACCGTAGTTTGTTTGCAATTGTGTCATTACGATTTGAGTCAGTGAGGTGTATCTAGTGATGGTGATGTAAATAAGAAACTAAGTGTGTGATGCGGGACCAGGCAAAAGACTCCAAACCAGTATTGATGATGAAATAGTTTTAATAATTTGCCATCCCTCTCCCCTCCTCCCATTACGGTTCATCAATGTCCATCACCGTTCTCTGTGATACTGATGTCCTTCCTCGCACAGTCTCCACAGTTTTTTTGAAAAATGTACGAAATATGTGAACTTGTAGACCTCGCTTTCCCAACAACGTGTAACTCAGTTGCAGCGCCAGTTCACCTAGCAACTAGGGAGATACTCGGCTGTTGTAGCATCCTGGGGTTGTAGCTAAGCTTAATTGGGTGTTGACTGTCGTGGGTGGTAGTCTGTGAGGCGTTAATTTACCTTAGATGGGGCTTGGTTTTGAAATGAGCAAAGAAACAGTTCTAAGTCTAAATTCAGTGGAGTAAAAAAAAAAGTTGCCAAGCTTACTTCTACTGCCGCTAATTCTCTCCAGCTATATAGCTGTGGTTGCTACGTTGGACTACCGGCGGCTAGCAGTATCAGGCTGGTTAACAAGGCCTTGATGCCCCTGAAGGTCTGGTCTGGGACCGTGCTGTGACGAGGTAATGGTTACTGAACTTTTTTCCTCGATTGTGTTACAACTACTTCCAGGTTGTATATCCAGTCAATAAGAAAGAAGTGGCCATGTTTATTGTGCACCCCAAATCCATCCTGTGGAGGGTAGCGCAAGAGCATATGGATACACAAAAGGTATGGGAACTAGGCCCCAAAAGGGTTTACAGGAGTGCATGTGGATTTATATCTACAGTTCACTAGATTAACGAGAGAACCCGTGAAGGCGATAGTGGGCATGGGCAGGAGAGTAACAGGGGTAAACCAGCTCTTTTTTTTATTTACCTTCGTGGAAAACAGGTTTAATAAAAACACGCTTATGACATGGCAGAAAAAGACTTGGTTCCCGGACGAACAAGATCTAGGGTGCAGCATTGTGACGTTAGTTCTGGGAGCGTGCTGACCGTGGTTCATGACCACTTTTTTTTCCATCTTCCATGCACGAATTTGCAATGATGATAATTAAACCTTTGACATCAACTTCATGAATAAGTTTTTCTCGTATTCCGATATTCTTCAGAGAATGTATTAGTGTTGAGGCTTGATGATGCCTTGGTGGTGGAGCAACATAATGTTTCAGAGAACCAGGTGTGGGTTAACACAAGACTGTACCAGAGCTGCTTCAAACTGCCGGTGACGGAGAATTTCTTTTAATGGTGATGATGAAATTAACCGGATGGTGAGTCACCGGTGCTGCTATAATCGCTCCCTGAGAGCTCTCAGTAGCTCAACATCAGTAAAGGCTATTACTATTACTCACACAAGAGAGCCAAATTGGGTAATATTGAAATTGGCATCACTCAGCTCATTCAGACACCCTGGACTGTGTTCTAGGACACAGTCCAGCCAGGACTGTCTTAGGACACACCTGCTTGGGCTCTCCTGAAGCCTATTCTTTCCATTGCATTGCTCCTAATGAAGTGTTTGCAATTGCAGCACGGAAGGCTTAGAGCAACATCACCCTCCCCCTCCAGCGGTTACTGTGCATTGTTGATCGCTTGTTTCCTATTGTTGCAATATATATAACTAACCATTATAGAAAATGGTTATTGAGAATTATGAAAATGGTGTACAGTATCGGCAGCTTGATGAGTAAGTCTGGAACAATTGTTCCACACCATGGAGGTGAACTCTCCTCCAGGCTGAGAGACTGACCACCAGGTACACATACTACTGCTTCAAAGTTGATGGATGATCACATCATCTTCACCTCGCCACCACCTCTGCTGTCTCCATATTTCATCTGTATTTGAAGAAGTCGAATGTGTAGGCGAAACGTTTCAACAATAAATACATGGTTATTTACATTAAGTAAACAAGTGACTGAAACTCTTGAAAGTTAGTGTTGGATGGTGTTATATTAGTCTGTATGGTAGCCTTTTAACAAGGGAAAACAATAAGTATATTTTTTATTTTATTCATAAAAACAAAGTTCTCTTGAGAAGAGCAAATGTCTTACAAAAAAGAAATGCATTACAAAAACAGCGGTCTTATATGAATACAAAGGTCTTACAAAAAGCAGTCAATGTTATGGTACTGCCATACAAAAACTATTCTCATTAAGAGTCATTGCATTCGTTCACGTGAAAAGTTTGCTAAAATTCCTAGATAAAGAAAGGCGGCTCAAGCTACACAATATTAGGGAATGTGGTCATAGTGGTCCGTAAATGTCACAACTGCCACTCTGTAATCTGTAAATACCTTTGTAACTTGTCATGATTGTGACTAGACCTACCTGGAGTTCATTACCTTTGTAAATTGTGAGTTCATTACCTTTGTAAATTGTGAATTCATTACCTCTGTAACTTGCTCAGCTATCAAAACTTTGGAGTCCAGTCCCTGGACCAATTATGTACCTCTGTAATCTTTTGACTACCGCCCACAGGATGGGTATGGTGTGCATAATAAACATATTAAACTAAACTACAGTACTAGAGAACAAGACAAGGGGGGGGGGGAAGTAATTAGGCTCGATCAGAGGAAGGGGAGTACAATTTCCATTCCCTAGATCAAGAGCCCTTTACCGTCAGTCACGCATCACCTCTGGAAGGGTATAATTATATTATGATTGTAGCCAACACCTGGGTGTGGAGATGTGTGGCCGCATCAACCACACAAAGACTGGTTAAATTCTTTGTTCCGTGTCGACCTTGGTTATTATAAATACTGACAGTCTTATTTTAGTGTTCTAGCCACTCTGATAATTACACGATTATGAATCTTTATTATTTTACGAGCTTTCGTGCTCTGTTAATCGATATAAATATTGCACGAGGTTAGCAAAGCATGACTTGATTATATATGGTGATATATTCTGGTGTGCTGCTGGACTAGGAAGCGGCGATCGTTGACCGCTAGCAACAGCAATGAGCTGCGTTGCCTGACTGTTTAGTTGGTGATGTACTAGCCAGGAGAAAGTGTCACGCACTGCCTTGCATAATGCATATGATGTTATAAGCTGTATTGTGTTTGTGTGTGTGGCCTTTGATCTGTGTTTACTGGGGTTGAGATAGTATCATACTGTTTAATGCGATGTTTATCTAGCTTCTTAATTGTTGTCATTTACATTGTAATTCACGTATGAGGCTCACCAGTACTGCATTAAATGACTTGTTTTTTAGTGTGTTCATAGCTTCTCCATGTAGTTTATCTATAATCTCTTCCCTCGAAATTTCACCCTGCAATTCAAATAATTCATGCCTGGGAATTTAATTGGATTTTTGGTAGTGGATATGCTAGCAGAGGGGTTGGGATGGGGGTTCAAGAAAGATTAGGTAAACCACAGCACAGACGAAGGTAAGGAAAAGTTAATGGTGTGTTGATACATCTATGGAAAGAAAGGCCTTTATTTGGAGGCAAAAAAGAGAAACGTACCATAGTGGTATCAACACTCTTATATAGGTGTGAAGCATGGACTTTAAACATTGCAGAAAGGAGGTTGGAGGTAGTGCAGATGTCAAGTTTGAGAACAATGTGTAATGAATATCATTCAGAGAATTTGTAGTAGAAATTAGAAGGCTGTGTGGGGTTATTAAGGGTATAATTGAGAGGGCTGAGGAGCTGTTATTGAAGTGGGTTGCGCATTTAGAGAGGATGGAGCAGAATAGTGCGTTCAAAAGATGTACAAATAAAGGGTGGAAGTAAAAGGGGTAGGGTCGTCTCAAGAAGGGTTGGAGAGGAGTAAATGACTAGATAAATGATTCAGAGAACCGACGTGTTGGTAAATGAGACATGCCCAACACTGGGTATCTTTATGTGGGTACGTTTCGCCATACAGTGACTTCATCAATCCAATACAAAGAAGAATGGTGAAGATCAGAATGAGTTTGAGGTAATCAGTCCCTCAGTCTTCATTGATGGACTGATTACATCGACTCCAGGCTGAGGGACTAGTTACCTCAAACTCCTTCTGATCTTCACTATCCTTCTTTGTATTAGACTGATGAAGCCACTGTGTGGCGAAACGTTTCCAAGATACCCAAGTGTTGCACAAGTAAATGGCTATATCATTAGCAGTTTGTGTTCTTCCAGGCACTAAGACCACAGGTCAGAATGTTAGATCAATATCTGGTTTGCGTTTCGAGTATTCTATTTTACACTGAGGCTCAGTGTAGTGCGGATAAAAATTTTAAGCAAATTAAAATTGTGAGAAATGTCTTGTTAGAACGTATTTTAAAGAAAATGGAACTTTGTATATAGAGTAGTAGGTAAGAACGTGTGTGGAACTTGGCATCACTGACTTGCTGAATGATGAGTTACCTCGACGTACACGCCTGGTCGTCAAGGTCCCACTCTACCTGCATTTCTCACCTCCCCCCTACACACACACACACACACACACACACACACACACACACACACACACACACACACACACACACACACACACACACACACACACACACACACACACACACACCTCTCAGTCCCCTTACTCTCAGTCCCTCTCTCTTATTCTTTTCTTTAGAATCCTTTCTTCCTCCCGCCACCTGTCCTTCAACCTTCATCATCTTCCCATCGTCTCACAACACCTTCCCATCTAACAATACTTCCCCCCTCCCACATAGAAACACCACCCCTCAACCCCCAAACACCTTCCCTCCACCAGCCAGCACCACCTAACAACACTTTATTTACCCCGGTCGTCTCCCCCTACCTCCCACCCCCACCCATCCCAGCTAGCTTCCATTGTGGACTACAAGCGACTCCTCCCACCTTCGTGACAGTGACGAGCACTTTCACGCCAAAACCTGTAACTCTGTTGACGGCAGACTTGTCAGTCTTGCGTGTTGAGGCAGACTTGTCAGTCTTGCGTGTTGAGGCAGACTTGTCAGTCTTGCGGAGAAGAGGTAAAGTGGAAGTCGTAATAGTGGTAATCGTAGTAGTAATAGTAATAGCAGCAGTAGTAGTAGTAAAGTAGCAGTAGTAGTTCTGCTTATAAACCCTGGATTGGTAATAACTCAGGACAACTGAAAGTCCTGGCATATTTACACTGTGGTCCTTTACACCCTCTCTCCCAGGATGTCACCCACACTGCAGTAACTGCTAGGTTGACGCCAGCAGCAGGTGCAAGGTGATCCATGATGCGTCGCCTCATTCAGGCACTGAGCCTGAGTCTTGTGGGTTGTGAGCTGATAGCTCACTGTCGTATTCCATCATTCGTTCATTGTCATACTCCATCACATAAGGTAACGCAATCTGTCAGCCTGGGATGGATGAGTTACCAATGTTATCATTTCACACTGAATGTAATTTGGTCAAAGAATATCTTGAATCAACAAACGGAAATACCCCAATTCTTGTATCGAAGGAAATGCCTTATATTGAGGAACTTTCTACACTGTGTGTGTGTACTCACCTATTTGTGGTTGCAGGGGTCGAGTCCTAGCTCCTGTGTGTGTGTGTGTGTGTGTGTGTGTGTGTGTGTGTGTGTGTGTGTGTGTGTGTGTGTGTGTGTCAGACGCATCTTGAGAAATGTATTAAGAAAGGTGAACAAATGTTCAGGCTAATCGTGGATTATTACATTTCTGAGGAAGTGCTCAACCCGGAGACTAGGAGGTAGTGAGGTTTGAAGGGGAGGATAGCTTAAATTTCTTGGATCAAGAGCCTTCACCAGCGCCAAGGCTCTAAGGAATTTTGTATGAATAATGATAACGTGTAAATAAATGCTAAACTTTTTGAAATAACAGAGGAAAAAAAATCACCAGAAAAGTGTGGCTGTTTTTAACACTAATCGGATGAATAGCTGACAAAGACGTGTTTAATTTTATTACAGTTTTTTTTTACACAAATCAACGTTTATAATGTAGTAGTAAATTACACAGTATAACAATGGTGGTGTTGTTAAATTAGACACATGTGCAACTCTTGGGCATCTTTATTGAGGAAACGTTTCGCCACACAGTGGCTTCATCAGTCCATACAAAGGATAAACTTGAACAGAAGGAGAATGAGGTAATCAGTCCCTCAACCTTGAGTCGATGTGGTCAGTCCATCAATCTATTCAAGATTGATGGACTGACCACATCGACTCAAGGTTGAGGGACTGATTACCTCATTCTCCTCGCGTTCTTCAAGTTTATCCTTTGCATGGACTGATGAAGCCACTGTGTGGCGAAACGTTTCCTCAATAAAGATGCCCAAGAGTTGCACATGTGTCTAATTTAACAACGTGTCGGCTCTTTGAATCATTCATCTACAATGGTGGTGTTATTAAGTGTTCCTGAAGCAGTACCTTAAAGTGCTTGTCTGAATCATTAATAACTTGGGAATGCCTCATTCACTCGGCTTCAAATTTTCAATTCCATTGTACCGTAAATAAGGCAAGCTTCATTCACTAATTGGCATGTTCAGGTGCCCCCCGGATTAATTTTGCCAAAACCATTTCCGATTTTGGTTTCCGTGCGAAGATTTGTGACTTCTGATCGGCTTCAAACTTTCACCACCGCTGTATCCTACCTAAAATAAGGTTCTCATTATTGTTGGAGTGTTTTAGTTTTAAAATGGTATCGTATTATTTTCCATGAAATGACTCGAGTAATCATCTTCTGAACTCGGAAGCCATTCAGTCTTTAATGGCTGTTTCGTCTTGAACTGTGGAAAATCGTAATAACAAATTTGCAAACAAATCATAGAACTCGTGGGGATCGAACCCATGGCAAGCAAACCCTAAAACTCGCGGGTTACTGTGTCAACCATTGGGCCATACCGGCCTAAGTCATCCAGCTAGACATATTTCAGTACACCATAGCAAGGTTAGCACGAGTCCCATTGTGGCCACAAATGCAGGCTTTTATAGAGGGATACCACACCAGTATGGCTGTGGTGGGCTCTAGATCATGTCCTTTTAAAGCCGCCATCACGACTCACGGAATCGTAATACAAGTTTTAGGACTCGCTCGCCATGGTTTCGAACCTCGCCCGTTCTGTGATTCGCCTGATATATATATATATAAATATATATATATATATATATATATATATATATATATATATATATATATATATATATATATATATATATATATATATATATATATATATAAATATAAATATAAATATATATATATATATATAAATATATATTTTTTTTTTTATATTTTTTTTTTTTTATATAGGATGGGGTCCACCTCTGGTGTAAATTGTGGGACCCATAGCCTCGGAGAAGTGGATAAAAAGGCTTTAAGGAAGAATATTTGGATTTCTTGCTGAAGACATTTGAATATTCCACTTCCCCTACCACCCCATCTTTTAAACTATATATATATATATATATATATATATATATATATATATATATATATATATATATATATATATATATATATATATATATATATATATATATATATATATATAAATATATATATATATATATATATATATATATATATAATATAAATATATATATATAAATATATATATATTATATATATATATAAATATATATTATAGGTAGTAGGTTGGTAGACAGCAACCGCCCAGGGAGGTACTACCGTCCTGCCAAGTGAGTGTAAAACGAAAGCCTGTAATTGTTTTACATGATGGTAGGATTGCTGGTGTCCTTTTTTCTGTCTCATGAACATGCAAGATTTCAAGTACGTCTTGCTACTTCTACTTACACTTAGGTCACACTACACATACATGTACAAGCACATATATACACACCCCTCTGGGTTTTCTTCTATTTTCTTTCTAGTTCTTATTCTTGTTTATTTCCTCTTATCTCCATGGGGAAGTGGAACAGAATTCTTCCTCCGTAAGCCATGCGTGTTGTAAGAGGCGACTAAAATGCCGGGAGCAAGGGGCTAGTAACCTCTTCTCCTGTATATATTACTAAATGTGAAAGGAGAAACTTTTGTTTTTCCTTTTGGGCCACCCCGCCTCGGTGGGATACGGCTGGTGTGTTGAAAGAAAGAATATATATATATATATATATATATATATATATATTATATATATATATGTATATATATATATATAAATATAAATATATATATATATATATATATATATATTATATATATATATATATATATATATATATATATATATATATTTTTTTTTTTTTATTATCACACCGGCCGATTCCCACCAAGGCAGGGTGGCCCGAAAAAGAAAAACTTTCACCATCATTCACTCCATCACTGTCTTGCCAGAAGGGTGCTTTACACTACAGTTTTTAAACTGCAACATTAACACCCCTCCTTCAGAGTGCAGGCACTGTACTTCCCATCTCCAGGACTCAAGTCCGGCCTGCCGGTTTCCCTGAATCCCTTCATAAATGTTACTTTGCTCACACTCCAACAGCACGTCAAGTATTAAAAACCATTTGTCTCCATTCACTCCTATCAAACACGCTCACGCATGCCTGCTGGAAGTCCAAGCCCCTCGCACACAAAACCTCCTTTACCCCCTCCCTCCAACCCTTCCTAGGCCGACCCCTACCCCGCCTTCCTTCCACTACAGACTGATACACTCTTGAAGTCATTCTGTTTCGCTCCATTCTCTCTACATGTCCGAACCACCTCAACAACCCTTCCTCAGCCCTCTGGACAACAGTTTTGGTAATCCCGCACCTCCTCCTAACTTCCAAACTACGAATTCTCTGCATTATATTCACACCACACATTGAGCTCAGACATGACATCTCCACTGCCTCCAGCCTTCTCCTCGCTGCAACATTCATCACCCACGCTTCACACCCATATAAGAGCGTTGGTAAAACTATACTCTCATACATTCCCCTCTTTGCCTCCAAGGACAAAGTTCTTTGTCTCCACAGACTCCTAAGTGCACCACTCACTCTTTTTCCCTCATCAATTCTATGATTCACCTCATCTTTCATAGACCCATCCGCTGACACGTCCACTCCCAAATATCTGAATACGTTCACCTCCTCCATACTCTCTCCCTCCAATCTGATATTCAATCTTTCATCACCTAATCTTTTTGTTATCCTCATAACCTTACTCTTTCCTGTATTCACCTTTAATTTTCTTCTTTTGCACACCCTACCAAATTCATCCACCAATCTCTGCAACTTCTCTTCAGAATCTCCCAAGAGCACAGTGTCATCAGCAAAGAGCAGCTGTGACAACTCCCACTTTGTGTGTGATTCTTTATCTTTTAACTCCACGCCTCTTGCCAAGACCCTCGCATTTACTTCTCTTACAACCCCATCTATAAATATATTAAACAACCACGGTGACATCACACATCCTTGTCTAAGGCCTACTTTTACTGGGAAAAAATTCCCTCTTTCCTACATACTCTAACTTGAGCCTCACTATCCTCGTAAAAACTCTTCACTGCTTTCAGTAACCTACCTCCTACACCATACACTTGCAACATCTGCCACATTGCCCCCCTATCCACCCTGTCATACGCCTTTTCCAAATCCATAAATGCCACAAAGACCTCTTTAGCCTTATCTAAATACTGTTCACTTATATGTTTCACTGTAAACACCTGGTCCACACACCCCCTACCTTTCCTAAAGCCTCCTTGTTCATCTGCTATCCTATTCTCCGTCTTACTCTTAATTCTTTCAATTATAACTCTACCATACACTTTACCAGGTACACTCAACAGACTTATCCCCCTATAATTTTTGCACTCTCTTTTATCCCCTTTGCCTTTATACAAAGGAACTATGCATGCTCTCTGCCAATCCCTAGGTACCTTACCCTCTTCCATACATTTATTAAATAATTGCACCAACCACTCCAAAACTATATCCCCACCTGCTTTTAACATTTCTATCTTTATCCCATCAATCCCGGCTGCCTTACCCCCTTTCATTTTACCTACTGCCTCACGAACTTCCCCCACACTCACAACTGGCTCTTCCTCACTCCTACAAGATGTTATTCCTCCTTGCCCTATACACGAAATCACAGCTTCCCTATCTTCATCAACATTTAACAATTCCTCAAAATATTCCTTCCATCTTCCCAATACCTCTAACTCTCCATTTAATAACTCTCCTCTCCTATTTTTAACTGACAAATCCATTTGTTCTCTAGGCTTTCTTAACTTGTTAATCTCACTCCAAAACTTTTTCTTATTTTCAACAAAATTTGTTGATAACATCTCACCCACTCTCTCATTTGCTCTCTTTTTACATTGCTTCACCACTCTCTTAACTTCTCTCTTTTTCTCCATATACTCTTCCCTCCTTGCATCACTTCTACTTTGTAAAAACTTCTCATATGCTAACTTTATATATATATATATATATATATATATATATATATATATATATATATATATAAATATATAAATATATATATATATATATATATATAGATATAAATATATAAATATATATATATAAATATATATATAAATATATATATAAATATATATATATAAATATATATATAAATATAAATATATATATATAAATATATATATATATATATATGTAAATATATATATATATATAATTATATATATATATATATATATATATATATATATATATATATATATATATATATATATATATATATATATATATATATATATATATATATATATATATATATATATATATATATATATATATATATATATATATATATATATATAAATATATATATATAAATATATATATAGGTAGTAGGTTGGTAGACAGCAACCACCCAGGGAAGTACTACCGTCCTGCCAGATGACTGTGAAACAAAAACCTGTAATTGTTTTGCATGATGGTAGGATTGCTGGTTTCTTTTTCTGTCTCATAAACACGCTAAGATAACAGGGATATCTTGCTACTCCTACTTACACTTTGGTCACACTTCACAGACACGCACATGCATATATATATATACATACATCTAGGTTTTTCTCCTTTTTCTAAATAGCTCTTGTTCTTTTTTATTTCTTCTATTGTCCATGGGGAAGTGGAAAAGAATCTTTCCTCCGTAAGCCATGCGTGTCGTATGAGGCGACTAAAATGCCGGGAGCAATGGGCTAGTAACCCCTTCTCCTGTATACAATTACTAAAAAAGAGAAGAAGAAAAACTTTATAAAACTGGGTTGCTTAAATGTGCGTGGATGTAGTGCGGATGACAAGAAACAGATGATTGCTGATGTTATGAATGAAAAGAAGTTGGATGTCCTGGCCCTAAGCGAAACAAAGCTGAAGGGGGGTAGGAGAGTTCAGTGGGGGGAAATAAATGGGATTAAATCTGGAGTATCTGAGAGAGTTAGAGCAAAGGAAGGGGTAGCAGTAATGTTAAATGATCAGTTATGGAAGGAGAAAAGAGAATATGAATGTGTAAATTCAAGAATTATGTGGATTAAAGTAAAGGTTGGATGCGAGAAGTGGGTCATAATAAGCGTGTATGCACCTGGAGAAGAGAGGAATGCAGAGGAGAGAGAGAGATTTTGGGAGATGTTAAGTGAATGTATAGGAGCCTTTGAACCAAGTGAGAGAGTAATTGTGGTAGGGGACTTGAATGCTAAAGTAGGAGAAACTTTTAGAGAGGGTGTGGTAGGTAAGTTTGGGGTGCCAGGTGTAAATGATAATGGGAGCCCTTTGATTGAACTTTGTATAGAAAGGGGTTTAGTTATAGGTAATACATATTTTAAGAAAAAGAGGATAAATAAGTATACACGATATGATGTAGGGCGAAATGACAGTAGTTTGTTGGATTATGTATTGGTAGATAAAAGACTGTTGAGTAGACTTCAGGATGTACATGTTTATAGAGGGGCCACAGATATATCAGATCACTTTCTAGTTGTAGCTACACTGAGAGTAAAAGGTAGATGGGATACAAGGAGAATAGAAGCATTAGGGAAGAGAGAGGTGAAGGTTTATAAACTAAAAGAGGAGGCAGTTAGGGTAAGATATAAACAGCTATTGGAGGATAGATGGGCTAATGAGAGCATAGGCAATGGGGTCGAAGAGGTATGGGGTAGGTTTAAAAATGTAGTGTTAGAGTGTTCAGCAGAAGTTTGTGGTTACAGGAAAGTGGGTGCAGGAGGGAAGAGGAGCGATTGGTGGAATGATGATGTAAAGAGAGTAGTAAGGGAGAAAAAGTTAGCATATGAGAAGTTTTTACAAAGTAGAAGTGATGCAAGGAGGGAAGAGTATATGGAGAAAAAGAGAGAGGTTAAGAGAGTGGTGAAGCAATGTAAAAAGAGAGCAAATGAGAGAGTGGGTGAGATGTTATCAACAAATTTTGTTGAAAATAAGAAAAAGTTTTGGAGTGAGATTAACAAGTTAAGAAAGCCTAGAGAACAAATGGATTTGTCAGTTAAAAATAGGAGAGGAGAGTTATTAAATGGAGAGTTAGAGGTATTGGGAAGATGGAAGGAATATTTTGAGGAATTGTTAAATGTTGATGAAGATAGGGAAGCTGTGATTTCGTGTATAGGGCAAGGAGGAATAACATCTTGTAGGAGTGAGGAAGAGCCAGTTGTGAGTGTGGGGGAAGTTCGTGAGGCAGTAGGTAAAATGAAAGGGGGTAAGGCAGCCGGGATTGATGGGATAAAGATAGAAATGTTAAAAGCAGGTGGGGATATAGTTTTGGAGTGGTTGGTGCAATTGTTTAATAAATGTATGGAAGAGGGTAAGGTACCTAGGGATTGGCAGAGAGCATGCATAGTTCCTTTGTATAAAGGCAAAGGGGAAAAAAGAGAGTGCAAAAATTATAGGGGGATAAGTCTGTTGAGTGTACCTGGTAAAGTGTATGGTAGAGTTATAATTGAAAGAATTAAGAGTAAGACGGAGAATAGGATAGCAGATGAACAAGGAGGCTTTAGGAAAGGTAGGGGGTGTGTGGACCAGGTGTTTACAGTGAAACATATAAGTGAACAGTATTTAGATAAGGCTAAAGAGGTCTTTGTGGCATTTATGGATTTGGAAAAGGCGTATGACAGGGTGGATAGGGGGGCAATGTGGCAGATGTTGCAAGTGTATGGTGTAGGAGGTAGGTTACTGAAAGCAGTGAAGAGTTTTTACGAGGATAGTGAGGCTCAAGTTAGAGTATGTAGGAAAGAGGGAAATTTTTTCCCAGTAAAAGTAGGCCTTAGACAAGGATGTGTGATGTCACCGTGGTTGTTTAATATATTTATAGATGGGGTTGTAAGAGAAGTAAATGCGAGGGTCTTGGCAAGAGGCGTGGAGTTAAAAGATAAAGAATCACACACAAAGTGGGAGTTGTCACAGCTGCTCTTTGCTGATGACACTGTGCTCTTGGGAGATTCTGAAGAGAAGTTGCAGAGATTGGTGGATGAATTTGGTAGGGTGTGCAAAAGAAGAAAATTAAAGGTGAATACAGGAAAGAGTAAGGTTATGAGGATAACAAAAAGATTAGGTGATGAAAGATTGAATATCAGATTGGAGGGAGAGAGTATGGAGGAGGTGAACGTATTCAGATATTTGGGAGTGGACGTGTCAGCGGATGGGTCTATGAAAGATGAGGTGAATCATAGAATTGATGAGGGAAAAAGAGTGAGTGGTGCACTTAGGAGTCTGTGGAGACAAAGAACTTTGTCCTTGGAGGCAAAGAGGGGAATGTATGAGAGTATAGTTTTACCAACGCTCTTATATGGGTGTGAAGCGTGGGTGATGAATGTTGCAGCGAGGAGAAGGCTGGAGGCAGTGGAGATGTCATGTCTGAGGGCAATGTGTGGTGTGAATATAATGCAGAGAATTCGTAGTTTGGAAGTTAGGAGGAGGTGCGGGATTACCAAAACTGTTGTCCAGAGGGCTGAGGAAGGGTTGTTGAGGTGGTTCGGACATGTAGAGAGAATGGAGCGAAACAGAATGACTTCAAGAGTGTATCAGTCTGTAGTGGAAGGAAGGCGGGGTAGGGGTCGGCCTAGGAAGGGTTGGAGGGAGGGGGTAAAGGAGGTTTTGTGTGCGAGGGGCTTGGACTTCCAGCAGGCATGCGTGAGCGTGTTTGATAGGAGTGAATGGAGACAAATGGTTTTTAATACTTGACGTGCTGTTGGAGTGTGAGCAAAGTAACATTTATGAAGGGATTCAGGGAAACCGGCAGGCCGGACTTGAGTCCTGGAGATGGGAAGTACAGTGCCTGCACTCTGAAGGAGGGGTGTTAATGTTGCAGTTTAAAAACTGTAGTGTAAAGCACCCTTCTGGCAAGACAGTGATGGAGTGAATGATGGTGAAAGTTTTTCTTTTTCGGGCCACCCTGCCTTGGTGGGAATCGGCCGGTGTGATAATAAAAAAAAAAAAATATATATATATATATATATATAAATATATATATATATATATATATATATATATATATATATATATATATATATATATATATATATATATATATATATATATAGGTACCACCTCTAGAACTGTTATGGGGACCCTCATCCTCAGAGAAAAGAATAAACTTGCTTCAGGGAAAACTCAAGATTCTCCCTGAAGCTGTTTGAGAATTTTCTCCTACCACCCCCAGTGGCCTGGTGGCTAAAGCTCCCGCTTCACACACGGAGGGCCCGGGTTCGATTCCCGGCGGGTGGAAACATTTCGACACGTTTCCTTACACCTGTTGTCCTGTTCACCTAGCAGCAAATAGGTACCTGGGTGTTAGTCGACTGGTGTGGGTCGCATCCCGGGGGACAAGATTAAGGACCCCAATGGAAATAAGTTAGACAGTCCTCGATGACGCACTTTCTTGGGTTATCCTGGGTGCCTAACCCCCCGGGGTTAAAAATCCGAACGAAATCTTATCTTATCTTATCTTAAAGACAAAATACATTGACAAAACATTCACAAAAATATGATACAAAGTAAAACAACATAGGTAACTCAGAGCTACATCTCGAATACTTCGTCCAGCTCCCCTGCGGTGGGCCGCGTGCCCAGAATGCTGCAGGCATTTCCTCTCTGGATCGCAACACTGAGTCTCTGAAAGAGGAAGCTGGTCGCCCTGTGGTCCTTGGTTTCTATGATGAGCTTTTCACCCAGCTCTTTGAGGAACTTTAGAGCACACTTGCCCCATGCTCCAAGGGTCTCCGACCCTATTGGAATGAAGTTATAGCAAGGGGGAAGGTCTTCATATTTTCGGATCTTCTGGGTCTCCCTGTGGCTGGCAGCTCCACCCCCTTCCACTACAGAGTATGGCAAGTAGGTGTCTGCCAATGTGGCAGCACAGGTGTAGTCCCAGGCAATCTGCTTTCCATCCTTCCAGGGTAGCATAGTGGCTCCATCAGGACGCTTTTGACTTCCATCAGACCTCTGTACTTGGGGTTCCCGTTGAGCTGGGCAACGGGCTGTGGCGAGGCTTCTCTTTATTATGTCATTGATCTCCTCATGTCTGGCATACTTCCCTTCTGCTGTGTGGCACACGAGACCATGGAGTCCGAATTGATCAGCTGTCGCCCTGCCGCAAATACACCTGTGTTCGGTGAGGATGGGGGCGGCTAGGCGAAGAGCAACACCAATCCGAATGGCCTGTGGGTCGAGACGGGTGCCCAGGGAGGAATTGGGAACAGCTAACAGGAAATCTCCTGAGTGTGGTGCCTTCACTGCCAGGAGACGAGCTTTGTTCTTTCCTGAAGCATTGGAGAGCATTGTGTTGGCGATTTTTTCCATGATCGGTTTGTCCCAGTGGGACTGTTTGTGCTGTTTGGGAGGAGCTGGTCTACTGAAGGAGTCTGTAAGGGTGTCCCACCGAATTGCTGCTTCAGTAAACCTGGGGTCTTGAGCTCCTACCAAGTCTCTCAAGCGTTCGGGCACTATCTTCTTGACTAATGCACTGGAAGCCAAACACGAAGACAGAAAAGCAGGTAAAGCAACATGCGTTGCTTTACGCACCCCTATACCTCCCAGTCGCACTGGGAGGGTTGCCTGATCCCATTGCTCATCCTCTAGTGACAGGTTCAGTGCCTTCTTAAAAGTTGATCTCAGGTGTGCGTCATATTCATCGAGTGTTGGGTTGTCAAAAGAGGGTGCACACCTCAAGAAGTAAGTGAGTCTTGGCATAGTAAGACACCTTGTGAGGAGATACAGAGCATCATGGGCATCAAGATCGCTTATTCTCTCCTCCATTCTCATAAGGTCATTCAATTTGTCCCTGAGGACAGTATCGATGGCCTGGTGACCCAGCGGTGCCCCCAAGAGGGTACTGTTGGACGGAGTTGTAGTTGAGACTTCTGGGAGGATTCTTCGCACAGCATTGATTATTTCCTGGTTCGCTGTGATGATTTCACACTTAGAGGGATTGAGGATGAGTCCCAAGTCTTCTCCCTGTGTTTTCACCAGTTGTAGGTCCCCCACGAGGGACTCTTCAGTACATATATATATATAATATATATATATATATATATATATATATATATATATATATATATATATATATATTTATATATATATATATATATATAAATATATATATTTATTTATATATATATATTTATATATATATATATATATATATATATATATATATATATATATATATATATATATATATATTTATATATATATATATATATATATATATATATATATATATATATATATATATATATTTATATATATATATATATATATATATAATACATGTATATATATACAATACATGTATATATATACAATACATATATATATACAATATATATATATATATATATATATATATATATATATATATATATATATATATATTATATATATATATATATATAAATATATATATTTCTTCTCCTATGCCAAATCAAAATCGAGAAGAACGTCCAGTATTGGGCCCCTAATTAAACAAGATGGGTCCTACACAGATGACAGCAAGGAAATGAGTGAGCTACTCAAGTCCCAATATGACTCAGTTTTTAGCAAGCTGCTAACCAGACTGAGAGTCGAAGATCAAAATTAATTTTTTATGAGAGAGCCACAAAATTTGATTAACACAAGCCTATCCGATGTTATCCTGACGCCAAATGACTTCGAACAGGCGATAAATGACATGCCCATGCACTCTGCCCCAGGGCCAGACTCATGGAACTCTGTGTTCATCAAGAACTGCAAGAAGCCCCTATCACGAGCCTTTTCCATCGTATGGAGAGGGAGCATGGACACGGGGGTCGTCCCACAGTTACTAAAAACAACAGACATAGCCCCACTCCACAAAAGGGGCAGTAAAGCAACAGCAAAGAACTACAGACCAATAGCACTAACATCCCATATCATAAAAAGCTTTGAAAGGGTCCTAAGAAGCAAGATCACCCCCCATCTAGAAACCCATCAGTTACACAACCCAGGGCAACATGGGTTTAGAACAGGTCGCTCCTGTCTGTCTCAACTATTGGATCACTACGACAAGGTCCTAAATGCACTAGAAGACAAAAAGAATGCAGATGTAATATATACAGACTTTGCAAAAGCCTTCGACAAGTGTGACCATGGCGTAATAGCGCACAAAATGCGTGCTAAAGGAATAACAGGAAAAGTCGGTCGATGGATCTATAATTTCCTCACTAACAGAACACAGAGAGTAGTCGTCAACAGAGTAAAGTCCGAGGCAGCTACGGTGAAAAGCTCTGTTCCACAAGGCACAGTACTCGCTCCCATCTTGTTCCTCATCCTCATATCCGACATAGACAAGGATGTCAGCCACAGCACCGTGTCTTCCTTTGCAGATGACACCCGAATCTGCATGACAGTGTCTTCCATTGCAGACACTGCAAGGCTCCAGGCGGACATCAACCAAATCTTTCAGTGGGCTGCAGAAAACAATATGAAGTTCAACGATGAGAAATTTCAATTACTCAGATATGGTAAACATGAGGAAATTAAATCTTCATCAGAGTACAAAACAAATTCTGGCCACAAAATAGAGCGAAACACCAACGTCAAAGACCTGGGAGCGATCATGTCGGAGGATCTCACCTTCAAGGACCATAACATTGTATCAATCGCATCTGCTAGAAAAATGACAGGATGGATAATGAGAACCTTCAAAACTAGGGAGGCCAAGCCCATGATGACACTCTTCAGGTCACTTGTTCTATCTAGGCTGGAATATTACTGCACACTAACAGCACCTTTCAAGGCAGGTGAAATTGCCGACCTAGAAAATGTACAGAGAACTTTCACGGCGCGCATAACGGAGATAAAACACCTCAATTACTGGGAGCGCTTGAGGTTCCTAAACCTGTATTCCCTGGAACGCAGGAGGGAGAGATACATGATTATATACACCTGGAAAATCCTAGAGGGACTAGTACCGAACTTGCACACGAAAATCACTCACTACGAAAGCAAAAGACTTGGCAGACGATGCACCATTCCCCAATGAAAAGCAGGGGTGTCACTAGCACGTTAAGAGACCATACAATAAGTGTCAGGGGCCCGAGACTGTTCAGCTGCCTCCCAGCACACATAAGGGGGATTACCAACAGACCCCTGGCAGTCTTCAAGCTGGCACTGGACAAGCACCTAAAGTCAGTTCCTGATCAGCCGGGCTGTGGCTCGTACGTTGGTTTGCGTGCAGCCAGCAGCAACAGCCTGGTTGATCAGGCTCTGATCCACCAGGAGGCCTGGTCACAGACCGGGCCGCGGGGGCGTTGACCCCCGGAACTCTCTCCAGGTAAACTCCAGGTAATATATATATAATTATATATATATATATATATATATATATATATATATATAATATATATATATTCAGGGTTTTCCCTGAAGCTGTTTGAGAATTTTCTCCTACCACCCCCTATATTTCAAGTATGTTTTATTTAAAGACAAAATACATTGGCCAAACATTCACAAAAACAACAGAAAGTAAAACAACATAGGTAACTCAGAGCTACATCTCGAATACTTCGTCCAGCTCCCCGGCGGTGGGCCGCGTGCCCAGAATGCTGCAGGCATTTCCTCTCTGGATCGCAACACTGAGTCTCTGAAAGAGGAAGCTGGTCGCCCTGTGGTCCTTGGTTTCTATGATGAGCTTTTCACCCATCTCTTTGAGGAACTTTAGAGCACACTTGCCCCATGCTCCAAGGTCTCCGACCCTATTGGAATGAAGCTATAGCAAAGGGTGAAGGTCTTCATATTTTCGGATCTTCTGGGTCTCCCTGTGGCTGGCACCTCCACCCCCTTCCACTACAGAGTATGGCAAGTAGGTGTCTGCCAATGTGGCAGCACAGGTGTAGTCCCAGGCAATCTGCTTTCCATCCTTCCAGGGTAGCATAGTGGCTCCATCAGGACGCTTTTGACTTCCATCAGACCTCTGTACTTGGGGTTCCCGTTGAGCTGGGCAACGGGCTGTGGTGAGGCTTCTCTTTATTATGTCATTGATCTCCTCATGTCTGGCATACTTCCCTTCTGCTGTGTGGCACACGAGACCATGAAGTCCGAATTGATCAGCTGTCGCCCTGCCGCAAAATCACCTATGTTCGGTGAGGATGGGGGCGGCTAGGCGAAGAGCAACACCAATCCGAATGGCCTGTGGGTCGAGACGGGTGCCCAGGGAGGAATTGGGAACAGCTAACAGGAAATCTCCTGAGTGTGGTGCCTTTACTGCCAGGAGACGAGCTTTGTTCTTTCCTGAAGCATTGGAGAGCATTGTGTTGGCGATTTTTTCCATGATCGGTTTGTCCCAGTGGGACTGTTCGTGCTGTTTGGGAGGAGCTGGTCTACTGGAGGAGTCTGTAAGGGTGTCCCACCGAATCGCTGCTTCAGTAAACCTAGGGTCTTGAGCTCCTACCAAGTCTCTCAAGCGTTCGGGCACTATCTTCTTGACTAATGCACTGGAAGCCAAACACGAAGACAGAAAAGCAGGTAAAGCAACATGTGTTGCTTTACGCACCCCTATACCTCCCAGTCGCACTGGGAGGGTTGCCTGATCCCATTGCTCATCCTCTAGTGACAGGTTCAGTGCCTTAAAAGTTGATCTCAGGTGTGCGTCATATTCATCGAGTGTTGGGTTGTCAAAAGAGGGTGCACACCTCAAGAAGTAAGTGAGTCTTGGCATAGTAAGACACCTTGTGAGGAGATACAGAGCATCATGGGCATCAAGATCGCTTATTCTCTCCTCCATTCTCATCAGGTCATTCAATTTGTCCCTGAGGACAGTATCGATGGCCTGGTGACCCAGCGGTGCCCCCAAGAGGGTACTGTTGGACGGAGTTGTAGTTGAGACTTCTGGGAGGATTCTTCGCACAGCATTGATTATTTCCTGGTTCGCTGTGATGATTTCACACTTGGAGGGATTGAGGATGAGTCCCAAGTCTTCTCCCTGTGTTTTCACCAGTTGTAGGTCCCCCACGAGGGACTCTTCAGTACCTGCCAAAGTGTCGTCATCCAGGTACCAGATATTGAGCTCACTGTGTAGGCTGGAAGTTAGTTCTCTTACAGCCAAGCAGAAGAGAAGTGGAGCGAGTGGGTCACCCTGCTGAACATATATATATATATATATATATATATATATATATATATATATATATATATATATATATATATATATATATACATGTATATATATATATATATATCGTGCTGAATAGGCAGAACTTGCGATCTTGGCTTAAATAGCAACGCTCATCTTGCCATATAGGACAAGTGAAAATTTGTGTATGCAATAATTTCGCCAAAATCATTCTGAACCTAACGAAAAAAATATATTTGATTGTGTTTGTTTAGTACTAAATTATTGTAAACGTATTTAAAATATATTTTGTTGGGTTAGGCTAAAATAAATTGCTCTTGTTATAATAAGGTTAGGTAAGTTTTCTAAGATTCTTTTGGTGCAAAATTAAAATTTTTTACATTAACATTAATGAAAAAAATATATCTTTAAATGTATAATTTACATTAACATTAATGAAAAAAATATATCTTTAAATGTATAAGAGAAAATTTCAGAAAGGGCTTAATTTTAAATGAGTTCTTGCTAATTGACCAGTTTTACAAATTAGTCACGACACACACACACACACACACACACACACACATATATATACATACATTATATATATATATATATATATATATATATATATATATATATATATATATATATATATATATATATATATATATATATATATATATATATGTATGTATATATATGTGTGTGTGTGTATGTATATACATGTATATATGAAAATTGGGATATTAGTTTCCATGTGATAGCTTGTGAATGTCATTTGATTAATATTAAATCTTCAACGCTGATATTACTGAATTGCATTAGTAGCTTATTCAGCACTCTTTAATATTCATTTTACGTACATTGAGGTAGAGGGGGCTGGGCTTGACACATGCGGATACCTTTGTCGTATCTCTCAGCAACCGAAACACATCTAGTGTTTATGTATCACTCAACTTTTATTTATAAATAGCATTATCATTATCATTACCACCATTTCATCCAGTCACCACCGTCACTACTACTATCCTCCTGTCGTGATTAACCAACACACGTATATTCATTTTTTTTTTTTGCAACTGTGGAATATAAATAAAAAAAAAATTCTTTTAAAATAAGATCTGACCTGCATATGCGTAGCAACATCTGGGTCAGTGAAGGGAGCGTAGCAGCAAGACTTGGTCATCTGTGTTCTTGTACTTTGTGTCTAGTGTATTGTTGCGTGTGTGGTGCTGTGTAATTATACTCTGGTGACCCCTGACGTGTTGACCCGTTAGATAAGATTTTCTCCAGGTTTACGCACCACAAGTCTTGTGTGTATGTAGGTCAGAGGTGACCTAGTTTTACTGACGCAGAGTTGTGTGAAATTTGTATATTCAGTTTGTGTTTTCCTGTGAGTGAGTCAGGAGTTCAGACGTTTGAGCTGTATCCCAACTGTAGAATGGCTTTTATATTAACTTTGTGTGTGTGTGTGTGTGTGTGTGTGTGTGTGTGTGTGTGTGTGTGTGTGTGTGTGTGTGTGTGTGTGTAGGTTCCTACTTAATTACGACTTTGAGTTTACGTAGGTTGAGCTCTGGCTTAACTTACGTAAACATCTTTTATGAATTTAGATTGAGCAAAGTGAGTTAGAACTCCCGTATTTGCTTTTCATTCTTTGCTTCGTCCTGATCTGCCAGGAAGAGAGAGAAAATGAGAATGAGTGAGAATAAGAATGTGAGGGAGAGATAAAAGAGGATGAAGAGGAATAAGAGGAAGAATAAGAGTAAGAGTAAGAATAATCACTAAATCCCATCCCTGGCAACACCCCCCCACTCTTCATAGATCTGAACTTACTCCCTGTTCAGTACATCCACACTTACTACTGTGCAATCTACATCTACAGGACCTTAAATTCCAATATTAACCTTGACCTAAAACGCTTTCTTGATAGTTGTGACAGAACCCACAGGCATAACACCAGACACAAACATCTCTATGACATTCCCTGTGTCCGACTAAACCTTTACAAAAATTCAATGTATGTCAAAGACCCTAAAATCTGGAACACCCTACCTGAAAATTCTAAAACTGCAGACACATTCATCACCTTCAAAACTACCATCAGTAAACATCTTATCTCCCTGATACACCCTGTCAACTTATTACACGAATACCACCTGGTGGTTCACACTTACACACACACCCATTTGACCATAAACAGAAATATCAATCTCAATCTCAAAATAATGAATCTTAACTAGTCATAAGTTGGCCTGTGATACTCCAATACTGAAACTATGTATAGCGCCAAAACAAAAGCATTCACATTGCTAAACTCACAACTAGTATTTAGTCACTTAGCCATAATACCAACTTACCTCATAATTCTGTAACATTTTAAACTTAAGATTTAATCTAAGTCTGCCCGAAATGCCTAGCCATGCTAGGCGTTCTAGTGGTACACTCTGTAATTATTATTTTACTACATGTAAACCACACAATAACCAAATTCTGTAAACTCAGCATTGTAATCCTTATAGAGAATAAACTTTGAATTTGAATTTGAAGAGGAAGGGGAGGTAGGGAGGTGAGGCAGTCAATGGGAAGGAGGACAGGGCTTGTGTCGTGCCTTGGGTGACGTTGCACATTCAAGAAATTATATAGAGAATCCTTGACTGATGGTGACGTAAAAGATATTGTCCAGGTGGAAGTATTCGCGGAAAAATAATTCTGGTCCTTGAAGACATACATCAATGGATTTTCCTCGACGAATAAAGTTGCATTTTTCTATTTTGGAAACACTTCATAAATAAATATTTTTTCTTATTGTCAATAAAATACCGGGTATACGATTGTTACCAAATTAGGCGACATTTATTTCATAATTTGTAAAAAGTCCGTAGTTTAGAGCATTTCCTCCATATTGTAACTAGTGACCCCCTCAAGGGAGGTTCCTTGACGTTGGTGGGGGGTTCTTGATCTATGGAAATGGATCTGTACTCCAGTTCCCTGAATTGAGCCTGAATACCTTCCTTCACCCCCCCACATGCGCTGTATAATCCTACGGGTTTAGCGCTTCCCATGATTATAATCATAATAATGTAACTAGTTCCTTAAATTATTTAACATTGTATAGCTGTTTAGTTGAAGTTTAATTATTTGATTACCAGGCTGAAGATAAGTTTATAAAATACAGTGATTATTTTAAGTACTAAAACTGTGTATTACAATAACAATCTAATATGAAGAAATGATAATGCAAAACTGCACTGATATTTTTAACATTTATTGGTGGACAGAAATATAATAGTGACAATAAGTGTATGGGTGTGAATGATAATTGAATTTGTATAACCAGGTTGCTTGAGACATAATGTACATTTATGCTCAGTCTGCCTAAACTTACATCAATTTTTTTTTTAACTATTTTTGAAGCAGTTTGTAGTTTTTTAGATCCTTATACACATACTGTCCATGTTCACCTAGCAGTAAATAGGTGCCTGGGTGTTAGCCGACTGTTGTGGGTCTCATCCTAGGGACAAAGTTAAACTAATTTACCCAGAATACTCTGCTTAACCAGAGGTTTTCAATATAGTATGTTACTGATGTCAGCTAAGTCTGTATAAGTTGTACATGTACTTGTAGAAATAAAGGCTATTATTATTATTGTTATTATTATTATTATTATTATTATTATTATTATTATTATTATAGTATTACTAATACCAGTTAAAGAGAACGCGGTGGAAGCTTGTTATTGTAATTAATTATTTAATCATTTATTTTTTCAGACAGGAAGAAAGCGTAAATATTCATCAGTGAAGCTCAAGCGTGAGATTTATCCAGTGGCAGGAGAGTACCATGAACTTATCTCAAAGGTAACACTGGTACTACAAAAAGTGGTGAGGGGTGTGTGCAGATGACCTCACACGACCTGAAAGAGCCAGGTGGTGGTGGGGGTGAGCAGGATGGGTACCCAGCCTACACTAACCCACACTACCTGCCCTCCAGTACTGACGAGGGGCACAACCCTCCACTTCCCCTGGAGGGCTACACTACTTTAGATGACTTGGAGATCCAGTCCCTCCGGAGTACTTCCCTCAGGAGTGGTGATACTGCCGCCACTCTCCCCGTCACTACCCGCTACCCATACCGACTACGTGAGTACTAGAAACAAAGATGACTCGAAACCGCAATAACACGACTGCAAACAAATCATGGAACGGGTGGGGTTTGAACCCATGGCAAGTGAGTCTCAAAACTCCAGGCCAGTGCTGGTCCAGTGGTTAACGCACTGGTCTGTGAGTTTAAGACTCACAGCCCATTCCCTGATATACTAACTTGTTGCACATGCGTCTTATTCATCAGCTTGTATACTATTCTTGTTATGACACTAACTTTATCTGTTATATCCATGGATAAGCGCTAAACCATTGGGGCTCATACAGCTCCTGGAGGCTGGGAGGTAATCAGGGCTCTAAAAGGAAGGTAGCTCCAATTTCTTGGAACAAGAGCCGGTCACCATCACTAAGACACCCTTTTAGAATTATTATATTCATGAGGAACCACTAAAACACTAAGGGTCATAAAGGAGACAGTAACAGAGTGATGACAAAGTTATTACAATTTTTGTTATCGCTAACCATCGTGTGGATGGTAGTCACGCCATACCCATCCTGTGGGTGGTAGTCACGCCATACCCATCCTGTGGGTGGTAGTCACGCCATACCCATCCTGTGGGTGGTAGTCACGCCATACCCATCCTGTGGGTGGTAGACACGCCATACCCATCCTGTGGGTGGTAGTCACGCCATACCCATCCTGTGGGTGGTAGTCACGCCATACCCATCCTGTGGGTGGTAGTCACGCCATACCCATCCTGTGGGTGGTAGTCACGCCATACCCATCCTGTGGGTGGTAGTCACGCCATACCCATCCTGTGGGTGGTAGTCACGCCATACCCATCCTGTGGGTGGTAGTCACGCCATACCCATCCTGTGGGTGGTAGTCACGCCATACCCATCCTGTGGGTGGTAGTCACGCCATACCCATCCTGTGGATGGTAGTCACATCATACCCATCCTGTGGGTGGTAGTCACACCATACCCATCCTGTGGGTGGTAGTCACGCCATACCCATCCTGTGGGTGGTAGTCACGCCATACCCATCCTGTGGGTGGTAGTCACGCCATACCCATCCTGTGGACGGTGGTCACACCATACCCTTCCTGTGGATGGTAGTCACGCCATACCCATCCTGTGGGTGGTAGTCACGCCATACCCATCCTGTGGGTGGTAGTCACGCCATACCCATCCTGTGGGTGGTAGTCACGCCATACCCATCCTGTGGGTGGTAGTCACGCCATACCCATCCTGTGGGTGGTAGTCACGCCATACCCATCCTGTGGGTGGTAGTCACGCCATACCCATCGTGTGGGTGGTAGTCATGCCATACCCATCCTGTGGGTGGTAGTCACGCCATACCCATCCTGTGGGTGGTAGTCACGCCATACCCATCCTGTGGGTGGTAGTCACGCCATACCCATCGTGTGGGTGGTAGTCACGCCATACCCATCGTGTGGGTGGTAGTCATGCCATACCCATCCTGTGGGTGGTAGTCACGCCATACCCATCCTGTGGGTGGTAGTCACGCCATACCCATCCTGTGGGTGGTAGTCACGCCATACCCATCCTGTGGGTGGTAGTCACGCCATACCCATCCTGTGGGTGGTAGTCACGCCATACCCATCCTGTGGGTGGTAGTCATGCCATACCCACCCTGTGGGTGGTAGTCACGCCATACCCATCCTGTGGGTGGTAGTCACGCCATACCCATCCTGTGGGTGGTAGTCATGCCATACCCATCCTGTGGGTGGTAGTCACGCCATACCCATCCTGTGGGTGGTAGTCACGCCATACCCATCCTGTGGGTGGTAGTCACGCCATACCCATCCTGTGGGTGGTAGTCACGCCATACCCATCCTGTGGGTGGTAGTCACGCCATACCCATCCTGTGGGTGGTAGTCACGCCATACCCATCCTGTGGGTGGTAGTCACGCCATACCCATCCTGTGGGTGGTAGTCACGCCATACCCATCCTGTGGGTGGTAGTCACGCCATACCCATCCTGTGGGTGGTAGTCACGCCATACCCATCCTGTGGGTGGTAGTCACGCCATACCCATCCTGTGGGTGGTAGTCACGCCATACCCATCGTGTGGGTGGTAGTCACGCCATACCCATCCTGTGGGTGGTAGTCACGCCATACCCATCCTGTGGGTGGTAGTCACGCCATACCCATCCTGTGGGTGGTAATCACGCCATACCCATCTTGTGGGTGGTAGTCACGCCATACCCATCCTGTGGGTGGTAGTCACGCCATACCCATCCTGTGGACGGTGGTCACACCATACCCTTCCTGTGGATGGTAGTCACGCCATACCCATCCTGTGGGTGGTGGTCACGCCATACCCATCCTCTGGATTGTAGTCACACCATACCCATCCTGTGGATGGTAGTCACATCATACCCATCCTGTGGGTGGTAGTCACGCCATATCCATCCTGTGGGTGGTAGTCACGCCATACCCATCCTGTGGGTGGTAGTCACGCCATACCCATCCTGTGGGTGGTAGTCACGCCATACCCATCCTGTGGGTGGTAGTCACGCCATACCCATCCTGTGGGTGGTAGTCACGCCATACCCATCCTGTGGGTGGTAGTCACGCCATACCCATCCTGTGGGTGGTAGTCACGCCATACCCATCCTGTGGGTGGTAGTCACGCCATACCCATCCTGTGGGTGGTAGTCACGCCATACCCATCCTGTGGGTGGTAGTCACGCCATACCCATCCTGTGGGTGGTAGTCACGCCATACCCATCCTGTGGGTGGTAGTCACGCCATACCCATCCTGTGGGTGGTAGTCACGCCATACCCATCCTGTGGGTGGTAGTCACGCCATACCCATCCTGTGGGTGGTAGTCACGCCATACCCATCCTGTGGGTGGTAGTCACGCCATACCCATCCTGTGGGTGGTAGTCACGCCATACCCATCCTGTGGGTGGTAGTCACGCCATACCCATCCTGTGGGTGGTAGTCACCCCATACCCATCCTGTGGGTGGTAGTCACGCCATACCCATCCTGTGGGTGGGTGGTAGTCACGCCATACCCATCCTGTGGGTGGTAGTCACGCCATACCCATCCTGTGGGTGGTAGTCACGCCATACCCATCCTGTGGGTGGTAGTCACGCCATACCCATCCTGTGGGTGGTAGTCACGCCATACCCATCCTGTGGGTGGTAGTCACGCCATACCCATCCTGTGGGTGGTAGTCACGCCATACCCATCCTGTGGGTGGTAGTCACGCCATACCCATCCTGTGGGTGGTAGTCACGCCATACCCATCCTGTGGGTGGTAGTCACGCCATACCCATCCTGTGGGTGGTAGTCACGCCATACCCATCCTGTGGGTGGTAGTCACGCCATACCCATCCTGTGGGTGGTAGTCACGCCATACCCATCCTGTGGGTGGTAGTCACGCCATACCCATCCTGTGGACGGTGGTCACACCATACCCTTCCTGTGGATGGTAGTCACGCCATACCCATCCTGTGGGTGGTGGTCACGCCATACCCATCCTCTGGATTGTAGTCACACCATACCCATCCTGTGGATGGTAGTCACACCATACCCATCCTGTGGGTGGTAGTCACGCCATACCCATCCTGTGGGTGGTAGTCACGCCATACCCATCCTGTGGATGGTAGTCACGCCGTACCCATCCTGTGGGTAGTAGTCACGCCGTACCCATCCTGTGGATGGTAGTCACGCCGTACCCATCCTGTGGATGGTAGTCACGCCGTACCCATCCTGTGGATGGTAGTCACGCCGTACCCATCCTGTGGGTGGTAGTCACGCCGTACCCATCCTGTGGATGGTAGTCACGCCATACCCATCCTGTGGATGGTAGTCACAAAAATTACGAAGTCAGACGTGGGTCCAGGGACTGGGCCACCTTCATTCTGTAGAAAAGTAAGGAAGTGATTACAAGAATGAGATGTTTAAGGGTAATGATTTGATCACATAACGGAGAAAAACTGCAGCAGACTAACTTGCCCATGCTAGGCAGGTCTGACTCTCACCTGCTAACATCCACTCATGATCTCGTCCAACCTATTAAAGTTATCCAAAGTTCTAGCTTCGTTGACACTACCTAAGAGTTTGTTTCACTCGTCTAAAGTACAATTCTATTGCCAAACCAGTACTCCCCTATATCCCTTCTAAATCTAAATTTCTCCAGCCTGAAACCATTACTGCGAGTCCTATCAGGGTTTAACAGGCTATTTATCTCCCTTTTATTTATTTCTCTTTTCCATTCCTTAACGTCAGTCATATCCCCTAATTTTATGCTTTTCCACATATTGCAAGGTCAGCGCTCGTAGCCAATTTTCGCAGGAAGTATTTCTAATGATCTGAATCAACTTCGTCATCCTTCTTTCTATATTTTCGAACACATTTATATAAAATCCATCTTGTAATATGGCGACCAGAAGTGAGCAGTATAACCTTGTTGAGGTCTAACTAAATATATTATTTATACTTCTTGATATGAAGCCAAAAATTCTACAAGCTATATTGTGAACACTTATGCACTGCTGCCTTGGCTTTAAAATTCTTCTAACCAGAACTTCTAGATCTTTTTCGCATTCACTTTGATAAAGATCTACAGTTTAGCTTGTAAGTGTCGTAGTTATGTCCTTTTCCTAGGATTTGATCCTTACACTTGTCTGTATTATACTGCATCTACCACTTCTCAGGCCACAACATCAATTTGTGCAGGTCATCCTGTAGCTGCCTAGTGTCCACAGCAGAAATTATTTGACAGCCTATTTTAGTGCCATTAGCAAACTTACGTATGTCGCTATTTAATCCCTCACCTGTGTCGTGTATGTAGTGTGGACAACAAGGGTTCCGTAGTGATCCCTGTGGCACATCACTCACAACAGGTCCCCATTCCGATTTTTCCAGATTATTGCATACCCTGTGTTGTCTATTGGTCAGCCATGCCTCGATCCAGGAGATATTTTCTCCCATTTCAAGTGCTGCTACTTATTTAATCGGTCTCCCGTGGAACCTTATCAGAAGCCTTACTGCAGTTTATATACACAATATCGTATTCTTTATCTTGGTCTACCGCTTTAAAACGCTAGTGAAAAATGTTAGTGAATTTGTGAGGCATGAACACACCTTTGTAAAACCATGCTTTGATTTGTTGATCAAATTATTTCTGTCAAGGCGCAAGTGGTATTAAGTCATGAATATTATAATGAAGCATATTAAGTATTACGCCCAAAGGACAAGACAAATGTGCTCTGTTAATTAAGCAATTTTCAGTTGTTAAGAATTATTTTTAGTAAACAAAGTTAGGGTATTAGGGATGATTTTTTTAACAAGTCATTAAAATGAAATATTCAGATAGTTCTTAAGCACTTGCGAGAAAGCTCTAATGTCTTATATTATTTAAACAAATAATGACTGTGTAAGAATAATCTGCTGACGCATTTTTTAAGATTTTGTTAACTGATGATGCACATTACCAGAGGTACCTGTAGCCTAGGCCAAAACCTGGCAGTTGGTGACAGGCACAAATGTAGTGAAGTTGTGTTCGTTGCTTTTATTGTTTACTAATTTTTATCCCCGTTTGTATTTTTTGTTGTGTATCTTATTTTTATGGCTGTGAGCGCTGAGTGACCTCCTCGGTCAAAATGCAACGTAAATGTTCAAGCTACTGTCCAATAAAATAATGATGTTCATTTGTACATCGTTCCATCTAACATAGAGCTTTATCAAGTAACAGTACTTAATAAAGCCTATGTTGTTTAAAACGTACAAATAAAAGACCACTCGATTTTTTTTACCAACTGTATACATATTGCTATTGTTTCCACTAATAGTTATATTCAAGACTGCCTAGTTAGTCTGTCTAGTAAGGAAACTGGTCTTCCGTAGACAGGGGTTATGTAAGCATTACAATTCATTGATTCCTGCCCGAGCTAAGCCTCTATAAAAAATTATTTGCCATTCTAGGGTAACTTAGCATAAGTTAACTTTAACAGTCGCGAGGATCGTGTAGACCAGACAGACAGCAGATGGTCGCAGTGACCAAATACAGAATGCAGGGGTTAACGGTGGCCAACAACATGGATGCAGGGGTTGGCAGTGTATATACACGGATACACAGCTATGTAAATATACACACACCTCGGCGAATATTACAGATACCTCATGGTATATGGACACTAATACACCTCGGTGTATAATAATAAAAAACACAAGGCATCATGTATATACACATTGTGAAGAAATTATCTCCAACCCCATCCCTCGGGGGGTTGGAGAAAATTTCTCCACACAGATACACACCTTGGTGTCAGCCTTAAAAATATAAATTCCTGTTTCTCGGCCTGAATCTGAAACATTTTAAATCCCATACAATGCTTTACCAGTATAGTAATATGGACCAGCCGTATCATGTGCCTACTAATATATCTAACACTGGTGAATACAAAGTTGGTGAAACAGCTTTCATCGGATTATTAACCACGGAGGGTTAATTAATGACCTCAAGATAATCACGGAAGCTAAATGACCCGGGATAACCCAAGAAAGGCAAAAGGTGGAATTTGTTTCCGTTAAGTCCAAGCATTTTTTTAGATACGTATAGATATTAACCTATAAGAACCTTTTTACATTGTTCCAGCCATGGTATTGTAACTTTTACTTAGGTATGTATTGCTAGGTGAACAGGGGCAGAACGGCGACTTATACATCAGCCTTGCTCGAGGATCGACCCCGGGTCCTTTCCTGTGTTAGCCGAACGCTCTACCACTGAGCTAAGAATCAGCTTGGAGGTTGCTAAGGGTGGATGACTAATCGTTAACGTGATGTATGTTATGACTACCCACCCGGCCACGCTTGCTCAGCTTTTCAGAATGTAAATAGTCTTATGTAGATACAGAAAATTGAACGGTAGAATCAGTTTTGTAAGCGGAAGTGTATTTACCGCATGTGTGAAATATTTTGAATATGCACTTGCACGGCAAAATAACAACCACAATATTTGTTACAATATGTTGTATGGCGGTTATTGGAACTTGTAATGAACGTGTTCATTGAGCGAGTGAGTGGCGCCGAGGGACCAAGTGAAGATTAGGAGCAGTGAGTGTGCGAGAGTAGAGGAGGAACGTTCTTACCAGACGGAGTTGAGAGTTATAAGGACCCAGAACAAAAGATTCTTATGTGCTGTTCTGTCTTTGACTTGTGTAAGGCACTGATCGAGGATATAGGTCGTACAGATGCCCGAATAGGGTTAATATTCAAGCAAATGTATTGAAAAGAACACCAGATTAGAAGAAAGAACTATGGGTTATACCGCTATAGCGTCGCGAGTCAACGCTTTCTGTATAACCGTGGTTGTGTGATAACTTCCGCACTGTGACGGTATAAAGAAGGGACTGAACATTTTCACTGCCGGTATAAAGAAGGGATTGTGAACCTCTGCATTGTGACGGTATAAAGAAGGGACTGTACTTGTAGAGTATAGTTTTAACTGTGTTGCGTACCGAGGTAAGATTCTGAGTCAAGCACCAGCCCTAAAGTTGAAAAATATTCATAACTTATTATTAATGTTAGCGTTGGTGCTTATATAGTGTCTAGCAGCTGCCGTTTCTTGTCAAGTTTGTGTAGTACTTTGAAGTAGAAACTACTCTGATGAGCTAGTGAAATTATAATTTTAATTATCTTTTGATAATACAGTATAAGCATCACTGTTGACTGTTATGTATCATTAAAAACGTAAAGATTAGGCATATTTAGTCAGCATAGGAATATTATTAATTTTAAGTTAATAAAGGCGTCACGTCTATTAATATTTAGTTAATAAAGATGTCACTTTTAAATGTCTAATGTTTTTGACAATATTCCGTGGGCTAACATTGAAACCAGTTATCTTTAAATTAGATCTAATAGCCCACGAGGTCGGGATTAGAAAGACTGCTATTAAGTTAATTCGTTGTACATAGTAGCATATTGATTTTATGTAGTGTAAATGCGCTAAAATCTGTATGTGAAATATTCATGCGTCAGAATGATATAATTCCCTCTGTTGAGAAGTTGTTATGTATAGAAATGTAATAACTCGTTTAGTACTGGCTCTTACAAATGCCGTAAATGGTGAAATACAAGTAGAATGCTTGATGCCAGTGAAAATAAGCACCCGACTCGGTGATATAAAGTTGGCCTTGGCTTAAATAGTGACACCTGTGGGTTCAGTGACTGGTAAAGTCCTGAGCACTAGCGGCACCGGCTCTCTGCAGCAGTAGTTAAGTCTAGGTGCGTGTGGTAGGTGTGTTGAAGCTTCTTTCCTAGACCCCTCAAGGAAGGTTCCTTGATGATGGTGAGGGGCTCTTGATTTAGGAATTGGATCTGTGCTCCAGTTCCCCGAATTAAGCCTGAATGCCTTCCACATCCCCCCCAGGCGCTGTATAATTCTCCGGGTTTAGCGCTTCCCCTTGATTATAATAATAATAATAATTCTTTCCTAGAATTGTCTGGTTATGCTAGAATATTGTCACTGGAACGCTCTTGGAAATCTGAAACGCCTGGGATCATGACGGTGCTGTGTTTGCCATGAGAAACAGGAACATGATGATCAGCTTTGAGTTTTTGGTCATATTACGGTAGCTCTTTCCTCTGGATTATGCATCATCCTGTGAAAAAAAATCACTTAGCAAAATATAACTTTTCATTAACACTAGAAAAAAATAAATGAATACTTTTTTTCCTAAAAAAAAAAAAATTTTGGGGGGGGGTTTTATCTTGTAATTAGAAACTGGTGGACAGACTTTGGAAAATGGAAATGCTGAAAAAAGGCTAAGCTTGAATTTCGTGGACAAGCTAAAGAACATTGTACTTGGTAAATTCTCTTCCTTGTAACTAGAAAGTAAGATATAATGTAAATGGTTTAATAAACCGATAAGTTGAAGAATTGGACACTTGCAATATTTGGGAATCTTTGTTGTGGAAACGTTTCACCAGCAAGTGGGTTCCTCTGTACCGAACTCATGAAGTCACTTGTTGGCGAAATGTTTTCACAATAAAAAAATCCCCAGTGTTGCAAGTGTCTAATTCTAGAAAGTAAGAGTTTATAACCCGGATGTGAAAATTATCGTGAAACGTAATGCAACTAAGCCTTTATTTTGAACTTCCCCTCGTTCAGGATTGAGCTTTATCAAGACTGTAATACAGCTCAAGTCCGAGAAAAATCTCAAATGGTGCTCTGTATTAAGTGTTGCCCTATTCACCAACAATTATCTTTTTGTAACCCGAAATAAACCTGTTCCAGACACAGTAAGGTCGGATAGGTAACGAGAGCCCTCCCCCCCTAAAAAAAATGTTGGATATGCTACGAAGGGGTTAATGAGGCTGGATACGCCACGAAGCTATTACAGTGAGGTTGGATAAGCTATGAATGTTAGTCATGAGGAGAGCTACGGCAGGGAACGCCAGTCATGAGGAGAGAGACGTCAGGAGACGCGTCATGAGTGATACGTTAGGACGGTGTTTTCACTGATTTTGGAAAGACTTCGTTGAGTGTGAGCGGATGTTGATTTTTAAGATTGATACTTTGTTTCATACAGTTTTAGGGTACATTATCTATAAATTATTGATAACACGTATGATAACTGGTGCTCTAGAGTATTTCAGCTTGAAGACTAAGACATGTGCAACGCTTAAGTATCATTGTCGAAACGTTTCGCCTGAGTAGCAGGTTTCTTCAGTCGGTTACTGGTGATTATAATACTAAAGAGAGAAATGTAGAGGTAATTTTGAGGTGGCCAGTCCCTCAACCTGTATCTTAAATATGGGGAAGGACTGATCACCTCAAAATGACCTCTTCACTTCTGTCTCCAGTGTCATATTTGCTTGTATTCGATTGAAGAAGCCTTTTGTGCAGATTATTATTATCATTATTATTATTTTCAAAGGTGTTAAACCTGCCATGTGCTATTGCATGTTGTTGCTTCCTTTCATTATTATTATTTTTTTATTAACACCGGCCGATTCCCACCAAGGCAGGGTGGCCCGAAAAAGAAAAACTTGCACCATCATTCACTCCATCACTGTCTTGCAGAAGGGTACTTTACACTACAGTTTTTAAACTGCAACATTAACACCCCTCCTTCAGAGTGCAGGCACTGTACTTCCCATCTCCAGGACTCAAGTCCGGCCTGCCGGTTTCCCTGAATCCCTTCATAAATGTTACCTTGCTCACACTCCAACAACACGTCAAATATTAAAAAACATTTGGCCCGGTGGCCTGGTGACTAAAGCTCCCGCTTCACACGGAGGGCCCTGGTTCGATTCCCGGTGGGTGGAAACATTTCGACACGTTTCTTTACAACTGTTGTCCTGTTCACCTAGCAGCAAATAGGTACCTGGGTGTTAGTCGACTGGTGTGGGTCGCATCCTGGGGGACAAGATTAAGGACCCCAATGGAAATAAGTTAGACAGTCCTCGATGACGCACTGACTTTCTTGGGTTATCCTGGGTGGCTAACCCTCCGGGGTTAAAAATCCGAACGAAATCTTATCTTATCCATTCACTCCTATTAAACACGCTCACGCATGCCCGCTGGAAGTCCAAGCCCCTCGCACACAAAACCTCCTTTACCCCCTCCCTCCAACCTTTCCTAGGCCAACCCCTACCCCGCCTTCCTTCCACTACAGACTGATACACTCTTGAAGTCATTCTGTTTCGCTCCATTCTCTCTACATGTCCAAACCACCTCAACAACCCTTCCTCAGCCCTCTGGACAACAGTTTTGGCAATCCTCCTCCTAACTTCCAAACTACGAATTCTCTGCATTATATTCACACCACACATTGCCCTCAGACATGACATCTCCACTGCCTCCAGCCTTCTCCTCACTGCAACATTCATCACCCATGCTTCACACCCATATAAGAGCGTTGGTAAAACTATACTCTCATACATTCCCCTCTTTGCCTCGAAGGACAAAGTTCTTTGTCTCCACAGACTCCAAAGTGCACCGCTCACCCTTTTCCCCTCATCAGTTTTATGATTCACCTCTTCTTTCATAGACCCATCCGCTGACACGTCCACTCCCAAATATCTGAATACATTCACCTCCTCCATACTCTCTCCCTCCAATCTTATATCCAGTCTTTCATCACCTATTCTTTTTGTTATCCTCATAACCTCACTCTTTACTGTATTCACTTTTAATTTTCTTCTTTTACATACCGTACCAAATTCATCCACCAACCTCTGCAACTTCTCTTCAGAATCTCCCAAGAGCACAGTGTCATCAGCAAAGAGCAACTGTGACAACTCCCACTTTGTGTGATTCTTTATCTTTTAACTCCACGCCTCTCGCCAAGACCCTCGCATTTACTTCTCTTACAACCCCATCTATAAATATATTAAACAACCATGGTGACATCACACATCCTTGTCTAAGGCCTACTTTTACTGGGAAATAATCTCCCTCTTTCCTACATACTCTAACTTGAGCCTCACTATCCTCGTAAAAACTCTTCACTGCTTTCAGTAACCTACCTCCTATACCATATATCTGCCACATTGCCCCATATCCACCCTGTCATACACCTTTTCCAAATCCATAAATGCCACAAAAGCCTCTTTAGCCTTATCTAAATACTGTTCACGTATATGTTTCACTGTAAACACCTGGTCCACACACCCCCTACCTTTCCTAAAGCCTCCTTGTTCATCTGCTATCCTATTCTCCGTCTTACTCTTAATTCTTTCAATAATAACTCTACCATACACTTTACCAGGTATACTCAACAGACTTATCCCCCTATAATTTTTGCACTCTCTTTTGTCCCCTGTGCCTTTATATAAAGGAACTATGCATGCTCTTTGCCAATCCCTAGGTACCTTACCCTCTTCCATACATTTATTAAATAATTGCACCAACCACTCCAAAACTATATCCCCACCTGCTTTTAACATTTCTATCTTTATCCCATCAATCCCAGCTGCCTTACCCCCTTTCATTTTACCTACTGCCTCACGAACTTCCCCCACACTCACAACTGGCTCTTCCTCACTCCTACAAGATGTTATTCCTCCTTGCCCTATACACGAAATCACAGCTTCCCTATCTTCATCAACATTTAACAATTCCTCAAAATATTCCCTCCATCTTCCCAATACCTCTAACTCTTCCTTTCATGTGAGCGTTAATATGTTTATTATCACTGATTAATATTGTTTGCAATTTTTTAAGTACAATACAATGTGGTTACACTCAAATGGTCCCTTGTTATTATTACATTCTTGGGGGAAGCGCTAAATCCATAGGGATCATAAAGCGCCTGGGGATCTGGAGACAATTAGGATTCATCCAAAAGGAAGGATAGCTCCAAGACCATGGATCAGAAGTCCTTTACAAGCATCAAGGTTTCTGTGCCACACAAATGAACACCTTGTTTTAATTAATTACAGATCATTATTTTTATATTTTAACGAATACTATTTTTTCTGCGGGTTTCGTATACAGGAGAGATCAAACCCACGATGGCGGATGTGAGGGTACAGCTCAACAATGCCACCAACGGTGCTGGCAGAGTGCTGGCTGCTGGTGCTGCTGGGGCCAAGCAGGTGACCAAGCAGGTAAGCTTCCCTCCCTTCTGTGAACAACACAAAAATGTGCAGTTCCCTTGAAGAATTACACATGTGCACGTGTCTTAATTCATCTTGTCCAGTAGATATAATTCTCTTGGTGCCCGGCCATGTTGTCCTGGGAAGTGAACGGGCACATGCTGAGGCAAAGGCTGCTGTAGCTGAGTTAACTCCGTAGTGGTAGTAGTAGTATTAGTCCTGGGGAGTGCTAAACCCTTGGGACTCAAAGCACCTTTTGGAATGAGATACATTTAGATTCAGTCCAGGGAAGGGGAGGGCAGGTTCAATTCTTTGAATCAAAAGCCCCTCACGGCATCAAAGAACCTCCCTTGAGGGGTAGCTCCATAGCAGACTTCTGCCTCAGTGACTTCTTGATTATTATTATTATTATTATTATTATTATTATTATGATAATAATAATAATAATAATCATCATCAAAAAGAAGCGCTAAGCCACAAAGTGACTTCTTGAATCTCATACATAGATATGACCTTGGGAAGTGGTGGGCCCAGTGGACCCTGCAGACGAGAAGTAGGTTATTATGGATTGACAAGTTGTGGGTATTTAGTCTTCCTACAGCAGGAAGCAGAGCTCTCAGACGACTGTCAGTTGATCACGCGCACGCACGCACGCACGCACGCACGCACGCACGCACGCACGCACGCACGCACGCACGCACGCACGCACGCACGCACGCACACACACACACACACACACACACACACACACACACACACACACACACACACACACACACACACACACACACACAGGAGATTTAAGGAAGTTTTTACAGTAGAGACAGGAAGGGCTGTGGGAAGACAGCACAGAAGGGAACATCAAGAGGGAATATACCAACAAGTGTTGGATGACATACAAACAACTGAGGAGGAGGTGAAGAACCTCTTAAGTGACCTTGACACCTCAAAGGCGATGGGACCGGACATTTCCCCATGGGTCCTTAGAGAAGGAGCAGAGATGCTGTGCGTGCCTCTAACCACAATCTTCAACACATCCCTTGAAACTGGGCAACTACCTGAGAAATGGAAGACAGCTAATGTAGTCCCCATATTTAAGAAAGGAAACAGAAATGAGGCACTAAACTACAGACCTGTGTCTCTGACATGTATTGTGTGCAAAGTCATGGAGAAGATTATCAGGAGGAGAGTGGTCGAACACCTGGAAAGGAACAAGATTATAAATGAAAACCAGCATGGATTCATGGAAGGCAAATCCTGTATCACAAACCTCCTGGAGTTTTATGACAAGGTAACAGAAGTAAGACACGAGAGAGAGGGGTGGGCAGATTGCGTTTTCCTAGACTGCAGGAAGGCCTTTGACACAGTTCCCCACAAGAGATTAGTGCAGAAGCTGGAGGATCAGGCGCATGTAAAAGGGAGGGCACTGCAATGGATAAGGGAATACCTGACTTGGAGGCAGCAGCGAGTCATGGTACGTGAAGAGGTATCACAGTGGGCGCCTGTTACGAGCGGGGTCCCACAGGGGTCAGTTCTAGGACCAGTGCTATTTTTGCTATATGTGAACGACATGATGGAAGGAATAGACTCTGAAGTGTCCCTGTTCGCAGATGACGTGAAGTTGATGAGAAGAATTAAATCGGACGAGGATGGGGCAGGACTGCAAAGAGACCTGGACAGGCTGGACATGTGGTCCAGTAACTGGCTTCTCAAATTCAATCCAGCCAAATGCAAAGTCATGAAGATTGGGGAGGGGCAAAGAAGACCGCAGACAGAGTATAGGCTAGGTGGACAAAGACTACAGACCTCACTCAGGGAGAAAGACCTTGGGGTGACCATAACACCGAGCACATCACCGGAGGCACACATCAACCAAATAACTGCTGCAGCATACGGGCGCCTGGCAAACCTGAGAATAGCATTCCGATACCTTAATAAGGAATCGTTCAAGACACTGTACACTGTGTATGTTAGGCCCATACTGGAGTATGCAGCACCAGTCTGGAACCCACACCTGGTCAAGCACGTCAAGAAGTTAGAGAAAGTACAAAGGTTTGCAACAAGGCTAGTCCCAGAGCTCAAGGGAATGTCGTACGAGGAAAGGTTAAGGGAAATCGGACTGACGACACTGGAGGACAGAAGGGTCAGGGGAGACATGATAACGACATACAAGATACTGTGGGGAATAGACAAGGTGGACAGAGATAGGATGTTTCAGAGAGGGGACACAGGGACAAGGGGTCACAACTGGAAGCTGAAGACTCAGATGAGTCAGAGGGACGTTAGGAAGTATTTCTTCAGTCATAGAGTTGTCAGCAAGTGGAATAGCCTAGCAAGTGAAGTAGTGGAGGCAGGAACCATACATAGTTTTAAGAAGAGGTATGACAAAGCTCAGGAAGCAGAGAGAGAGAGGACCCAGTAGCGATCAGTGAAGAGGCGGGGCCAGGAGCTGAGTCTCGACCCCTGCAACCACAATTAGGTGAGTACAATTAGGTGAGTACACACACACACACACACACACACACACACACACAGCACACAGCACACATGCAGCACCAGTTTGGAATCCACACCTAGTCAAGCACGTCAAGAAATTAGAGAAAGTGCAAAGGTTTGCAACAAGACTAGTCCCAGAGCTACGGGGATTGTCCTATGAAGAAAGGTTGAGGGAAATCGGCCTGACGACACTGGAGGACAGGAGGGTCAGGGGAGACATGATAACGACATATAAAATACTGCGCGGAATAGACAAGGTGGACAAAGACGGGATGCTCCAGAGAAGGGACACAGAAACAAGAGGTCACAATTGGAAGTTGAAGACTCAGATGAATCAAAGGGATGTTAGGAAGTATTTCTTCAGTCATAGCGTAGTCAGGCCGCGGAATAGCCTAGAAAGTGATGTAGTGGAGGCGGGAACCATACACAGTTTTAAGGCGAGGTATGATAAAGCTCATGGGGCAGGGAGAGAGAGGACCTAGTAGCAATCAGTGAAGAGGCAGGGCCAGGAGCTATGACTCGACCCCTGCAACCACAAATAGGTGAGCACACACACACACACACAGGATGTTCCAGAGATGGGACACAGCAACAAGGGGACACAGTTGGAAGTTGAAGACACAGATGAATCACAGGGATGTTAGGAAGTATTTCTTCAGTCATAGAGTAGTCAGGAAGTGGAATAGTTTGGGAAGCGATGTTGTGGAGGCAGGATCCATACATAGCTTTAAGCAGAGGTATGATAAAGGTCACAGTTCAGGGAGAGTGACCTAGTAGCGACCAGTGAAGAGGCGGGGCCAGGAGCTAGGACTCGACCCCTGCAACCTCAACTAGGTGAGTACACACACACACACACACACACACACCCTGATGACACTGGAGGACAGGAGAGATAGGGGGGGGACATGATAACGACATACAAAATACTGAGAGGAATTGACAATGTGGACAACTAGGTGAGTACACACACACATACTGCTTGGAATAGATAAGGTAGACAGAGACAGGATGTTCCAGAGAGAGGACACAGAAACAAGGGGTCACAATTGGAAGCTGAAGACTCAGACGAGTCACAGAGATGTTAGGAAGTATTTCTTCAGTCATAGAGTCATCAGGAAGTGGAATAGCCTAGCAAGTGATGTAGTGGAAGCAGGAACCATACATAGCTTTAAGATGAGGTATGACAAAGCTCAGAAAGCAGAGAGAGAGAGAGGACCTAGTAGCGATCAGTGAAGAGGCAGGGCCAGGAGCTGAGTCTCGGCATCTGCAACCACAATTAGGCAAGTACAGCATACGGGCACCTGGAAAACCAAAGAACAGCATTCCGACATCTAAATAAGGAGTCAATCAAGACCCTGTACACTGTGAATGTTAGGCCCATATTTGAATATGCAACACCAGTTTGGAACCCTTACCTAGCCAAGCATGTAAGGTAACTAGAGAAAGTGCAGATGTTTGCAACAAGATTAGTCCCAGAGCTAAGGGATATGTCCTACGAGGAGAGGTTAAGGGAAATCGACCTGACGACACTGGAAGACAGGAGAGATAGGGAGGATATGATAACGACATATAAAATACTGAGAGGTATAAACAAGGTGGACAGAGGCAGAGGCGTTGCTTGGGTTGGTGTCACCCAGGGTGGCATCTTTGGTGTTGCCCCCATGAAATCCAAGGGCAGGGGGATGGGGGAGTAAACTCCAGTTACATCACTGTTGCATGACCAGTGACTAATGTTTAGCAATGAGAACATTTGAGGGCCATAAACCGAACTTTATTAATGATAAAATAAATAATCGTAGTAATATTGAGGAAACAAACTCAAATACCACTTTGAGTATAGGCAACAGATCCTACATTTATTCATCTTCAACAATGAAAAAAAACTTGAAAAATAAAGAAAAACACTGGTTCCAATTTGACCTTGAGTACAGGTAGCATCTCGGTGAATCTGATGTTTCATAACCTTGCCTTCAATACTGCAAAATCATCTATCACATCAACAGAATCAATGATTTTCCCCTATATAGGCCTATTTGTACTCTGTAATCCTATAATAGGCTATATAGAAATGAAGGATTTTTCTCTTATGTTGCTGCAGCACTGTTTTGGTCATTAGTTTTACTTTCTTTAGAGGCTCTATGGTGTCACCCACCCCTGGTGACACCATTTAGGGGGGTAACCCCACAACACATTGTCCTGCCTCAAGACACAACACATGCTAGTTAGCATATCGTTAAAGAAAGCAGTATCAGTACTAACTCGCAAATCTATTTATAAAGTGAGGGTTGTCTCAAGTATTTGCAGTACTTAAGTTGTAGAAGAGAAATAAGAGTAAACAAAGATACACATACCGAAAACAGATACAAAGAATGAGACAATTGTATCTTTGATGTGAGGATGAGAGAGCTCTAGTAAGAGATAGTGGTGCCTCCATAACCTTAACTACATGGTAATGATGCTGTGTGTAAGTCAAGGTCAACTACTATTATTATTTATGAGGAAGACAACCTGTGAGGGTTAATATAGTGCCTAGGGAATGGGAGATAATTGGGCTTGATCCAAGGAAACAAAAGGTAGTTTCAGTGCCTTGGAGTAAAAAACCCTTCACTAGCATTAAGCCACCTTTCACCCTTCAAGGATACCATAAGTTATATAACATAGGTTTTATTTTTTTATGTGCTTTTAGAGTTGCCTTTGATTTAATGAGTACTAGTGAGTAACTTATGATATGGAATAAGACACTTGTGCACCATTGTGAGATGGGAATGTAGCACAAGTGTCTTATTCTTCAATTTGTCAGTTTTTTAAACCAATGTATTTACTGGATTGTACCATAATACATTATATAGCTTGTATTATGATTATTGAGAAAATTAGTTACATCTGTTGGCTTAGGGTGTATTTATTGCAGAGATTCAGCAACTCGTGTGTGTGACTTCATCTGAGCTGCCTCCAGGAAGTATCTTTACTATAACATTATTTGCTACATTCTTCCATTTTGAATGACTTAGACCAAGATCACTTACCAGCAAGATAAGTAAAAGAGGCCTCAACATCCATTAGTAACTCATGCTCTGCAATTTTATACTCCTTATAGGGTTCACATGGAAATGAGGACACCAAAAAGAATCAGAGCAAATTTCTTCCACCTCCAGTATTTAGAAGTTTTCTTGTTTTTCCTCAGGTGCCACATGAAATGCTTTCAAACACCAGTTTAAAGTTTAGCCTTGTGAGGATGCTTGTGTGACTGCCTTCAAGAAGATCATTTTTAACATAGTTATTACAAATGTTTCTCACATTATATTGCTGATATTGAATTTTCTTTAACACATCAGTTGTTTCCCACAAAGGCAGTGACCAAAAAAAAAAAAAAAAAAAAAAAAAAAATTGTCCAAGAAAGCCTGTCAGGGGTAGAAGTAAAAGCGAGTTCATATCCAGCCCATCCAAATGGATATTATGATGTTCTAAACATTAATAGTAAAAATTAGATTGTTTTTCACTGTTATTTGTAATAGTGTAGTTCAATTGTAGGATGAAAACTACAAGACTGTTGTATATGAGATTATTATAGAGGAATACACTTGACTCATTCATCCTTTTTCACTTTGTTAATTTGCTTTAATCTCCAGATTTGTTGATTTGTTAATTTTTTTCTCAATAAACTGGTCATATCCCACCGAGGCAGAGTGACCTAAAAAGAAAAACGAAAGTTTTTCTTATTAAATTTAGTGATTTATACAGGAGAAGGAGTTAATAGCCCCTTGCTCCTGGCATTTTAGTCGCCTCTTACAAAACGCAGCAATCTTACCGTCATGTAAAACAATTACAGGTTTCCATTTCACACTCACTTGGCAGGACTGTAGTATGTACTTCCCTGGGTGGTTGTTGTCTACCAACCTACTACCTAGGACTCGTTAAATTAAATTTGACCAATTGTTATTCCAGGACTACATAAATCCTTGACTGATTTGGCATAACCACTTGGTACATCATCAACCACTTGGTACATCATCAACCACTCACTACACAGCTCTCAGTACATCAGCAACCTCTCATTCCACTATTTAAGGATCATATCAACCTCTTTAGTGTTTCACTACACCAAAACCACATCAACCTTTCGCTCCAAGGCTTCACTACACAAGGACCACAACCTATCACTCCAATACTCAACTACACAAAGACCACATCAACCACTCCAGTATTCACAGGACAACAGAAAATGTTCAGAAAATTAAGCCCAGAGGGTTAATAACATGATAACCCAATAAAGTCAGGCATTGTGATCTATTTCCTTAGGAGTCTATAGGTTGTACCAAAGAATGTAACTTGGTGACTAGCCTAATATTCAGGTATCCATTTACTGCTAAGTGAACAGGGATAGCCAGTGTTAGACTTCTCTCAATGTCTTACACCACCCAGGATTGAACCCAGGTATGTACATACTTGGATTGTTAGATGAATACTCTATACTGAGCTGTGAGGTGTTACATCCTATCGGCTAGTTTTGTTACTGGGTGTGTCTTTCATTCCCATCCTCTGGGCAATAATCAAACTACAGTGGACCCCCGCTTAACGATCACCTCCAAATGCGACCAATTATGTAAGTGTATTTATGTAAGTGCGTTTGTACGTGTATGTTTGGGGGTCTGAAATGGACTAATCTACTTCACAATATTCCTTATGGGAAAAAATTCGGTCAGTACTGGCACCTGAACATACTACTGGAATGAAAAAAGTTCGTTAACCGGGGGTCCACTGTACTTAGGCACATAACACTTGTTACATCACCTTCCTCACTTGTTTTCCCTTCCATATAGGAAAATGTACTTTAATTTCATTAAGAAACTCCTCATTAACTTTGCACTCCCCATAGCCTAGTGGGCAAAGCTCTTCCCTCACACCTGAGTGTCCATAGGTCAATCCCCGGCCGGGTGGAAACATTAGGCATGTTTCCTTACACCTACTGCCCCCACTCACCTATCAAGTAAGTAGGTATCCGAGTATTGGCCTACTGGTGTGAGTCACATTCAAGGGGACAAGATTGAAGGACCCTAGTGGAAATAAGACAGTCTTTGATGACTCGCTGATTTTCTCGGGTTATCCTGGGTGGGTAATCCTCTGGGTTAAAAATTCCAAACAAAATCTCATCTTATCCATGTATAGCACATTCCTTCAAAACCACAAACTTAAAGATTTACTCTTTGCAGGGAATCAAGACCCTGACACAGCCAATGGAGATGTCCAAATTTGGATGGTTTGATGTCTTGACAGCCTTGCTCTCCATGGGGATGTTCTATTTCGATGTGACATCTGATGCTCTGGTGGCATATTATATGCATGACGATCCAGAAACCAAGGCTTGGTTCCTCACCACACTCTTGCTGCTAGGTGAGGTTTTGATTTGTTTTAAAGTGATATAAAATGTAAAAATATGGATAAAGGGGGTTAGCATGAAGAGAAGTGGGGGTCCATTTGAGGGAGGTGAAGAACCTGCATGAGAAGTAAAGGACCTGAAGGGACAAAGGAAAGGGACCAGCAGAACCAGCAATGTAAAGGAGGGACCAACAGAACCAGCAGTGGTAAGGGAGAGAACTAATAGTGGTAAGGGAGGGACCAGCAGAACCAGCAGTGGTAAGGGAGGGACTAGCAGAGCCAGCAGACCTAGTAATGGTAGGGTACGGAACTATAACAGCCAACACAGAAGGATAAGAACTTTCAGATAAGGAAATGGACCTGTGGGTTTGGATAGGTAGTGTGTAGGGTGGGGGCAAGTATTGCATGATAGGGATTGTGATTACAAGAGACAAAAGTAACTCAGTTGACAACTTAATAGCTGAAAGAAGAGGTAATAGCTGAAAGAAAAGGTATGGGCAATGGCAGGTGCAAGTAATAATACAGTATGATGCACTGCTTTTCTTGGGTTATCCTGGGTGGCTAACCCTCCAGGGTTAAAAATCCAAACAAAATTGTATCTCTTATCTTACCAAGCATTTAATTGTGAGGACTTAAGTGGTATTGAGGAAATGAACCAGTGTTTAACCGTTTACTAAGCTGGTATCATTAATATAATAATGTTTTTAATAATACTCTAAAGTTTGAGGAGTACAGCTCGAATTGAACCCAGATCTCTAGCATTGATTTTCATGTTGTAATTTCAGTTTAGATTTTATGTAATGACTTTTTGTAGGTTTGGTATGGTATATGGGCATGTTATTCCATCACAGACAAATGTTGTATTACTATTATATTCATGGAGAAATGCTAAACCTATACAGGTCACAGCACCTGGAGAATGAAAAATAATAAGGAAAGATCCAATTTCTGCCTTTATGTGCCTTCAGCATTCTAAGGAGATTGAAGATGGACACAGGGGTCATTCCACACTCACTAAAAACAACAGACATAGCCCCATTCTGCAAAGGCAGTAAAGCAGTTGCAAAGAACTACAGACTGATAGCACTAACATCTCATATCATAAAAATCTTTGAAAGGGTTCTAAGAAGCAAGATCACCAACCACCTACATACCCGTCAGTTACACAACCCAGGGCAGCATTGGTTTAGAGCAGGCCGCTCCTGCCTGTCCCAGCTACTTGATCACTATGACAAGGTCCTGGATGCTATAGAGGATAAACAGAATGCAGATTTAGTATACACAGACTTTGTGAAAGCCTTCAACAAGTGCGACCACAGTGTAATAGCGCACAAAATGCATGATAAAGGAATAACAGGAAAAGTTGGTAGATGGAGCTATAACTTCCTAACAAATAGAACACAAAGAGTAATAGTAAACAGAGGCAGCTACGGTGAAAAGTTCTGTTCAACAAGTTAGAGTAAGTGCTCCCATCCTATTCTTCATCCTCATATCTGACATAGACAGAGTTGTAAGCCATAGCTTCATGTCTTCCTTTGCGGATAACACCCGAATTTCCATAACAGTGTCCTCCATCGAAGACGCAGCAAAATTCCAAGCGGACATCAACCACATCTTCAAATGGGCCACTGAAAATAATATGAAGTTCAGTGAAGAGAAATTTCAGTCATACTCAGATATGGAAAACTTGAGGAAATTAAAACTGTATCAGGGAATACAACAAATTTTAACCATACAATAGAGCAAAAAAGTAAAGTGAAGGACCTGGGAGTGATAATGTCACCTTTGAAGACCACAACAATGTACCTACTGCATCTGCTAGAAAAATGATAGGATGGATAATGAGAACCTTTAATAATACTAGGGATGCCAAGCCCATGATGATTCTCTTCAAATCACTTATCTCTAGGCTGGAATACTGCTGTACACTAACTGCCCCCTTCAAGGCTGACGAAATTGCCGACCTGAAGAGTGTACAAAGAACATTCACGGCACACATAAGTACGATGTAGCACCTAAATTACTGGGAACGGTTGAAGTCCCTTGATTTGTATTCCCTAGAACACAGGCAAGAAAGATACATGATAATATATACTTGGAAAATCCTAGAGGGCTTAGTACCAAACTTGCACACGAAAATTACTTCTGGCAGGAGATGCAACATTCCCCCAGTGAAAAACAGGGATGTCACGAGTGCACTGAGAGACAACACAATAAATGTCAGGGGCCCAAGATTGTTCAACTGCCTCCCAGCATACATAAGGGGGAATACCAATAGACCCCTGGCTGTCTTCAAGAAGGCACTGGGCAGGCACCTAAAGTAAGTACCTGACCAGCTGGGCTGTGGTTCATATGTCAGTTCGTATGCAGCCACCATGAGGCCTGGTCTCAGACTGGGCTGCAGGGGCCTTGACCCCTGAAACCCTCTCTAGGTATACTCCAGGTAAGAGCCCCTCACTAGCAATAGCAGTCCAAGTAATTTTCCACTAAATTTTTTTTAACATTTCACTGATCTGCTTAAAATGATATTCATAACTTAAGGTTTGTTTTTATTTGTATTAATAAAAATGTACCAAGAATAATGGATATATTATGGGATAATTATTTTTTTTCAGTCATACCTCTGGTGGTGGTGAATTCATTTAGTCTGTATTGGTATTGGTTTGACGAGAATATTTGTGAGTCGGAGGGAATGTGCTACAAGTTACCAAAATCCAGTCGCTGGTTATGGGCATTTAGAATTATTGCTCACATCTGTCTTCAGGGTAGCATCCTCAGGTAAATATAAGTCATAATTTTTTTAGTGATTTCATTGGTTTATGCCTAATGTTAGGGTAGATCAGAGATTGACACTGTATGAGCAGTACGGTACCTCTTAGCTTTAGTTTATATTTGCTTTATTACCCAAATGATATTTAAAAGGATAAAGCCATTCATAATTCACAGGTATATTTTCACTGGTGAATAAATGTACTGTACATTATTTTCAACATGGCAAGAAAGGCTCCTCTTGCTTGCATAGTCAGTGTTGTTCAATTTCCATCACTTTGCTGTAAAACTCATTGTATCATGTATGTAGTAATCCCCTCACTTGTGCTCATCCTTGAACTACTGCACCACTAGTAACCTGTGATATTTTTGATATCTTTCACTTTTTTGTCAAGCTCAAAATGATGCACTTCTGTCTAATCATCAATAACAGTACAACAATACAATACAACTTTTCTTTTCTGCAGTATACAAAATGTAGTTCACATGTAATAAAATATTGTTAAGCACAAAAGAAAGCCACTAGCATGCGGTCCATTTTGGGCAGACTAATCATAATGCTTTACGAAGTACTTATGAACTAGTTATAGGTTATTGAGTAGGAGTTTTTTAATAACAGAAAATATAAACCTTTTTTTATTCACATCATTTAAAGATTTCCGATTGATTTTCATTCTTTTTCTGGGTGCTGACATTTGAAGAGCAATTGATTATGAGTTATTTAAGGTATCAAATGGAGCTAAGCATATCTTTGCCAGTTCCAAGTGTTAAACACTACTTTAGAGGCAGTGCAGAACTTACTTTTGGTGAGGTCCATTCTCTTACCTGTTACCTCTGTGGTGGGTCTCCAATCCTGAATATTGCTTTCTACTTTTTAACACTTTTCTCACAGTTCACATAGCACCTGACAATGCTTATACAGTGGACCCCCGCTTAACGATCACCTCCCAGTGCGACCAATTATGTAAGTGTATTTATGTAAGTGCGTTTGTACGTGTATGTTTGGGGGTCTGAAATGGACTAATCTACTTCACAATATTCCTTATGGGAACAAATTCAAATACAATAAGTGTCAGGGGCCTGAGACTGTTCAACTGCCTCCCAGCACACATAAGGGGGATTACCAACAGACCCCTGGCAGTCTTCAAGCTGGCACTGGACAAGCACCTAAAGTCAGTTCCGGATCAGCCGGGCTGTGGCTCGTACGTTGGTTTGCGTGCAGCCAGCAGCAACAGCCTGGTTGATCAGGCTCTGATCCACCAGGAGGCCTGGTCACAGACCGGGCCGCGGGGGCGTTGACCCCCGGAACTCTCTCCAGGTAAACTCCAGTACTGGCACCTGAACATACTTCTGGAATGAAAAAATATCGTTAACCGGGGGTCCATTGTATTCGCAAAGAAATAATCATACACGTTTTTCTTCAAATTCTCCAGTAAAAGACTTATTACCTTAGTCTTTCCACTGAAATTCAACAAACACTTGTGTAAATGTCACTGTGTCACCTCATAAATCTTTAAAGAGGATTTTTTTCCATCTCTAATGAGCATTTCAGTAGATTTAAGTCAGCTGCCTTTATCTTTTAGCATGTCCATCTTTCTTCCCAGAAGTTTGTTTTTATCTTTAGCTACTCCCATTATTTGTATTCCATACAGATATGAAGGGTTATTAATGTAGATTTTTTGTGAGGACTTTATATGTTTCAGAATGCACTCTTATGTTCTACTTTTTCCAAGCTTCAGGATTTTTTGAGTACAGGTTGGCAATCACTAATCTGACAATCAGTTATCCGTTTCCATCAGTAATCCGGCACTAATTTCAGCTAGCATAATTTCAAATTTCATCATTATACTGAAATCATTATACTGGTGGAAATTTCATCATTATACTGACTCAGAAATTGTGGAGATGATTGTTAATCCACAGCAGCAAGCCAGTGGAGGAGAAAGCAGTGATGAAAATGAGAAGATGTAGCAGAAAGTCTCTCTACTGATAGGTTAATTAAGTGTATTCTAACCTAACCACACTGTAATCCAGCAGACTCACTAATCCAGCACACTACAGGTCGCAATGATGCCGGATTAGTGATGGCTAACTTGTACTGGTACTTAAATTATTTTATTTGTTTTTCTTACAGGTCATTGGATGTGATATACTATGGCATTCAGAGTGTAAGAAAAGGATCATTGGTGCCCAGCAATGACCACAATCATCACAGAAGAAATGGGACACCAGATCAAAGCAAAATTGACGAGGACCACACAGGTGTTACAAATGGTGAATAATAGCTGTTTCTTTTATAGTATTGTATTGACTCACGAAATCGTAATGACACGATTGCAAACAAACCATACCCCGGCCGGGATTCAATCCCGGGGTTCAATCCCGGCCGGGGTATGGTTTGGGATAGTATTGTATTATTATATTCATGTGGCAGCATTAAACCAGTAATGGGGAGGTTAATAGGTCATACAGTGTCTAAGGAATGAAAGGGAATTGGACTTGACCAAAGAAAGGGGGAGTACTTTTGTAGAAATCTAATGTAAAGAATTTATCTTAATTAATTATTACTTTATTGGTACACAAATATTTCACTAGCTGTCCTAATTACAGAAATATGTTAGATAAGGTTTATGCATATATATCAGAGTTTTTTGAAAATTGAAAATGGCATACATTAAATGCATACACAGTTTGGTCCCACTTATACGGCAGGTTAGGTTCCAGGCTACTGCTGGAAAGCGAACATCACCAGAAAGCAGAACACCATTTTTTTCCACTGATAAATGCATATAAATACAAGATAACAAATTTACACTAACGTATATTAAGTTAGCAATAGAACTAGGCATTAACAACAATAAAAAGTAAAATACACACACAGTACACTCATTACTTACCTTAAAATATTTGTAGTCTTAATATGGGGTTAGAGGTGAGTAATATTTATTGTAAGAAGTCAGGTGTGGGAGGTATGGTAGCCAGCCAGGCCAGCCCACCCACACGTAATATACTACAATATTTAAAGCACCACAGAGCGATAAAATGCATATACAGTACACTCATTACTTACCTTAAACAAGTTGGTTTCAAGTTGGAAAAATTCAGATTCAGGAAGGATATTGGAAAGCACTGGTTTGGTAATAGAGTTGTGGATGAATGGAACAAACTCCCGAGTACAGTTATTCAGGCTAAAATGCTGTGTAGTTTTAAAAATAGGTTAGATAAATACATGGTTGGGTGTGAGTTGGACCTGACTAGCTTGTGCTGCTGGGTCTGGTGCAGTGCTCCATCCTTGAGTGGAGGTGACCAGACTGGGTGGGTCATTGGGCTAATCCAGGGGGTGGGGGGGCATGGACCTGCTCTGCATGGGTCAGTAGGCCTGTTGCAGTGTTCCTTCTTTCTTATGTTCTTATTTTTAGTCTGAATGTAGGATGGAAGGTTTACCTGGAAAGGGTTTCAGGGGTCAATGCCCCTACGGCTCGGTCTGAGACCAGGCCTCATGGTGGATCAGGGTCTGATCAACCAGGCTATTACTGCCAGCCACATGCAAACTGACATATGAACCACAGCCTGGTTGGTCAGGTACTGACTTTAGGTGCCTGTCCAGTGCCTTCTTGAAGACAGCCAGAGGTCTGTTGGTAATCCCCCTTATGTATGCTGGGAGGCAGTTGAACAGTCTTAGGCCCCGGACACTTATTGTGTTGTCTCTCAATGTACTCGTGGCTCCCCTGCTTTTCATTGGGGAAATGTTGCATCTCCTGCCGAGTCTTTTGCTTTCATAGGGAGTGATTTTTGAGTGCAGGTTTGGTACCAATCTCTCCAGGACCTTCCAAGTGTATATTATCATGTATTTCTCTCACCTGCATTCCAAGGAATACAGATCAAGGACCTTGAACCGTTCCCAGTAATTTAGGTGCCTTATCGTGTGCTGTGAAAGTTCTTTGTACGTTCTCCAGGTATGCAATGTCGCCAGCCTTGAAGGGGACCAGTAGTGTACAGCAGTATTCCAGCCTAGAGTGAACAAGTGATTTGAATAGTCATCATGGGCTTGGCATCCCTAGTTTTGAAGGTTCTCATTATCCATCCTATCATATTTCTAGCCGATGAGATAGATACATTGATGTGGTCTTTAAAGGCGAGATCCTCTGACATTATCACTCCCAGGTCCTTCACATTTCTTTCTCGCTCTATTGCATGCTTAGAATTTGTCGTATACCCTGGTACATTTTTAATTTCCTCAAGTTTTCCGTATCTGAGTAGTTGAAATTTCTCCTCGTTGGACTTCATAAAGTTTTGAGTGGCCCATTTGAAGATTTGGTTGATGTCTGCTTGGAATCTTGCAGTGTCTTCGATGGAGGTCACTGCCATGGTAATCCAGGTGTCATCCACAAAGGAAGACACGGAGCTATGGCTTACAGCTCTGTCTATGTCAAAAATGAGGATGAGGAATAGAATGGGAGCGAGTACTGTGCCTTGTGGAACAGAGCTTTTCACCATGGCTGCCTGGGACTTTACTCTGTTTACTATTACTCTTTGTGTTCTATTTGTCAGGAAGTTATAGATCCATGTACCAACTTTACCTGTTATTCCTTTATCATTTTGTGCACTATTACACCATGATCACGCTTGTTGAGAGCTTTTGCAAATTCTGTGTATACTACATCTGTATTTTGTTTATCCTTTACAGCATCCAGGACCTTGTCATAGTGGTCCAGGAGCTGGGACAGGCAGGAGTGACCTCCTCTAAACCAGTGTTGCCCTGGGTTGTGTAATTGATGGGTGGTTGGCAATCTTGCTCTTTAAAACCCTCTCAAAGATTTTTATATTATGGGATGTTAGTGCTATCGGTCTGTAGTTCTTTGCAATTGTTTTACTGCCACCTTTGTGGAGTGGGGCTATGTCTATTGTTTTTAGTGTGTGTGGGATGACCCCTGTGTCCATGCTCCCTCTCCATAGAATGCTGAAGGCATGCTTCTTGGAATTCTTGATGAACACGGAGTTCCATGAGTCTGGGCCTGGGGCAGAGTGCATGGGCATGTATGTCATTTATTGCCTTTTCAAAGTCTTGTGGAGTTAGGATAATATCCAAGATTTTTGGGATGACCAAATTTTGGGTTTCGTTCATAAAGAATTCATTTTGATTGTCGACCCTAGTCTGGGCACTGAACACTTAGTCGTATTGGGACTTTAATGTTTCATTTCTTGGTTCTTGGCTGTCATCTGTGTATGTCCCATCCTGCCTAAGCAAGGGCCCAGTACTAGATGTTATTTTTTCCCTTAGATTTGGTATAAGAGAAGACTTTTTTTTTTTTTTTTTTTTTTTTTTTTTTTAAAATTTCCTTTATGGCTTTTAGTTCTTCCTGAGATTCTTGTCTCCTGTAAGATTCCTTCAGTGCCTCCCTTCATATTTAAGATATATTGGCCCCTCTCAGCAGCTCTGAGTAGTATTTATTTGTAGGAAGTCAGGTGTGGGAGGTATGGTAGCCAGCCAGGCAGGTCACCCACACGTAATATACTCCGATATATAAAGAGCCCTAGAGCAATAAAATGCATATACAGTACACTCATTACTTACCTTAAAATATTTGTGGTCTTAATGTAGGGTGTGAGGTGAGTAAACAAGGTAAAATGATTAAACGAGAGAGAGAAAGAGAGAACGAGTAAATGAGAGAGGAGAGAGACATGGAGGATATAAATAGACAGATGAATGCATCTGGTTTTGGTTGATACACGTTCATCTGCATGTAATATCTCATATTTATGTTAATTTATTCTACTGTGGGGTGTATGTATCATGTTTATATGTTATGTAATGTGTTTATTATATGTTTGAAAAAAATATACAGATTAATGAAAATGTTTATATTAATGTAATATCTAATGTGCCTCAGAGTGATTTATTATTGTGTATTACATATTATCATTATTAATATGGCATCCTTAAGACTTATAAGATACTTTTAGTGATTTTAATTTGTATCTGCACACCAGCACAGTGTGTAAGTTTATTTAGGTACAGGTACACGTAAGTATAATTATCAAAGTATATATAAAATATTAAATAACTTTAAAACATTTGAAATTTTGGAAAGTTTCCAGACATAATGGAGAGACACGGTTCTCACGGGACTCACAGAGAATGTAAGCAAACCGGGTGGGGTCATGGTTTCCGTATTAGAAAGTCAGGTGGGGGGACTGTATAGCGAATTTTGGTCATAATTTGAAATGTCCTTATTCGTGGAATGCTGTGAGGCGAAATGCTGTAAAGCGAGGCTCTACTGTACATAAATGTGTAGTGTATGTGCAGTTATAGCACGATTGAAGACTTGTGGCATATTTTTGTATATAACACTTCGTAAAATTAATTTAACACAATTTGCGGGAGGGGAAAAATTTTTGAGCGCTTCGCCCGCAGGATATGTACCATCCTCTGCTAGGAGTTTATATCTTTTTCTTGCCATATCTTAAATCTGCCAAGCAATCATGGCACCCAGTAGGCATACAAGTGTTGCTGCAAGTGGCAAGAAAATGTTTAAGTCTTAGAATTAACAAAGAAAATAGAGATATTAGACAAGAGATAGCCAGTGGCTGTAATGAAGCGTCACTTTGTGCACACAAAAAGAATGAGATAAATGAGTTTGTGTGATGACTTACTGATTTACTAACTTGACTTAGTGATTTGACTGACTGATTTACTGACTTCACTGATTTACTGACTTGAATGACTTACTGACTTGAGTGATTTACCAACTTGACTTAAAGTTAGACTTTTTCACTGAAGAGGATCCAGAACCGGTGTCTAGAGCAGCTGATGCCTTATCGTCAGTTGTATAGTGTACTGTGGGGTAAAATAGAACAGAACGCCATTACAGAATTTATGCACACTCCAGTACAACTATCGACTTCAATACCAGTACCTCTACCATCCAACTGAGTCCAGTAGGGCCACAGCATAACTCTCCACAATCATTCACAAACACCAACACCCACAATTTAAGGCAAGAAATAATAATATTTCTGTTGCATTTGTAATCTTAAGCAGTAAAAAAACATAATACATCATGACAATGAACTACAATTACATATTCACTTTTATTTTTGTAAGATCTGTAAGTCTAAAAAAGTTGTTTGGATTTTTGGGGCTCCCATGAACATAACCCTATTTTTTCCATAAGTTCTTCAGTTTGTCTAACACGAATTAACTAAAACGGCATTTTCAGGAACGTAACTGTATTAAACAGTGGTATACTGTAACTGTTTTATAGAAGGCTTCTTGTTATGCAAGTAAGAGATGAAGTGAAACTGCAAAATAAGTACAGTATAGGAGTTGAGTGTCTTAATATATGATTGCTTTTACTGGTATATATTCCTCAGAAAATGGTAAACCCTTAGGGGTTGTACAACATCTGGAGAGCGGTAGGTATAGTAGTCTTAAACATTTTCCACTCTGCCAGGATTGCTGTTACTGGTCTCATTAACATTTAAGATAACAGGTATATTTTTCAAACTTTTAACATTCAGTATACACTTATTTTTACATTGCCTTACTCCTGTAAAATTTTGTTTCCAGTTACCCTAAGAAAGTGGTTTCAGTATTGTCATAGCCAATCAGCCATCTCCCACCAAGGTATGGTGGCCTGAAAAAGAACTTTTGCCATCATTCACTATCGCTGTCTTGGCAGAGGTGCACTTACACTACAGTTATAAAATTGCAACATTAACACCCCTCCTTCAGAGTGCAGGCACTGTACTTCCCATCTCCAGAACTTGATTCTGGCCTGCCAGTTTCCCTGGATCCCTTCATAAATGTTACCTGCTCACACTCCAACAGCATGTCAAGTCCTAAAAACCGTTTGCCTCCATTCACCCCTAACATACTCACACATGCGTGCTAGAAGTGCAAGCCCCTCGCACACAAAACCTTCTTTACCCCCTCCCTTCAACCTTTCGTAGGCCGACCCCTACCCAGCCTCCCCTCCACTACAGATTTATACACTCGAAGTCATTCTGTTTTGTTCCAGCCTCTCTTCATCTCCAAACACTCTTAACAACCCCTTCCTCAGCCCTCTGGATAATAGTGTTGGTAATCCCGCACCTCCTCCTAATTTCCAAACTACGAATTCTCTGCACACCACACATTGCCCTCAGACATGACATCTCCACTGCCTCCAGCCTTCTCCTTGTTGCAACACTTACCACACATGCTTCACACCCGTATAAGAGTGTTGGTATAGCTATACATACTTTCATACATTCCCCTCTTTGCTTCCATGGACAAAGTGGTGCACTTAGGAGTCTCCACAGACTCCTGAATGCACCACTCACCTTTTTTCCTTCATCAGTTCTATGATTAATCTCATCTTTCATATACAATGCTGGCCAAATTAATAGTAGCATTTAGAGACATGGATGGGAAAATGTTGAAAGTGTTGTTCACAACATATTAAGATCAGAGATAATAAACGATAATAAATAATAATATTCAGATATTTGGGAGTGGACGTGTCAGCGGATGGGTCTATGAAAGATGAGGTGAATCATAGAATTGATGAGGGGAAAAGGGTGAGTGGTGCACTTAGGAGTCTCTGGAGACAAAGAACTTTGTCTTTGGAGGCAAAAAGGGGAATGTATGAGAGTAGAGTTTTATCAACGCTCTTATATGGGTGTGAAGCATGGGTGATGAATGTAGCAGCGAGGAGAAGGCTGGAGGCAGTGGAGATGTCATGTCTGAGAGCAATGTGTGGTGTGAATATAATGCAGAGAATTCGTAGTTTGGAAGTTAGGAGGAGGTGCGGGATTACCAAAACTGTTGTCCAGAGGGCTGAGGAAGGGTTGTTGAGGTGGTTCGGACATGTGGAGAGAATGGAGCGAAACAGAATAACTTCAAGAGTGTATCAGTCTGCAGTGGAAGGAAGGCGGGGTAGGGGTCGGCCTAGGAAAGGTTGGAGGGAGGGGGTAAAGGAGGTTTTGTGTGCGAGGGGCTTGGACTTCCAGCAGGCATGCGTGAGCGTGTTCGATAGGAGTGAATGGAGACAAATGGTTTTTAATACTTGACGTGCTGTTGGAGTGTGAGCAAAGTAACATTTATGAAGGGGTTCAGGGAAACCGGCAGGCCGGACTTGAGTCCTGGAGATGGGAAGTACAGTGCCTGCACTCTGGAGGGGTGTTTATGTTGCAGTTTAAAAAACTGTAGTGTAAAGCACCCTTCTGGCAAGACAGTGATGGAGTGAATGATGGTGAAAGTTTTTCTTTTTCGGGCCACCCTGCCTTGGTGGGAATCGGCCAGTGTGATAATAAAAAAATAATAATAATGAAGATCAGCAACCACCCAGGGAGGTACGTACTACTGTCCTGCCAAGTGAGTGTAAAACAAAAGCCTGTACTTGTTTTACATGATGGTAAGATTGCTGGTGTCCTTTTTCTGTCTCATACACACGCAAGATTTCAGGTACATCTTGCTACTTCTACTTACATTTAGGGCACACTACACCTGCATGTACAAGCATATATGTACACACCCTTCTAGGTTTTTTTCTATTTTTCTTACTAGTTCTTGTTTGTTTCCATTTATCTCCATGAGGAAGTGGAACAGAATTCTTCCTCCGTAAGCCATGCGTGTTGTATGAGGGTCTAAAATGCCGGGAGCAAGGGGCTAGTAACCCCTTCTCCTGTATATATTACTAAATTTAGAAGGCAAAACTTTCGTTTTTCCTTTTGGGCCACCCCACCTCAGTGGGATACGGCTGGTGCGTTGAAAGGAGAAAGATTTTACTTATTTGTAAAGGTTACAATGTGTAATTACAATTTTGGTTTCCTAAGTACAAAGAAAGCCACTATCATGCTGGGGCATTTTGGGCAGACTAATAACTACTTAAATCTAGACAAGATAAGAGTGATTAAATTTTATTAAATTCTTTATTTAATCTTATTTAATTCTTATAAACCTCCAAGGTGGAGGTTTATAAGAATAATAATCTTGAAGTTGCACATAATAAGAACAGTGCAGTGGAACCTCTACTTACGAGTTTAATCCGTTCCATGACCTTGCTCGCAACTGGATTTGCTCGTTTGCAGAGTTAGTTTTCCTCATTTAAATTAATTGAAATGGAATTAATTCATTCCAGTGGAATTCCAGGCACGAGAAAATACTTTAATAATTTCCCTAATATCAACTCTACAGCTTATTTATCTATCACAATTCATGTAATATGACATAATAAACAATATTAATAACACAGAAACATGATATATACACTAGAATGAATAAAATACATGTCATTAGGTATGTGGCTAGTGGTGGTGACAGCAGCCATTGTTGCTGGGGTTTGTAGGGCCGCCACAGCAGCCATTCTTGCTCCTGACTACATGTGTAGAGAACTTAGGATAACCCAAAAAAGTCAGACAGAGTGACTTATAAGTGCTGCACTCTTAATGTTTCACTTAATTGCTACACTTAATGCTACACTTAATTGCTACACCTTGCCACTGCTTCATGTTGTCTGCCACTGCTACCTCATGATGTCTGCCACTGCTGCTTCATGTTGTCTGCCACTGCTGCTTTATGTTGTCTGCCACTGCTACCTCATGTTGTCTGCCACTGCTACCTCATGTTGTCTGCCACTGCTGCTTCATGTTGTCTGCCACTGCTGCTTCATGTTGTCTGCCACTGCTGCTTCATGTTGTCTGCCACTGCTGCTTCATGTTATCTGCCACTGCTGCTTCATGTTTGTCACTGCTGCTTCATGTTGTCTGCCACTGCTACCTCATGTTGTCTGCCACTGTTGCCTCATGTTGTCTGCCACTGCTGCTTCATGTTGTCTGCCACTGCTGCTTCATGTTGTTTGCCACTGCTGCTTCATATTGTCTGCCACTGCTATCCCATGATGTCTACCACTGATGTCGCCAAAGAATCGAACATTTCTGTTATTTTGAGCTCAATTTCAAGGTACTTTTCATCAAGAAACCAATTAAAATCATATTTTTGTAGTATATCTTCCATTCTATCACATGAGACCAAATTGAGAATACAACCATAAAAACCATACGAAAATACTATACCGCTAAGGGAGGCTAATGGCTGAGAAGTGAACTCCATTATTTATGGTCCGATTTCTTTCATTTTTGGTGTACGTTAAGAAGCATCTTTTCATCATACATTGCCCAAGTTTCAGTAACATAGTCCAACAAACAACTGAGATCCAGTTCCCTAGATCAAGAGCAAGAGCCCCCTCACCAGTGTCAATTAACCTCCCTTGAGGCCTGCTCGTATCTGGAAGCAAAAAATTGACTGAGCAGATGCTCGTATCTGGAAAAACTTGCACGTGGATGCACTCATAAGTAGAGAGAGAGAGCAGTCTCGGCTGAGTGGTTGAGGGGAGTAGACGTGTGCTGGGGATCTGGACCTACTAATTCACAGGCCTACCCATTTCTCCCGACTGATAAGTCATCATTAAAACTCCTACTGTTGGAAGACAGCTTCAGTGTTGTGAGAACTCTTATGTGCGAGCTGTGACTAAGGATATACCTGGTCAAACACTGGAAATAGTTTTCCTTTTTGCAAAGGCCCTCACAGGCCTCTGCTTCCCCTCTGCCTTTCATTTGACCTCAGCCTTTCGCCTCTATCAACATGGAGTGTAGAGGCGAATTTTGCTAGTCCACTGCTACTCGTGCCTCTCAAAATGCTCACAACTCATCGCTTTACCAACCTGAGGAATAACGACGAGTGTGCATTCCTATGTGAGTTGGTAACCCAGGTGTCCACACACTGAAAATTCGTCTTTCACTCAAAGACACGTGTGCTAGAAGTTCTGCAAGTTTGGAGTAACAATCTCTACGAGTATTGCAGTGTGTGGTAACTCTTGAGAAGTCTGCCTCAGCCTGTGACCTTGAGCGAGGCACTGCATCACCTGCCTGAGACTTTCGCCCATATTGACTATGTGAAGAGAGGCGAATGTGCGTGCTCAGTTGCCCCTGCTGTTCTCCTGTGTCCCCAGCTCTCCTCCTTTAAACTCAGCCGTTCGCCTCTATCAACGACGTGCAGTGTAGAGGTGTATTTTGCTGCCCCTCTGGTACTCGAATATGTGAGTTCCGCAAGTGCTGCAGATTTGTTGTAACTATTTGCATGAGTGGATTACGCTGACTTAGGACATTGTGCTACCATCAGTACCTACGTAGGCTTAAAATGGGTGAGGAATGTCTGGCCTGCTGGGTGACCTTGAAAATGGCACTATAAGACCCGCATGCCACTTACACCCATACTGCGTGTGTCTAGTGAGGTGAATGTCCCTTCCTCGACTTTCCTATTCACCGGTATCCCTTAACTCGTCGCCATTATCTACATATGGGATAAGGGCGAGTTTAGCTGATCCAGGCCAAACAGCGCTCCAAGCCAGCCAGTGAAGGCCAAGGCTACATCTGTTCTGAATCCCAGAATGCCTTTGTGAGCGTTCTACAGTGTTCCGGCCGTACCATTAACAAGTAGTACAAGGCTGGTAACTCTCGAGACGACTGTGGGCCCAGTGAATGACCTTGAAAATTGCACTGCGACCTGCAGGCCACTACACCCATATTGCCTGTGTCTAGCGAGGTTAATATCCTTTCCTTGTCCCTTCTCCTTCCTCGATTTGGAACTCAGCCGTTCGCCTCTATTTGCTTGTGGTCTAGAGGCGGTTTTAGCCAGACCACATGGGTGCTTGAGTGCCCGTGTCCTCTGTGCCGCACTCCGCTCATCTTGCGAGTGTCCCCTGTGTGCCTGCCTGCCTGCTGCAAGCAGGTGTCCGGGTGGTTGGCTCGGGCTTGGCGAGCACAGTCAAGCAAGCTTGAGGGTGGCACTAGAAGCTAGCCAGAACGGGCTAAGGCAGCCTGCAGTTATCTGTCCTAGGGCCCAGCATGTCTGTATACGTTCTGCAGTGCTGCTGGCATACCAGTGTTTCCTGTAGTGGCTTGAGAACAATTTGACGAGCATTGCAGTGCTGACATTTTGAGTGGGACATGCCAGAGGTTCACTTATAAACATAGTAAGCTTGTGGTGATTGGCTTGTACACAGTGAACATTCATCTGTCATACGTGTGCTAGAAGTGTTAAGTGCTGCTTTCCCCAACAGTTAATTGTCATTTGTGAGCCTGTATTAAGACTTTAAAAGGCTCAGAGTGTACTTCAGTGTAGTGACTCCTTGCATTTGATAAATCAGTGTAATACATGCTCTGCTCAGTGTAACTGAACTATTAAATATGGTTACATAGTTAAGTTGCTTGTCCTAGTGTCATTGTTGTGTTTTCTAATACATTTTCTCGTTCAGACTGAAACTTTACTGCTAAATTCCCAGTAATATTTCAAATTGCAGTGTTGATCTGTGGTGTGAGTGTGTAACTTATGCTTTGTATTTTTGCTGTGAACAAGCTTACTCCTGCATAATGTTCAGCTTCATGAATACTTTCTCTCTTGAGTAATTCGGTTACCTTTCAACTGTGTTAAGCAAGAGTCAGCCTGTTAACATCTATGTTCCTTGCCATCTCATCTAGTGGGTCTGGCGCCTAGTTGAAATTGTAATAGTAACAATTTGCAATCATTATACTTCTAGTTATACATTGTGTAAATTGTTTTAGACTGTTTGATCAACTGGATTGTAGTGTTTAACTTCTGATACACCAATTTAATGACTGCAGACACGCACTGACACATAATAAACACATTAAAACGCTGGTAACTCCAGAAGCTGGGCTTAGTGTGTGACCTTGAGAAGTTCAGTGTGTTTATTACGACCAGCGGTGTACCACTCTCACCTATATTTACATCAACAAAAGTGTATTCTAAGTGATAAAGTATACACTTGGTGTACTTGGTAACACTTGTCATACATAGTAACGCGTGTGTAAGTGAGATTGTTTAGGTACTGGTTCATCTATCTACAGCTGCACACTTATGCTTGCATACATGTATAACATAGTAACGTGTGAGTTACCCAGGATGGACCAAGGAAGTCGACCAGAGTAATTTATCTCATTGTCATTGTAACATTACCTAATTTTTTTTTTCTTTTTTTTTTTTAAATAATACTGTTTACAATCTATGGTTGGGGTAAGAGGTTGTCTTCACCATTCATTGTGATGTCTGCTATATTATTATTTCAGTGAGGTACATTAGGTGGCAGTAGCCTGAACTAACTCAAGTGGAAGTTATCATTGAATTTGAACCTCATGTTTAATGTGATGTATGTCAGAATTCTAATTTTATGCTCAATATTACCTACTTTGTCTCTCTCTCTCTCTCTCTCTTTTCATCTTTGTAATTTGTGATAAGGTGTAAGACCTCGCCTGTTTACCTGGAGTTTACCTGGAGAGAGTTCCGGGGGTCGGCGCCCCCGCGGCCCGGTCTGTGACCAGGCCTCCTGTACCATCCATTATATCATTATATGTACCATATTATTACCACACATACAAGAGGTCTCTGAGTGTGTTTTTGGTGGGGTGTGTGTCATATTGAGTGGTGGTGGTCTGGGTTGAGTATGGTTGGAGGTGTTCATTGAACTTGAGCACTTGTGTCTTGTGATCTATTTTGGACTTCTGACTTTGTAGTGAATATTTGCTCTTGCATAAGCTATAAGGGAAAGATAAGCGAGGAATTCTTGTGTTGTGAGTCTTACACCAGATATCATCACTGGCAAACATGGCAACTGTCATAGAGGAACCTATTTCTGCAGGTGATGGAAATGAAGATAGCTTCCAGACCTTTAAAAGTAAACAAAAGAGAAAAAGTGAGAAAGGGCTAGAGCGTCGACGTAGTCAGACTCACTTGACTCGTACACAATGTGATACTAAACGTCCTTGGTGCACAGAGGCTGCAAGAAGTCTTTCTTCAAAGGAAGAATGTGTTAAGCTGAACTTCCCTGACAACACCCCGCTGCCTGCTAAGTGTGCATGGCTAATGGAAGCTGTAAACAAGCATCCTAACTCAAGGATCCAATTTAGGAAAAACACACACAACTTTGTGTTTGTGGAACAGAATAAAGAGCTGATTAATGATCTACTTAGTACACCTTATGGGGATATTAAGCTGCTCCGACCTCCATCAGACACTCACCACTTTAAAAAATGGGTCAGTATCATAATCTTTGGATACCCTCTCTGCATGGACCCATCCCATCTGACTCTAAGTGAGCATATCATCAAGCCTAAAAGACTTAAAGGAAAATCCCAAATTATTGCCAGTTGGGTAGGTCCTGTGCCCCTCCCCCGGAATATCTGGGTGCATGGTTTACGTTTCCTAAACATCGAAGTGTACCTACCCCCTAAACGTAGGTGTTACAAATGCCAGCACTATGGCCATGTTGCAGTAGACTGTGGAATACTACATTCTTGGTGTGGTAAGTGTGCTGGGAAACATTCCACTAGAGAATGCACAGTAGGCCCTGACAGCCGAAAATTTAAGTGTATTAACTGTAAAGAAGTTGGGGTTACAGTCTCCCACAAGGACTGCAGTCAGAACCCAAACAACCTTCGATGTAAACCTGATAACAGTCCTTTAATGGTAACTGAGGATGGGGCCATCCAGTCTACCACAGCCAGATCTGAGACTGAACCTCTGCAAAGTGTGCAAGAACCCCACCTCACTGCAAAGGATTCTGGTGATACCAGAATGCCATCACACACACCAGCTGTGGAGGAGCTAGCCATCCCTGCTAGCACATATGGAACTACTGGTCTGCCACTACAGATACCTATGGCTACACCTGAATATGGGGATGAGTTTGTCATTTCTCCCAATACACACAACTACAACAGTGAGACGGACACCACACAGGTAACCTCCCTGGAAATTGGAGATGAGTCAGATGCACAGGACCTACCTGCAATGAATGATGAAACAGAGAACACTAATGTAACCATGGTACCTGTTAAGGTGATAGGTGTTAAAGAAAGCACTAACCCAGAAGTGCCATCCTCCGGAGAGGCATTGGATTCGCCTGACCTTCCTCATATTATAACAACTTTCCAGAAAAAAATTGAGCATCTTGAACAGATCCTGACAAGTTTAATAAATATATGTAATCAGGATGATGCTCTTGAGCATGGTGATGATGTCAAAAGTGCAGCAATCTCCGTTCAGCTTCCAGCAATTTGTGAGAAAGAAGCCCATAACTCTTGCCTTCAAGACTTGCCTTATCACTGGCTGCCAAAATGCCGAAAAATGCTTAAAAATAAAGGTCCTGAAGATAAAGACGTACAAACTATGCTATTTGCTCTTAAGTATCTGCACACTGTAGTCAAAGCATAATAGTTTTACCATCTTATGAGCAAGAGATTGTAATAACTCACTACAATGGATACATTACAAATCTTTTCATGGAACATTGCTTCCATCAGGAAGCGGTTGCCTGACTTACATCATATTAGTGCAACCAAGAATATTGATGTCATCTGTTTGCAGGAATGTAGATTGAAAGATGGAGCACCTCCACCAAACTTGCCTGGATATGCAGCTTATAACCTAAGGTCAACCAACTGTTGTGTGATGTATGTCAGAAAGAGCTTGCCACATTCACTCCTTTCCTTGCAGAGTCGAGTTAACATGCAGTATCATGGTGTCAAAGTATATGCAGGCGATTTTTCCATAAACATTTTTAATCTCTATGCCCCAGCGAACCAGCTTCGACCTGATGCTTTACCAGATCGCATCAATAGTGAACCTACCATCATTCTTGGAGATTTTAATGCCAGACATAAGAATATTGGTGGGTCTATAACAAACACCAATGGAACTAAACTAGTGAGATTGCTAAATGAGCATGATAATGTTCGAATTGTGGGCACTACTGAGCCTACTCACATATATGGTGGCATACTAGATCTGTGTCTTGGATTTAATACATCATATACGATGCATGACTCTGTCATAGTTGATGATCTTCTATCTGATCACTTCCCAAGACTAACAACTGTCAATCTTGATCACATCTCCAGCAATCAAGGAGCTAAATACAGAAGGAGGAAACTTATTCTCAAACCAGAACACAGAGACAACTTTATTAACCACTTGGATCAATGGTATAAGAATTACGAGCCCATTGGCACACAAAAATTTAATGATGATTTAATTACCACTATTGAGAGTGTTCTCACAGATCAAGTGGGCAGGAATAGGAAACAAAAACCCTCCACTATAAATAACAATAAAAACCAATGTAAATACTATAATGATCCACAGCTGCGCAATCTAACACATGCAGCTAGGAGGATTGGTAAAGCATACCGTGAATGTAGAACCCCAGACCTGCTCAGAACGTTCCAAGCTGCACTAACAAATGCAAGGAATAGAAAGGAAGAACTTAGGCAACAGGAATGGGAACAGTTTGTTAGTGGATTAAATAGGTCCACCCCTTTGAGTTTGGCTTGGAAAGGTATAAATAAAATAACCAGGAAAAAGACTGGCAATGTTGCTCATCCCTTTCCTCTTGAAAAAGCAAATGACCTCATAAATGACTGGTCCAAAACATCCAGGCATGAAAGCCTTCCATCTCATATTAGAAAAAATTTAGAGAGTACTTCTGAAGAAATGTTGAAACTGATTAATTTTATGAGCCAAAATATTGATGAGAGTGATTGCCTCTTTACCGAGTATGAATTAGATAATGCATTAACCAAAGGTCGATCAACTGCTCCTGGAGAGGATGGTATAACCTATGATATTCTCAGAACTCTAAGGCACGTGCCTGATAACCCTTTGTTGGCACTGTATAATCTCAGTTACATTGAGGGCGTTCTTCCTACTTCCTGGACCAATAGTCTCATTGTGCCTATCCCTAAGCCCCAACAGCCTGATACATTTAGGCCGATCTCCTTAACTAGTTGTCTTTGTAAAACTTTTGAAAGAATGATGCTTAACAGACTGTACTACAGAATCAGACATCAACTTTCCCCCTACCTCTATGGGTTCATGAAAGGTAAAAGTGTGCAGAACTGTATTTCCACCTTTCTCACTGCACACACCTCTACTAGTTTTACCACTTTTCTTGATCTAAAATCTGCATTTGATATTGCGAACAGAACCGTTATACTACATGAACTAGCCAAAATGAATATTGGTGGTAGCTTACTCTGCTGGATAATAGGATACCTGTCAAATAGAGTATCCTCTGTCCTTTACCAAGGCTTCAGAAGTGATTCTAAAGAAATGTCTTTAGGTACACCGCAGGGAGGAGTTCTTAGTCCCATGCTATTTAATATTCTGATTAATGCTCTCCTAAATGCTCTACCTGCCTCACCTAAACATATAGCTATAAGCTATGCTGATGATATCATGATCCATACAACAGGGCATAAGAAGATGAATACCATTCTTAATGAAGTTCAAGCAATTTGTAATCGACTAGGCCTCATAATATCTTCCTCTAAAACTAAGATATTAACAAGCAAACGACATCCCCCACCCATCTATTTGCAGGGTGAAATCATTAGCTACGTTAAAACTTACAGATATCTTGGTGTAGATGTACCCTTTAACAAATCCACTATACCACAACTAAACAAGAAATGTAAAGCTAGGCTAAATGCTCTCAAAGCTGTTGCTGGCTACAATCCCAACTATGGTGCAAATGTGAGAATCGTGAGAATGATGTACATAGCCTATGTTAGGTCCTTAATTGATTATGCTGCTCCCATGTTGATATTAGCTAGAGAAAGTTCTCTCCGACCCTTGGAGTTAATGCAAAATGAAGCTCTCAGGATTATTCTTGGCTGTCCCAGATCTACAAAAGTTCTTAACATGAGGAAGGAGCTTGGTATTTCTAGTATCAGTGATAGGATTGTTGAAATTAACACTGTACTCGGTATTAGAATGTTGAGAAACGAACCAGACACTGTCACAGTGAATCTTACCAAGTGTCTAGAGGTAAATACACACAGATCTAAATGGATTGTGAAAACGTGCAATTGCATTAAGTTTTATAACCTGCATGAACTGTATCACTGTAGGCAACAAGAGCATTTCACCCCTCCATGGAAGATGTGTTCATTTAATATCACATACCTACAAGTCCCTCCCAAGAAGCTCATTGCTAGTAATCCCTTCCTTAAATCTCTTGTTAGAGCAACTGCTCAAGAAGAAATTTCTCACCTAGCTGGTAGTAACAAGTTATCACAAGTTATATACACTGATGGATCTAAACAGGAGTCTTCTGGCAGGGCTGCATCTGCTCTTGTTGCCACCTCCCTAGTTAAGAACGATAATAAATTTGTTGAGTTAGGCATAAGAATTAACAACTGGGCGTCTACACTGCAAACTGAATTGTTTGCAATCCTAATGGCGCTAAAGCTAACCTATGACACTGAGCTTGACTCTATCATCATTACTGATTCTATGTCATCATTGAAGGCTCTTGGCTCATATAATGACTCCAACAACATGCTCATTGGGGAAGCCAGGTATAGATACTCAAAAATTAGGGACAAAGGAATTAATGTACAATTGCTATGGATCCCATCACACATTGGATTACTCCTTCATGATAAAGTTGATATGTTAGCCAAGAAGAGTATCGAGAAGGAGAATGTAGAATATAACTTTGGTATAACTGTGTCTAGCATTAGGAATAATATTAGGAGAGAAGTAAATAATGAAAATGATTGTTATAGGAATGCAGTTAGAAGCCTGAGTAGATCTATAACCCACTATGATAACATGAACGTAGATAAGTATGTTTATGGAGCAACTTGCAATGTGAACAGACTGACTGATGTTGTAGTGGCCAGGCTTAGGCTTGGTTACAAGTACTTCTGGCAGTTTGGGAGACACACAGATGATGATCAAACTAAATGTAAATTATGTGATCAGGCATATGGTCACTCTCTTGAACACTATGTGCTTAATTGTCCACTTATTGAGGAATACAGAGACAGACAGTATAATAACCTATGTGACATGTCAAGATATCTTATTAATGAAAATAAGATACCAGATATACTAAGCAAATTTCCTAAATTTGCTTGTAACAGATAAGTGAACTATAGATATGTAGATATAAATCCATATGTATTCCTGTTAACCCTTTGGGGCCTAGTTCCTAGGCCTTTTGTGTATCCATATGCTCTCGCGCTACCGTCCACAGGATGGATATGGGGTGCACAATAAACTAGCCACTTCGGTGGCAAAATCTAATCTAATCTAATCATAAGTAGAGGTTCCACTGTATTATAATTAATGGTTCAAGCAGTAATATTTCATGGATTGACATACGTTTAATAGACTAGAGGTCATATAATATATAAAGTAACTGAAGTTGTTTTGGTTTGTTTGTTTAGTATTGAGAGATGAAATGATTTTTAAAGAAAGTCTTAAACTTATAAGTAGTCAGGCAATCCTTTACTGGTTCAGGTAGTGAATTCTAGATCTTCAGGCCCTTTATGTGCATTGCATTTTTGCATAGTGTAAGACTGACACGAGGGATGTTGAAGAGTGCTTTATGTCTTGTATTGTGACTGTGTTTTGTTGTAGCTGTCAGGGAGAAGTTTAGTGGAGGGTCTGTATTGGAATTTAATGTTCTGTATATGTAGTAGGTACAATAATAATACGAGTGTATGTCTCGTAGGTGGGGTGTGCTGTCTAGCACAAGAGCTGGTAATCATCTGCACAGCAGTTTTTTGTTGGGTTATTAAAGGTTTAAGGTAGTTGGCTGTGTTTGATCTCCAGGCACAAATATCAGTGGTGAGGTAGGGATATATCAGAGTGGTATAGGGTAAGGAGTGTCGTTTGGGGTTCATAGTATCGTATCTTGGAAAGGATGCCTACTGATATGAAAATTTTCTTGGATATATGCTGGATGTGAGATTGAAATTTAAGTTTACAGTCAAGGAGAAGCCCTAGAAATTTACTCAGTGTGTCTTCCAATAGGGGGAACCATTTATCGACATATTAAGTTTGATATTTAAGGCTCTGTTTCCAAACAGCATGAAGCAAGTTTTGTCTATGTTGAGAGTTAGTTTGTTAGTCATCATCCAAGTATGCATTTTTAGCTGCTCGTTGTTTACAGTGTCTCTAAGTATAGCTGGGTTTGAGTGGGAATAGACATTAGTAGTATCGACTGCGAATAGAACTTGTTTAAAGAGTTGAGATGCTTTGGGGAGATCATTGATGTAGATGAGAAAGAGCCTGGGGCACTCCGGCAGCTACAGGCTGGATAGTGGAGTTGACTCCATTTGTGTATACATACTGGTGTCTTTCGTTAAGATAAGATTTTAGGTAATCGAGGGAATGTCCTCTGATGCCGTAATGATTTAGTTTTAGCTATCAGAACTTTGCAGCCAAGTCCTTGAACCCATTATGTGCCTCTGTAATCTTTTAATTACTGCCTATACCATGGGTATGGGTTACATAAAAAAGATGTTAAACTGTCTCCCACCAAGGTACGATGACCTGACAAAGAAGAAAACAATTTCACTGTCACTCAATCGCTGTCTTACAAGAAGTGTGTTGACATGCAAGTTCACATGACCCTGCAAATCCCAACCCCCTCCTTCTGAGTGTAGGTGCTGTACTTCCCACCTACAGGACTCTAATCTGGCTGACTGCTTTCCTTGAATCCCTTCATGAATATTACCTTGCTCACAGTCCAACAGCATGTCAAATCATATAAACCGCTTGCCTCTGTGTAATCCTATCAAACACACTTATGCAAGCTTCTTGGATATCCTCTAGGACTCAAAACCTCTTGTACTCCTTCCCTTCAACCTTCCCTACCCTTCCTTTCCTCCACCCCAGATTTATAAACCATCCTGGGTAACAAATTAAATATTGAAGATAATATACCATAATTTTAATTCTACTCCTGTAGTTACAAATAGGTAATTACACTTGTTTATAATACACATAAGACCAAGAAACCAGGAATCATAAATCCAACTGGGTTTAAAGGTAGATAAAGTAACGTGCACATGGTAATCTGTATTCTTCACAAGTGCAAGTCTGTGTACACACACCCAATCATGCAAAGCAGGACTGGAATGTACGAGTTGTTTATTTTATATCTCAGTGTGCATTTTTTATTGTTGCTATAATAAATTTTTGTATGTAAAGTTTTATGGTGTTAGTGAGTCCTAATTTATGAGTGTATTTACAGTTCAAGTAGGATACCAACATGTCAGTGTACTTAGTTATAACTTGCCCCTGCAGCTGGCTCCCACCGGCGACCTTACCGTGAGTTGTGGGTCCATGCTGAGCGAGATGCTGCAAACGTGGACGTGTTGTCATCATTGTTGCAGGATGCGCCGCAGCTCATCATGCAGCTCTACATCATGACACAAACCATCCCTGATCAGGCACTCCAAGGCCAGATCAGTCAGACATGTAAGTCTCCTCCATCTTTAGATTTAGATCTAGATTTAGATTTATTTATTTCTTTGCAGTGTTTACAATGTATGATTACAATTTTGATTTGTTAAGTACAAAGAAAGCAACTATCATGCCAGGGCATTTTGGGCTGACTAAACCTAATTCATACTAGTGTATGGAGAAGAGTAAATTTTTATAGCTTACTGTTTTTATCCTACATTGTTACTACTACCTTTCATGCTGTATGATCCATGTGCTTTTGGCACTTGTTTTTAGCATTGTAGTAATAATAATACATTTGTTATACAGTATCTCTAGGCTTAATTTAAGAGCATTTAATAAGTACAGTGGAACTCCAAGTTTCGGCCGCCCTGAGTATCAGCCACTTTGAGTTTTGACTGCTTTTTTCGGCTAAATTTTGTCCTGAGTTTCGGCCTGTGCCCCATGTTTTGGCCGGCATACCAGACCTGTCCGCCTGTGCACTTGCCCATGCAGGCAACATGAGCCAGTCTAGTTTTGTTTATCCTTGAGTGACCATTACCCAGTGTGCTCATCCAAACATTTCACAATAAATTCATTGTGTTTACTGCTCGTTTATTGATTGTGACTGTGATATAAGCCACCATGGGCCCAAAGAAACTGTATAGTGGCACCCCTTTGGTAAAGAAAGTGAAAAACACGATAGAATTGAAGAAATAAATTGTAGCAAAGTACCAAAGTGGAGGAGGAAGAGAGAGGGGAGAATGTGCCTTCTTAGTGATTCTATGATATGTATGATACTAAAGCAGCACGAGTCATTAAAGGCTATAGTGCCAGCCAGTGATAAAGTGTAGCATTAACAGTGTAGCAAGTAAGTTAAGCGATTAATTGATAGAAAAAGGACAGCATGAAACTGACTCCTCCAATGTTGTTGGAGTTATATAGGGTGACTGACAACACTGTCATCTCTGCTGCTGCCATCACCACCTCTTTGTAAGGCTTATCTTTCAGTGGCCCTTGTACACCCAACAGCAAACAACACAGCAACACTCGTCAGTTAGGGAGAGAGACATATGACATATTTTATTCATTCTAGAATATATATCATGTTTCTATGTTATTAACCCTTTGACTGTCACAAGCCCATTTCTGAAACTGTTATTCTGCGTCGAAAAATATTTGAAAAATTTTTTTTTTTTTCTTACCAAAATGTTAGGATTATTTTACCGTGTGTTTTAAGCCTAAAAAAATTTTTTTGACATCAGTACTTACCGAGATATAGAGGCGCAAAGTTGGCAGAAAATGAGCCGTATATGCCAACAGCGGCGAATGCTGCTCACCCGGTATTTTATTTACTCCAATTCGAAGGTTTCTTGTATTTTCCAATATTTTTCTTTTCTAAGTAACTTATGTGGCCTGTAAGACCAAAGTAAGGTGCATTGTTCAAATATACACTCATTGTATACAACACAATAACCACACAAACATTATCATTATTATATTGTTTAGAAAACTTGTTTACACAAACCAACAATGCAAAAAAATTTTTATTACTATTGTTCTATAATATATATACAGATGTACAGTTCTAGGAGAGTGTTCAGTGACAGTCACTGAACACTTTCCTAGAACTGCTACAGCTTGTGGAAGTCTTTGAAACATGGGTATATGGAGAGTGGTACTTCACACTCCTCACACATAAAACGAGTGTCTCTGCATTTTTGTGGGCATTTTGTGGTATGTGCACAGACAAAACACCTCTTCTTAGAATTTTTCTTGAAAGCAGTAGGAGGCAGTGGTATGGGGTAGAGATCACCAGGCCTCAGGCGAGATGGAATGTGTTGGTAATTTCGTGGGCGCTGGTCTATTGCAGGTGTTGCTCCTTGGTACTTGAATATTGTTTGTCTGGTGACTGACTGACAAAATTCACCATATTTTGGTTTGTTGTTGGTCTTCAACTTGTACGTATATGTTATAAGCATTCACCATGGAAATATCAAGAAGATGGAAAAAAAGTTTTATGTACCACTTATAACTCTTGTGAACACAATCAGCAAACCCAATCTGCATGTCACATTTGTCCACTAAGCACATATTGAGGTTGTAGTCCATCACAGCTGCAGGTTTTAGAATGGGTTCAATGGTCTCTATTCTGCCTGCCACTGTCTGTCATTTCATTTCAGTAATCTGATGTCAACAATGTGACATCACGTTTGTCATGCCACCGAAATGCCATGATGTCATTGGCAGCAAAAGCCTGCACCTCACCTCTGTGAGTGCCTGCGTTGAACCTAGGCATATGTTTATGATTACCAAACACTGTACCACACACGTCTGTCATGTTCACTCGCAAGAAGTCAGAGTAAGGGGCTTGTGTACCAGTTATCAGTATATAATATATGCCCCTTACCAAGATATGGTTCCATCATTGTTCTAACCACATCACCAGTGATACTCAATAACTTCCTGGTATCTCTCAGTGTATTACTGCCAGTGTACACAGTTATATCCAAAACCAGATCACTTTTGCACTCACACAGTACAAATAACGTTATACCAAAGTGTTTCCTCTTGCTAGGTATATACTGCTTGAACGACAGTCTGCCTTTGAACAAAATCAAAGACTCATCAATAACAAGCTTCCTGAAGGGATAAAAATACATACAGCATTTTTGTTTCAGGTACATGAACACATTCCTGATCTTATATAACCTGTCGTTTCTGTCAGGCCTTGTTTTGTCTGAGAAGTGTAGCATACGTAACAGTATCAGAAAACGATTCACTGGTATAATATCACTAAAACCTGGGGTTGAAATCAGGCGTTCCGTCGACCAGTGTGTTGTGACCGTGTGCTTATACACATGTGGCATAAGAACGGGTACATCTCTGCCACAGTTGTGTCCTTCCACTGGTGTAGCCATGACCTTGGTGAAAGAATTGTATTTGCCATGGTGTACTCATAGTTTGTGTTGCTTTCCTTGACAATAATTTCCATCAGGGATTCATCGAAGAATAACTGAAAGCATTCCAGTTCAGTGGCATTGTTCCCAAGTGTACACGATGGCTGTATTCCACTTTGTGTTTCCTCAAAGTCATGGGGATTGGGAACAAAATTGGCAACTTGCTGCCAATCCCAGATGCGGTCTGCTGGTGGGTTCTGGATATTGAAATGTGGTTGTGGATGTGGATGTTGTGGGAGTTTGGGGGTGGTTGAGGGTGGTTGTGGCCATGCTGAGTTAGCAGCGTGGGTAGCAGCATGGCCCACTGCTGGTGCCACATGACTCATGCCATAGCCAACACCACCACCACCTGCTGCCCCATGCACATTACACATCCCCATTGTAACAATATCGTCACCTTCACTCTCAGGTCGTGTAGGGCCACGGGATGTACTCCGAGATTTACTCTTTTGCCTTGGAATGACATATGGCACACTACCAGAATGCATGCTGCAGTTTCACTGGTGAATATTCCCCCTCACTGTCGCAACTCGAGCTGCTTTCAATAACTTAGAAATCATTATCACTTTCATTGCTCAAATCCGAGTCCTGTAGATGAGGAAATAGTTTCCTTTTTCGTCCTGGCATAGGTGAACATGAATGAGATGGCCCAACACCAGAGGTGGAAGGTTGAGGGTCAACTGGGTTTTCATTACTAATTACATCATCCTGAGCACTGCTTTCGGTCACACCCTCTTGAAAACCATGGAATTCACTTTCACTGGCACTTCCATCGGTGTTAGAACTATCACTTGGGAACAGAAGACCTCCAATTCGGCGAGGAGTGAGGTACTTCTTAACGCGAGGCATGGTGAACAAGGACTACCAAGATGGCATTCCCACAATGCACCACTGAGTCCCCAATTTTTTTCACAGGGTGCACACCTACCATGCAGACCCATTCTCTCACATGTAGGCCTACCAGCTTTCTCCTGCCTCTCTCATATGCCAACAAGGTGCTAAACCTGTAAGAGTCATACAGTGCCTAGAAAACATGAGACAGGTTTGATCCAAGGAGGGAGGGTAGCTCCAATTCCTTGAATCATGATACCTTCACTGGCATCGAAGGAATCCCCCTAAACTGGAAAGATAAATAAGAGAGAGTTAAGTTGGATTGTTGTTTAAAAATTGCAGCAAATTCTTTTTAACTCGCTTGTCTTGTTGATTTCTGTACACCGACTGTCAATTAACTATTTTAGCAAGATGTAATTACTACATTTTCGATACTCTACATATAATAAGGAAAACATAGGGTTTGCTAATTATTATTTTTGTGTACATCATGTATTTATTCCTCATCAAACTGGTTGATATAAATGATCATTTAACATCAAAATAGGTATGCAAATGTGCATTCTGAGACCTGAGTCCCTTTCTGCCACAAAAATAGCATTCATGATTTTTGTCCTGTATGTTATTTCCTTAACCCTGCTTGATAAATTCCCTAATACATACAGTCCTGTAATTGTCACTTAAATTATTGCTGTTAAAATAAAAAAAAAAATTATTTCTTTCCTAAGGTTACAATGTGTGTTTACATTTCATAATTTGATTGGAACAAAGAAAGCCACTATCGTGCTGAGATATTTCGGGCATACTTAACCTAATACATGTACTTATAGACTGCTTAAGTCTAGACAAGTGAAGAGTGATAAAATACAAATATTCATTATTTTATTGTTATTAATATGAAGTAGTACAATTTATGATACAAACAAACATATATTCATGATGAAATGCTAAACCTAAGAGTCATACAATGCCTAGTGAGTAGTGCTAATCAGGTTTCACTTGAGAAAGGGTAGTGTTGTCCCAGTTCCTTGGACCACTAACGTTTCACCAGAGTGAAGGCAATCTCCTTAAGACATCATTCTTACGTGCAGTTTATTAATAAACATTATACAGTTGTGTTTATTATTATTTTTTAACACTTATTTTCTATCATTGAGGTAGGGTGACCTAAATTATAAGAGAGAATGCTTTCACTGTCGCTTAATCAATTAGTCTTGCCAGAAGTGTACTGACATCACAGTTCAGATGACCCTCTAAGCTGCTATATCCCTACCCCTCATTAATATTATTATATTCATATGTAATTACCAAACCCAAATGGGTCATATAGTTGTGCTTAGAGACTAAGTTTGCATAACTTATACAGTACATTATTGTAGTCCTGCATGCACTACTACCATTACTATTATTCTCTTGCAGTGATGATGCAGCTTTTGTCAGTTGGAGCCTCACTGGTGGCTATGGCACTGTCTGTGGCGTCCTTCTCCAAGGCCACACGTCTGGCTGAACCATCTCTAGGGAATCTGAGTCCAGCAGGTCTTCTTCTGCTCTCCCTATCTCATTTCTGCTCTATTGCTCCTCAGGTAAGTACTTACACAGCACTCAAATTGTAGGTACTGTCTATAAGTGATCAAAAGTTTTTGTGGTTCTTTTGAAATGTTTGAGGTGCAGTGACTGAAATCCTGAAGCTTTTGCTGCATCCCTCAGTTAATTATCAGACATAAGTAATACCATTACTATGTGTATCTGTAGCCCAAATTACATTTAAGGGGATGCTACCTGCTCTGCTTAGATTCATGTCCACATGATGCCGTGTTTATACAATTCATTATTTTGATTTTGTTATTACAAGGTGGTGTTACAATGGTTTAGAGAACAGCATTAGCAGTTTTACGGGTCCCCCTTTTATGCATAGCATTACAGTTGAGACAAATTAAATTGTGATAAATGACAGTTATTGCTGAAGAATTAAATTGTGCTAAATGACATTTATTGCTGAAGAATTGCAGAAACACAGTATTTGACCCATAGTGAACCTTTATTATTGACATTTTGCTCTGGGTAGAGCCTCTACCCAGAGCAAAATGTCTGTAATAAAGATTTACTCTGCACTGACTATTTGGTTAGTTAATGGGGCTTAAAGCCTGTCAGCAAACAAGGGTAATCAAGGATGCATGTTAGCTGCTCAACAATCAAGAATGTTTTATACCCAACTATGAGCATAATGGGATTAAAGTAAACTCAAAGTGAATACACACTGAGACATATACAGTATATCCCTCCATGTGTACTGTTGCTCTCAGTACATACATCAAGAGAGCTGTGCTCATCAGTATAGTATGTGCAGTTTCTTTCTGCCATGACACTAAACTCATAAAACTCTTGACTGAGTTAAACATCACAAGTCATGATAACACTGCGTAAGCTGATAAAAGGTTAACAATACTGTATTTCGGCAACACAAATTGAAGATTGTAATGAAAGTGTGATTGCAAAATTAAGATTTCAAATAATAAAAGTGTGAAAACACTTAAAATAGAATGCTGAATTACATAAGCATGTATTAACCCTTTGGGGGTCGACAGGTCCTCTCAGAGACTTGTTCTCAGGGTCGGCCAAATCTCAAAAAAAAAAAAAAAAAAAAAATATGAAAAGATAGATAATCTTTTTCCGATCATAAAGACACCAAAAGTATGAAATTTGATGGAAAATTTACGGAATTATGCTCTCGCGAAGTTAGTGGTCTCAACGATGTTTATGCATCGGCGATTTTGCCCACTTTGAGCCCTATTTTCGGCCAATTCCAGTGTACTAGTCGACAAAAATCATAACTATTTTGCTAGAACTCCATTTTTTTCTATCGAATGAGTACAAGAAACCACCCATTTACCGATTTCAATTATCCAATAAAGTGGTCAGAATTTAGCAATTTTGCCAATTTCACACAAATTTCAAAAGATGCCAATTTCCGAATAGGGTCTAGAATAAACAAGAAAGACATTCCTGGCACTAAAATAACAAGTTCTCTGTTTGTTAGTCACATCCCCAGGCCCCTCTTATATTTCTTTTGCTTTCCACTTTGAATTTTTATTCTCACAAAAAAAATAAGATTTACTGTTATGCAGACTACTGCATTAGTGTAGAAATGGTATAAATAATATCAGCGCACTTGTGAAAGAATATTAGACTTACCAGTTGATGTGTATTGGATGCTTGGCATGATTTGTTTACTTTTGAACTTTGGTAAAAATCAAACATTTCTGCTACTTTGAGCTCAATTTCAAGGTACGTACTTTTCATTGTAAAACCAGTTAAAAACATTTCAATTTCTGTAATATGTCTTCCATTCTATAAAATGAGACAAGAAAACTAGAATACAACAATAAATACCATATGAAAATACAGTGCAAAGTCGCTGTTTTAATCCAAAAACACGGTCAAAGTTTTTTTTTTATTATTATGCACTGTGTGCTGCAGGATTTTTTTTTATATGGCACACACTGACCACATAGACCCATTCTTTCATATGTAGGCCTACCAGCTTTCTCTCACTAGATTTGAGGGCGCTAGAATTTAGGCGTACTAGTACGTCCGAAACCCCCAAAGGGTTAAGAGAGAACTAATGATTGAAACTATATAATAAAGGGTTACTTTAGTTTTTTGAAAGGGAGTAATTCTTTAAATAACTTTTTTTTTTTTTTTTAAGAACATCAGCTATTTTGCATTAACCCTTTGAGGGTTTCGGCCATACTAGTACGACTTACGACCCAGGGTTTTTGACGTACTAGTATGCCTAAATTCTAGCGCCCTCAAATCTAGTGGGAGAAAGCTGGTAGGCCTACATATGAAAGAATGGGTCTATGTGGTCAGTGTGTGCAGTATAAAAAAAAATCCTGCAGCACACAGTGCATAATGAGAAAAAGAAACTTTGACCGTGTTTTTGGAATAAAACAGCGACTTTGCACTGTATTTTCGTATGGTATTTATTGTTGTATTCTAGTTTTCTTGGTCTCATTTTATAGAATGGAAGACATATTACAGAAATTGAGATGATTTTGACTGGTTTTACAATGAAAAGTACCTTGAAATTGAGCTCAAAGTAGCAGAAATGTTCGATTTTTACCAAAGTTCAAAAGTAAACAAATCATGCCAAGCGTCCAATACACGTCAACTGGTGAGTCTAATATTCTTTCGCAAGTGCGCCAATATTATTTATACCATTTTTTACACTAATGCAGTAGTTTGCATAACAGTAAATCTTCTATTTTTTGTGAGAATAAAAATTCAAAGTGGAAAGCAAAAGAATGTAAGAGGGGCCTTGGGACATGACTAATGAACAGAGGAAATGTCATTTTAGTGCCAGGAATGTCTTTCTTGTTTATTCTGGACCCTATTCGGAAATTGGCATCTTTTGAAATTTGTGTGAAATTGTCAAAATTGCTAAATTCTGACCACTGTACTAGGTAGTTGAAATTGGTAAATAGGTGGTTTCTTGCACTCATTCGATAGAAAAAATGGAGTTCTAGCGAAATATTCATGTTTTTTGTCGACTAGTACAGTGGAATTGCCCAAAAATAGGGCTCAAAGTGGGCAAAATCGCCGAGACTGCTAACTTCGCGAGAGCATAATTCCGTAAGTTTTCCATCAAATTTCATACTTTTGGTGTCATTATGGCCAGGAAAAGATTCTCTATCTTTTCATTAGATTTTTTTTTTTTTTTTTTTTTTTTTTTTTTTTTTTTTTTTTTTTTTTTTAAATTTGGCCGACCCTGAGAACAAGTTTCGGAGAGGGCCTGTCGACCCTCAAAGGGTTAAGGCAGGGTGACCTAGTGAAAGAAAACACCACTCATGCCTTAGCTGTCTATGCAGAAGAGAATGGATATCACTGTTCCCATGCGCAGAGTTAATATTAATTATTTCATGAATTCTTATTTTTTATTTTGATAAATTAGACACATGTGCAACTCTTGGGTATCTCTATTGATACCCAAGAGTTGCACATGTGTCTAATTTATCAACATGTCGGTTCTCTGAACCATTGATATATTTTTTTATTTTAACACTGGCTGTCTCCCACCGAGGTAGGGTGACCTGAAGAGGAAAAACACTCACAATCATTTACTCTATCAATGTTTGGCAGAGGGGTGACAGTGATAGTGAATTACACAACATTCACAGCCCATGCTTTGCACCCATATAAGACTTGGTACGACTAGACTCATACATTCTCCCTTTTGCCTTTATGAATAATGTTCTTTGTCTCCACAGATGCCTCAGTGCACCACCCATTTTTTTTTTCCCTCATCAGTTCAGTAATTTGCCTCGTCTTTCATAGACCCATCTGCTGACAAGTTCACTCCCAAATATCTGAACACATTCCCTTCCTTCCATCTGATATACTCACTCAAGTGTTTAAGGTGATCTTTACCATACAATTGCAGGTCCTGTGTTTCGCACTTTTTGCTGGGAAGTACCTGATTGTGTTCCTCGTGGTAGTTTCATGCCACTGGCTTGCAACCAGCATACTTGTCCTCATCCAGGTGAGTTCTTGTACAGTACGTGGACATAGGAGCCAAAAAAAACAATCCACATCTGATGTAGCTCTAGAGTATCAACCATTTCTGTATAAACAATGTATCATATTGAAATAAACTTGTATTATATAGTTAATTATCTCAACTTCTCTCTGCAGTATACAAAATAACTTAATCACTCATTGTGCATGAAAGAGGTCTGAAGATTCTATAATAAAGTAAATGGGATTATAACCAGAATGTAGGAACTTTTATGCTTGTTAAATAAATGCAGAGCAATTTGGAAGATGCAATAAGCAATAATTAAGACGAAACATTACATATACAGTACAGTGGAACCTCGGCTTACTAGTGCCCCACCATACAAGTTTTTCAGGATATGAGCAGTCGCTTGGTCAAATTTTTGTTTCTGGATATGAGCAAAAATTCAGGATGTGAGCTTTCCCCTCAAACAACTTTTTTTTTTTTTGGACCTCCAGATCTTACAAAAATAAAAGTGAATATATAATTGTAGCTCATTGTTGTGATGTATTATGTTGGTTTTACTGCTTAAGACTATAACTGCAACAGAAATAATAGTATTTCTTACCTTTAATTATTGGTGCTGGTGTTTGTCGATGATTGTGAAGAGAGGGGAGAGTTATGCTGTGGCCCTACTGGGCTGAGGTGGATGGTAGAGGTTCTGGTACTGAAGTCGATGGTTGTACTGGAGTGTGCATAAATACTGTAATGGATTTCTGCTCTGTTTTACCTTGCAGTACGTTATACAACCAGTAAGGCATCAGCTGCTCTAGACACTGTTTCAGGGTCCTCTTCAGTGAAAAAGTCTAGCTTTAAGTCATTCAGTAAGTCAGTCAAGTCATTCAGTCAAATCAGTAAGTCATTCAGTCAAGTCAGTAGTCATTCAGTAAGTCAGAGTTGATATTAGTGTCATATTCAAGTATTTTGTCCTGGATCTTGAGAGCAAGAATTCCGTTGGAATGGATTAATGGCATTTCAGTTAATTTAAATGAGGAAAATTTACTCAGCCTACGAGCAGATCGGGATACGAGCAAGGTCATGAAACAGATTAAACTCATAAGCCGAGGCTCCACTGTATGTGTTAGATCCCTGACAAAACTATCTTTTAAAATGTTTCAGTTGTGGAGTCATTCACAGTAGTTAACTGCATAAGAAATCTTAGTCTGTCTAAATCTTAAGTAGTATTTAAGCATTAGGAGTTGTTTGCCTGAAATGCATTGCATACTATTGGTTTTCATTTGTGCCTACCAATGCTTAACATGTAAACTTCATTATTTTGTACTGCATAAAGAAATTAAAATTTGTATTTGTGATAAGCAGCTATCATACTGGGTATGATGAAATATTCCACACTTAATCATCTTGACAGTGTTTAAAGTAAGGAATCCAGAATAATTAATAAAAAGATTACAGATTTTTTCCTTAAAAAAAAAAAAAAAAAAAAAATCTTTTGTCCAGATGTATTTTAGTAAGTGGCCGGGTGAGTCTAATATTTCTATATTGCCCCTGTAAACTCAAATAGGTAATTATAACTGGCATAAAACATCCTAAAACAGAAAGTTTACAAACATCACTGCAGTTCATTCATAAAAGAAACTGCTGCCCTGAAATTTTATCCTACAGGTACATTCGACTTTTTTTCTATTTAAAATATTTTTCATTTAAAGTGCCTTAATGAACCTGAGACACTGTTGTATGCATATAATGTTCATGGACAGCACTAAATTCTTGCTGTACAGCACTGCACACCTGTGGGAAAACAAAACACTCTTTGATATCCCTCGTGTCCATCTCTCCCTATGCAAAAATGCTATGCATATAAAGAGCCCTAAGATCTGGAATTCATTGCCTGAAGATACAAAAGGGCCCCTACCTGCACACAGTTCGAAGCTCTACTTAGAAATCACCTCATCTCCCAGAATTAACACAAATGCTATATATTATCGCCAGCATCAACTCAAAAATTGCCAAATTTTATAAGATTATTTCAAAACTAAAATGGTCTCAATCTCATTAGGTATAATGTGCTAAATATAATACTGTAACTAGTTATTCAACTACTTGTTAATTTAATTACTGCTAAACCACTACTACCTCTGTTGATACATAAAAAACAATGTTCAATTCGAACCAACTATGATGTGTATGTCTAGTATTAAGTAATCTGTAAAGCATTAGGTTTAGCATGCCCGAAATACCTCGGCATGATAGTGACTTTCTTTGCACTTCGCAAATCAATATTGTAATAACACATTGTAAACTATGCAAGAAAATAAACTCATTAAAAAATTGTAATGATACGATAGGAAACAAACCACGATATGAATGGGGATTGAACTCGCGATAGCCCAGTGGCTAATATGTCAATCTGGAGTTTTATGACTCGCTCATCACGAGTTCAATCACTCCCGTACCATGGTTATGAATGAGCAATTTGTTTTTTGCATTTTGCATTTTCCTACCCAACTAAAGATTGTTAGTGGAAGGGGAGGTTTCTGATAATAAAAGGCTGTTAATATTATTTTTTTATATTATTATTAACACACTGGCTGATTCCACCAAGGTAGGGTGGCCCAAAAGAAAAACTTTCACTATCATTCACTCCATCACTGTCTTGCCAGAAGGGTGCTTTACACTACAGTTTTTAAACTGCAACATTAACACCCCTCCTTCAGAGTGCAGGCACTGTACTTCCCATCTCCAGGACTCAAGTCCGGCCTGCCGGTTTCCCTGAATCCCTTCATAAATGTTACCTTGCTCACACTGCAACAGCACGTCAAGTAATAAAAACCATTTGTCTCCATTCACTCCTATCAAACACGCTCACACATGCCTGCTGGAAGTCCAAGCCCCTCGCACACAAAACCTCCTTTACCCCCTCCCTCCAACCTTTCCTAGGCCGACCCCTACCCCGCCTTCCTTTCACTACAGACTGATACACTCTTGAAGTCATTTTGTTTCGCTCCATTCTCTCTACATGTCCGAATCACCTCAACAACCCTTCCTCAGCCCTCTGGACAACAGTTTTGGTAATCCCGCACCTCCTCCTAACTTCCAAACTACGAATTCTCTGCATTATATTCACACCACACATTGCCCTCAGACATGACATCTCCACTGCCTCCAGCTTTCTCCTCACTGCAGCATTCATCACCCATGCTTCACACCCATATAAGAGGGTTGGTAAAACTATACTCTCATACATTCCCCTCTTTGCCTCCAAGGACAAAGTTCTTTGTCTCCACAGACTCCTAAGTGCACCACTCACCCTTTTCCCCTCATCAATTCTATGATTCACCTCATCTTTCATAGACCCATCCGCTGACACGTCCACTCCCAAATATCTGAATACATTCACCTCCTCCATACTCTCTCCCTCCAATCTGATATCCAATATTTCATCACCTAATCTTTTTGTTATCCTCATAACCTTACTCTTTCCTGTATTCACTTTTAATTTTCTTCTTTTGCATACCCTACCAAATTCATCCACCAACCTCTGCAGCTTCTCTTCAGAATCTCCCAAGAGCACAGTGTCATCAGCAAAGAGCAACTGTGACAACTCCCACTTTGTGTGATTCTTTATCTTTTAACTCCATGCCTCCTGCCAAGACCCTCGCATTTACTTCTCTTACAACCCCATCTATAAATATATTAAACAACCACGGTGACATCACACATCCTTGTCTAAGGCCTACTTTTACTTGGAAATAATCTCCCTCTTTCCTACATACTCTAACTAGAGCCTCACTATCCTTGTAAAATCTCTTCACTGCTTTCAGTAACCTACCTCCTACACCATACATCTGCCACATTGTTCCCCTATCCACCCTGTCATATGCCTTTTCCAAATCCATAAATGCCACAAAAACCACTTTAGCCTTATGTAAATACTATTCACTTATATGTTTCACTGTAAACACCTGGTCCACACACCCCCTACCTTTCCTAAAGCCTCCTTGTTCACCTGCTATCCTATTCTCCTTCTTACTCTTAATTCTTTCAGTAATAACTCTACCATACACTTTACCTGGTGTACTCAACAGACTTATCCCCCTATAATTTTTGCACTCTCTTTTGTCCCCTTTGCCTTTATACAAAGGAACTATGCATGCTCTCTGCCAATCCCTAGGTACCTCGCCCTCTTCCGTACATTTATTAAATAATTGCACCAACCACTCCAAAACTATATCCCCACCTGCTTTTAACATTTCTATCTTTATCCCATCAATCCCAGCTGCCTTACCCCCTTTCATTTTACCTACTGCCTCATGAACTTCCCCCACACTCACAACTGGCTCTTCCTCACTCTTACAAGATGTTATTCCTCCTTGCCCTATACACGAAATCACAGTTAATATATCATCTGTAAACTGCATTTTTGCATTTCTTCTCAACAGCTCCTGTGTTGCCCAAACCCACTTCGTATAGGAGCAACTTTCACACACGACATTAGAAGTGGTCCCTGTAATCGACTGGATGATATAGCCTTCAGTGCAGTATTTGGACTGATTTTACTCTACACCTTTCTTAATGTTGGTGGCAGGTCTCCCAAAATCCAGGCTGGTGTATACCATGCTCTTAGACTTGTGGAGGAGGCATGCATGCTGGCATTTTGGTGAGTAGCACCTGAAGTCAAAGAGTTAGTTTAATTGTTTATTGTATAGTGCTTCCATTACCTATGCGAGTACTTTAATGACAAGCACTGCAGTATAGCCATAATTTTTGCTTCTAAAATGTAATTATGTTCTACTTAAATATGATTTAAAGGTCTTAATACGTAATTTCCAGTCTACATTGCTCTACATTTTTTTCAGGTACTTGGCAACAGATGGCAGCCTTTGGTACCACTGGCTACCACTATTGATAGTCTCTCTTCTCTGTGTACTGGGTATCGTATTCTTTTCCCTCTACTACTTTTGTGCTAACCCAGATCATCGATACAAGAAACATCTCTCTGTATAGCATTCAGCATCATAGTTGACTAAGGATTCTTTGCTTATTTCTTGCATAAAACAATTGAAAATTGTAGCATTTTATAAATAACAGAATGGTGTTTGTGCAAATACAGAATACAGAACTGATGACAGAAAATCATATCATTTATTAGTAAGATGGATATTTGTGGAAATGAAGCCTGTGACAAACTACTCACCGCTCAAATGTAGATATGTATGTAAACTGTCAACGACTGTTAATATTTTAATGGTAAATTATAATCGCCAGTCAGAAACACTGAAGAGCAAATTATCAGGGACATGTTAGCTATATCTTACTGGAAATAATTAATGTTTGGTATAGTATATTTATGAATAATGTATACTATTTTGTTGTAATGCCTTTTGCATTCACCATCAAAACTGTGTGACTGAATATGTTAATATATTTACCTGAATTATATCATTATTTATGTTATAGTTCCTTCATACACTAACACTGAATATTTGTGTCATAACAAGTGCAATAAAATATTAGGTTAATATGATTATTTATTATTGGTATTGTTACCTATGGCTTCATGGTCTCATACACATTGACAGAAGCACCAGCAAACATAAGAACTGAAGAGAGGTGTGAAGATTGGTGTTATCTACTTGTGAAAGTTTTATCAAAAGTACGAATGTGTTGTCACATTCAGAGGGTCATATTTGAAACCCACTTAAGTTTAGTTTCTCAGTGTGAGGATGTTGCTTCAATAGTTTAACAGCCAGTCAACATTTTGATTTGCCCATCTGTTTAAAAGCATTTGCCACTCATTAGGTCCTTAAGTTAATCACCTTCCTCCTTCCCTTCACTTATATCCATACTCAACAGTGCTTCAACATATTAGTGGAAACAGAAAGATTTGAATATACCATAGTAGGTGACTGTATAGGGGTTCAAATCTAGGTGTAAAAACCTATACCCCAACATGTTGAAAGTTAAAGATTAACCTGAAAATTCAAATTAAACAGCAACACTAAAAATTCCTGCCAATCTAGATTTTGCCATCAAATATTCCTGCAGCAGCTCATTTGTACTTTTTATTTTGCTTACAAATGCACAAAATGTGTTGATAAGTCTGATTACACAATGCTACCTCATTTGCACTGCCACTTTATACGTTAAAAACTTAATCATAAACATACGCTGCACTGTGACAATTTGGGGGTACCAAACATGGTCGTGAAAAAATGATATCTAAATTATGGCTGAACTTTAAAGTTTTTAGTAGCTATTGAAGCAAGGACCATGAAAACAGTGATACATTCGATAAACACCAAGCCCATAATAGGTCAGGTCCATGTGAGTGGTAATGATGAAGATAAATATAACCCTGGGTTGAAATCAAGACTGTGACAATGTTAGAGATAAGATGAAGATTTTAACATTACAAGTACATATTATGATGTTAGCTATTTAACATACAACTTTGGCAATGAAACCATAAGAAAACTGATGATAAACCAGTTTTTCAGGTTTATTATACTAAGCCAAACTACTTTTTACTACATATTTAAAGTACAAAAATATAAAAAGACTAAGGATGTTTTGTTACAAAAATTTCCCATTAGTCTTAATTTTGGTTTTAATAAATTTTCTACCTAGTGAGTCTACTGTAAATCATCACTTGACCAATAAAATTAAAATTGCCATAATTAGTTTCATGTAAGTAAAATTACATATTTGTGAAGGAATTGACATCAACTCTATCAAGTTAGCTTGCAAAATTTAGTTATGGTTTCATCAAACTATTTTGCCATATTTTTAGTAAAGTCTACCCCCACACTGAGAATTATTTTGCATATCTTCTTTCCATCAGATAACATGGTGCATTTCTGTGTTTCTGAACCAACTGAAAAAAAAATGATGTACTTGATCAGTTTTAAGTACAGTGGACCCCCGCATAACGATCACCTCCGAATGCGACCAATTATGTAAGTGTATTTATGTAAGTGCGTTTGTACGTGTATGTTTGGGGGTCTGAAATGGACTAATCTACTTCACAATATTCCTTATGGGAACAAATTCGGTCACTACTGGCACCTGAACATACTTCTGGAGTGAAAAAATATCGTTAACCGGGGGTCCACTGTATTAGACAAAATGTCAACACCAAAAAAGACGCAGTAATGTATAGTCAAAATTTTGCACAATATCTGTAAATTTTTGTAATTAACAATGTTGCTTATACGATGTGCGAAACTGATATTCAACTTTTGTAGTGAATTATGTTTTATAATTTCTAGGGGTGGGAAGGGGAATTCTAAATCATAAAACTGAGTTTTGATGAATTTTGAAAAACTTGTTTAGAAATGAACTGAAGATGTTATCCTGTGGTTCTTTTATACATTCTTTTTATACTATATGTAAATATATATATTAATCAGATTTATTTGTATTATTTATATACTTCTGTCTACTTTTTCAACCCTAAATGACAAATGTGTGTTTAGAAAGTACAGTAAAAGGACCACAATGGAAATAAGTCACTGACTTTTTCTTTGGGATATCCTGGGTAATTTACACATGTTACTATATATGATAATTGTACTTGTGTGTATCTGTACCTAAATAAACTTACTAATAAGATTTCCATGCTACTTTCACCTAACTCATTCAGCACTTTTAACAAAAAATTTAAATATATGTACTGTACAACCATACACACTTATACCCCGGGTGTATTTCTAGGACTAAGACCACAGGTGTCCAGCAGTATTCTTGGTCTGTCCGGTCTTTCAAGTGGCCGTCCACAACTGAGTCACGTAGTAGAAGCTATGAATGTATTTTTGTAACAGTGAAATGCAGATTATTCTGTATTTATAATATTCTCTTCTGCTTGCAGTATAATGCTAAATTTTGCTTGTAAAACAAATAAATTGTATGATAAAAAAAATTAAAACTAAAACAATTCTGTTTCTTCTAGTCGAATCAAGGAACCAGCGGTATAATATATATAATATATATATATATATATATATATATATATATATATATATATATATATATATATATATATATATATATTTATTTATTTATAATAATAATAATAATAAATACTTATTACTAAGTTCATTATTTTTTTTATTTTGGTAAATATAAGTCAACGAAGCATGAAAAAATATTTTGTATAGCATAAAGGTGTATCAAACTCCAGGTATTTATTACTAGGGAGGCTGGAGGCTCCAGTCTTGGTCCGGCGGACACCAGGCACACTTGATGCTCCTCTAACACTTTAATTTTTAAAGGGGTGGAGGGATAAGCCAGCGGAAGGCCTCTATCACGCGACCAAAAGCTCCAGTGGCGGGTCATCTTATGACTAGGACCCGGTATGTCACTGTCATGAAGAACAATACCGTGACTGGAACAATACATAATATAACCAGCACCTAGGGAAGAGAGAGAAGCATACTGCAATGTTTCGGTCTGTCTTTGACCATCAACAAGTCACACTGTGACTAGTTAATGGTACAAGTCAGACTGTGACTAGTTAATGGTACAAGTCAGACTGTGACTAGTTAATGGTACAAGTCAGACTGTGACTAGTTAATGGTACAAGTCAGACTGTGACTAGTTAATGGTACAAGTCAGACTGTGACTAGTTAATGGTACAAGTCAGACTGTGACTAGTTAATGGTACAAGTCAGACTGTGACTAGTTAATGGTACAAGTCAGACTGTGACTAGTTAATGGTACAAGTCAGACTGTGACTAGTTAATGGTACAAGTCACACTGTGACTAGTTAATGGTACAAGTCACACTGTGACTAGTTAATGGTACAAGTCAGACTGTGACTAGTTAATGGTACAAGTCAGACTGTGACTAGTTAATGGTACAAGTCAGACTGTGACTAGTTAATGGTACAAGTCACACTGTGACTAGTTAATGGTACAAGCCACACTGTGACTAGTTAATGGTACAAGTCACACTGTGACTAGTTAATGGTACAAGTCAGACTGTGACTAGTTAATGGTACAAGTCACACTGTGACTAGTTAATGGTACAAGTCACACTGTGACTAGTTAATCGTACAAGTCACACTGTGACTAGTTAATGATACAAGTCCCACTGTGACTAGTTAATGGTACAAGTCACACTGTGACTAGTTAATGGTACAAGTCACACTGTGACTAGTTAATGGTACAAGTCACACTGTGACTAGTTAATGGTACAAGTCAGACTGTGACTAGTTAATGGTACAAGTCAGACTGTGACTAGTTAATGGTACAAGTCACACTGTGACTAGTTAATGGTACAAGTCACACTGTGACTAGTTAATGGTACAAGTCAGACTGTGACTAGTTAATGGTACAAGTCACACTGACTAGTTAATGGTACAAGACGACTAGTTAATGGTACAAGTCGGACTGTGACTAGTTAATGGTACAAGTCAGACAGTGACTAGTTAATGGTACAAGTCAGACTGTGACTAGTTAATGGGACAAGTCAGACTGTGACTAGTTAATGGTACAAGTCAGACTGTGACTAGTTAATGGTACAAGTCAGACTGTGACTAGTTAATGGTACAGGTCACACTGTGACTAGTTAATGGTACAAGTCAGACTGAGACTAGTTAATGGTACAAGTCAGACTGTGACTAGTTAATGGTACAAGTCACACTGTGACTAGTTAATGGTACAAGTCAGACTGTGACTAGTTAATGGTACAAGTCAGACTGTGACTAGTTAATGTTACAAGTCACAATGTGACTAGTTAATGGTACAAGTCACACTGTGACTAGTTAATGGTACAAGTCAGACTGTGACTAGTTAATGGTACAAGTCACACTGTGACTAGTTAATGGTACAAGTCAGACTGTGACTAGTTAATGGTACAAGTCAGACTCTGACTAGTTAATGGTCCAAGTCAGACTGTGACTAGTTAATGGTACAAGTCAGACTGTGACTAGTTAATGGTACAAGTCAGACTGTGACTAGTTAATGGTACAAGTCAGACTGTGACTAGTTAATGGTACAAGTCACACTGTGACTAGTTAATGGTACAAGTCACACTGTGACTAGTTAATGGTATAAGTCAGACTGTGACTAGTTAATGGTACAAGTCACACTGTGACTAGTTAATGGTACAAGTCAGACTGTGACTAGTTAATGGTACAAGTCACACTGTGACTAGCTAATGGTACAAGTCACACTGTGACTAGTTAATGGTACAAGTCACACTGTGACTAGTTAATGGTATAAGTCAGACTGTGACTAGTTAATGGTATAAGTCAGACTGTGACTAGTTAATGGTACAAGTCAGACTGACTAGTTAATGGTACAAGTCACACTGCGACTATTTAATGGTACAAGTCAGACTGTGACTAGTTAATGGTACAAGTCAGACTGTGACTAGTTAATGGTACAAGTCACACTGTGACTAGTTAATGGTACAAGTCACACTGTGACTAGTTAATGGTATAAGTCAGACTGTGATTAGTTAATGGTACAAGCCAGACTGTGACTAGTTAATGGTACAAGTCACACTGTGACTAGTTAATGGTACAAGTCACACTGTGAATAGTTAATGGTACAAGTCACACTGTGACTAGTTAATGGTACAAGTCACACTGTGACTAGTTAATGATACAAGTCACTCTGTGACTAGTTAATGGTACAAGTCAGACTGTGACTAGTTAATGGTACAAGTCAGACTGTGACTAGTTAATGGTACAAGTCAGACTGTGACTAGTTAATGGTGCAAGTCAGACTGTGACTAGTTAATGGTACAAGTCAGACTGTGAATAGTTAATGGTACAAGTCAGACTGTGACTAGTTAATGGTACAAGTCAGACTGTGACTAGTTAATGGTACAAGTCAGACTGTGACTAGTTAATGGTACAAGTCACACTGTGACTAGTTAATGGTACAAGTCAGACTGTGACTAGTTAATGTTACAAGTCAGACTGTGACTAGTTAATGATACAAGTCAGACTGTGACTAGTTAATGGTACAAGTCAGACTGTGACTAGTTAATGGTACAAGTCAGACTGTGACTAGTTAATGGTACAAGTCAGACTGTGACTAGTTAATGGTACAAGTGAGACTGTGACTAGTTAATGGTACAAGTCAGACTGTGACTAGTTAATGGTACAAGTCAGACTGTGACTAGTTAATGGTACAAGTCAGACTGACTAGTTAATGGTACAAGTCAGACTGTGACTAGTTAATGGTACAAGTCAGACTGTGACTAGTTAATGGTGCAAGTCAGACTGTGACTAGTTAATGGTACAAGTCAGACTGTGAATAGTTAATGGTACAAGTCAGACTGTGACTAGTTAATGGTACAAGTCAGACTGTGACTAGTTAATGGTACAAGTCAGACTGTGACTAGTTAATGGTACAAGTCAGACTGTGTCTAGTTAATGGTACAAGTCAGACTGTGACTAGTTAATGTTACAAGTCAGACTGTGACTAGTTAATGATACAAGTCAGACTGTGACTAGTTAATGGTACAAGTCAGACTGTGACTAGTTAATGGTACAAGTCAGACTGTGACTAGTTAATGGTACAAGTCAGACTGTGACTAGTTAATGGTACAAGTCAGACTGTGACTAGTTAATGGTACAAGTCAGACTGTGACTAGTTAATGGTACAAGTCAGACTGTGACTAGTTAATGGTACAAGTCAGACTGTGACTAGTTAATGGTGCAAGTCAGACTGTGACTAGTTAATGGTACAAGTCAGACTGTGAATAGTTAATGGTACAAGTCAGACTGTGACTAGTTAATGGTACAAGTCACACTGTGACTAGTTAATGGTACAAGTCACACTGCGACTATTTAATGGTACAAGTCAGACTGTGACTAGTTAATGGTACAAGTCAGACTGTGACTAGTTAATGGTACAAGTCACACTGACTAGTTAATGGTGCAAGTCAGACTGTGACTAGTTAATGGTACAAGTCAGACTGTGACTAGTTAATGGCACAAGTCAGACTGTGACTAGTTAATGGCACAAGTCAGACTGTGACTAGTTAATGGTACAAGTCAGACTGTGACTAGTTAATGGTACAAGTCAGACGGTGACTAGTTAATGGTACAAGTCAGACTGTGACTAGTTAATGGTACAAGTCAGACTGTGACTAGTTAATGGTACAAGTCAGACTGTGACTAGTTAATGGTACAAGTCAGACTGTGACTAGTTAATGGTGCAAGTCAGACTGTGACTAGTCAATGGTACAAGTCAGACTGTGAATAGTTAATGGTACAAGTCAGACTGTGACTAGTTAATGGTACAAGTCAGACTGTGACTAGTTAATGGTACAAGTCAGACTGTGACTAGTTAATGGTACAAGTCAGACTGTGTCTAGTTAATGGTACAAGTCAGACTGTGACTAGTTAATGTTACAAGTCAGACTGTGACTAGTTAATGATACAAGTCAGACTGTGACTAGTTAATGGTACAAGTCAGACTGTGACTAGTTAATGGTACAAGTCAGACTGTGACTAGTTAATGGTACAAGTCAGACTGTGACTAGTTAATGGTACAAGTCAGACTGTGACTAGTTAATGGTACAAGTCAGACTGTGACTAGTTAATGGTACAAGTCAGGCTGTGACTAGTTAATGGTACAAGTCAGACTGTGACTAGTTAATGGTGCAAGTCAGACTGTGACTAGTTAATGGTACAAGTCAGACTGTGAATAGTTAATGGTACAAGTCAGACTGTGACTAGTTAATGGTACAAGTCACACTGTGACTAGTTAATGGTACAAGTCACACTGCGACTATTTAATGGTACAAGTCAGACTGTGACTAGTTAATGGTACAAGTCAGACTGTGACTAGTTAATGGTACAAGTCACACTGTGACTAGTTAATGGTGCAAGTCAGACTGTGACTAGTTAATGGTACAAGTCAGACTGTGACTAGTTAATGGTAAAAGTCAGACTGTGACTAGTTAATGGCACAAGTCAGACTGTGACTAGTTAATGGCACAAGTCAGACTGTGACTAGTTAATGGTACAAGTCAGACTGTGACTAGTTAATGGCACAAGTCAGACTGTGACTAGTTAATGGTACAAGTCAGACTGTGACTAGTTAATGGTACAAGTCACACTGTGACTAGTTAATGGTGCAAGTCAGACTGTGACTAGTTAATGGTACAAGTCAGACTGTGACTAGTTAATGGCACAATTCAGACTGTGACTAGTTAATGGCACAAGTCAGACTGTGACTAGTTAATGGTACAAGTCAGACTGTGACTAGTTAATGGTACAAGTCAGACTGTGACTAGTTAATGGTACAAGTCAGACTGTGACTAGTTAATGGTACAAGTCAGACTGTGACTAGTTAATGGTACAAGTCAGACTGTGACTAGTTAATGGTACAAGTCAGACTGTGACTAGTTAATGGTACAAGTCACACTGTGACTAGTTAATGGTGCAAGTCAGACTGTGACTAGTTAATGGTACAAGTCAGACTGTGACTAGTTAATGGCACAAGTCAGACTGACTAGTTAATGGCACAAGTCAGACTGTGACTAGTTAATGGCACAAGTCAGACTGTGACTAGTTAATGGCACAAGTCAGACTGTGACTAGTTAATGGTACAAGTCAGACTGTGACTAGTTAATGGTACAAGTCAGACTGTGACTAGTTAATGGTACAAGTCAGACTGTGACTAGTTAATGGTGCAAGTCAGACTGTGACTAGTTAATGGTACAAGTCAGACTGTGACTAGTTAATGGTACAAGTCAGACTGTGACTAGTTAATGGTACAAGTCAGACTGTGACTAGTTAATGGTGCAAGTCAGACTGTGACTAGTTAACGAGCACTAAAACCAGGATTCACATTGAAATTCACATTCCACTTACCTTCCTGCCAATTTCAAACAGATTTTCTTTTTTTAACCGGTGATATGGATTCCATTGGTAAGCAAATGGGCTTTCAAATACATATTTTTTCTGTCACTTCTTTAAACAACGGGCTAAATTACGAGCCGCTACCGTGGTCACAGAAAAAACAGAATTATAATGAAAGTCAACAAACGCAGCTGAGTTGAGCTCTGGCACCATGAAGATAAATTATTAATAGCAATATATAAGTCGTGCTGAATAGGTAAAACTTGTCAATTACCAAGAACTCATTTAAAATTGAGTCCTTTCTAAAATGTTCTCTTATACGTTTAAAGATATATTTTTTCTCATTTATGTTAATGTAAAAATTAATATTTTTGTACCAAAAGTACTTTAGAAAACTTACCTAACCTTATTATAACAAACTCAATTTAATTTAGCCTAATCTAACTAAATGTATTTTAGATAAGTTGACAATAATTTAATAATAAACAAACACAATGAAATATATTCTTTCGATAGATTCAGAATGATTTTTTTGCGAAATTATTGGATACATAAATTTTAGCTTGTCTTATTCGGCAAGAAGAGCGTTGCTTTTTAAGCCAAAATGGCAAGTTTTACTTATTCGACACGACATTATAATAATAATATATATATATATATATATATATATATATATATATATATATATATATATATATATATATATATATATATATATATATATATATATATATTATGGATAAAGATAATCCCGTAGGGGTATATAACGTCTGAGAAAGTGGAGGTAATCAAGTCTGAGCCATGGAAGGGGAGGTTAGCTTCAGTTCTTTGGATCAAGAGCCGTTCACTGACATCAAGGTATTTCTCTGCAAAGGTGAATATAGAGGAAATGTATTATCATAGTAGAAGGTGCACGACTACAGTCCTGCACTGTGTGCACGACTACAGTCCTGCACTGTGTGCACGACTACAGTCCTGCACTGTGTGCACGACTACAGTCCTGCACTGTGTGCACGACTACAGTCCTGCACTGTGTGCACGACTACAGTCCTGCACTGTGTGCACGCCTACAGTCCTGCACTGTGTGCACGACTACAGTCCTGCACTGTGTGCACGACTACAGTCCTGCACTGTGTGCACGACTACAGTCCTGCACTGTGTGCACGACTACAGTCCTGCACGTTGTGCACGACTACAGTCCTGCACTGTGTGCACGACTACAGTCCTGCACGTTGTGCACGCCTACAGTCCTGCACTGTGTGCACGCCTACAGTCCTGCACGTTGTGCACGACTACAGTCCTGCACTGTGTGCACGACTACAGTCCTGCACTGTGTGCGCGACTACAGTCCTGCACTGTGTGCACTCCTACAGTCCTGCACGTTGTGCACGACTACAGTCCTGCACTGTGTGCACGACTACAGTCCTGCACTGTGTGCACGACTACAGTCCTGCACTGTGTGCACGACTACAGTCCTGCACGTTGTGCACGACTACAGTCCTGCACGTTGTGCACGACTACAGTCCTGCACGTTGTGCACGACTACAGTCCTGCACTGTGTGCACGACTACAGTCCTGCACTGTGTGCACGACTACAGTCCTGCACTGTGTGCACGACTACAGTCCTGCACTGTGTGCACGACTACAGTCCTGCACGTTGTGCACGACTACAGTCCTGCACTGTGTGCACGACTACAGTCCTGCACTGTGCACGACTACAGTCCTGCACTGTGTGCACGACTACAGTCCTGCACTGTGTGCACGACTACAGTCCTGCACTGTGTGCACGACTACAGTCCTGCACTGTGTGCACGACTACAGTCCTGCACTGTGTGCACGACTACAGTCCTGCACGTTGTGCACGACTACTGTCCTGCACGTTGTGCACGACTATAGTATTGCACTGTGTGCACGACTACAGTCCTGCACGTTGTGCACGACTACAGTCCTGCACGGTGTGCACTGCAGACCAGCACCGTGCACAACTAGAGACATGCTAGGTAGTATGACTCAGTCCTTGCATCGATACCATTAAAGGCAACAACAGCAGCAAAGTCGTCAGATTTACCGCTGTGTTTGTTACTACACCTCAACCTGTGTTATTCTAGTATTTTCCCGGTATTACACATACCAACACAAACTACTGCTACACATGAACCTATGTAAAGAACATTTTTCCTTGAAAGATTGGTACACTTGGCATGTACTCACCTAATTGTACTCACCTAATTGTGGTTGCAGGGGCTGAGACTCAGCTCCTGGCCCCACCTCTTCAATGATCGCTACTAGATCCTCTCCCTCTCTGCTTCCTGAGCTTTGTCATACCTCTTCTTAAAACTATGTATGGTTCCTGCCTCCACTACTTCACTTGCTAAGCTATTCCACTTCCTGACGACTCTGTGACTGAAGAAATACTTCCTAACGTCCCTGTGACTCGTCTGAGTCTTCAGCTTCCAGTTGTGACCCCTTGTCCTTGTGTCCCCTCTCTGGAACATCCTATCTCTGTCCACCTTGTCTATTCCCCGCAGTATCTTGTATGTCGTTATCATGTCTCCCCTGACCCTTCTGTCCTCCAGTGTCGTCAGTCCGATTTCCCTCAACCTTTCCTCGTACGACATTCCCCTGAGCTCTGGGACTACCCTTGTTGCAAACCTTTGCACTTTCTCTAACTTCTTGACGTGCTTGACCAGGTGTGGGTTCCAGACTGGTGCTGCATACTCCAGTATAGGCCTAACATCGGAACGCTATTCTCAGGTTTGCCAGGCGCCCGTATGCTGCAGCAGTTATTTGGTTGATTTGTGCCTCCGGTGAAGTGCTCGGTGTTATGGTCACCCCAAGGTCTTTCTCCCTGAGTGAGGTCTGTAGTCTTTGTCCACCTAGCCTATACTCTGTCTGCGGTCTTCTTTGCCCCTCCCCAATCTTCATGACTTTGCATTTGGCAGGATTGAATTCGAGAAGCCAGTTTCTGGACCACATGTCCAGCCTGTCCAGGTCTCTTTGCAGTCCTGCCTCATCCTCGTCCGATTTAATTCTTCTCATCAACTTCACGTCATCTGCGAATAGGGACACTTCAGAGTCGATTCCTTCCATCATGTCGTTCGCATATATCAAAAATAGCACTGGTCCTAGAACTGACCCCTGTGGGACCCCGCTCGTCACAGGCGCCCACTGTGATACCTCTTCACGTACCATGACTCGTTGCTGCCTCCCTGTCAGGTATTCCCTGATCCATTGCAGTGCCCTCCCTGTTATATGCGCCTGATCCTCCAGCGTCTGCACTAATCTCTTGTGGGGAACTGTGTCAAAGGCCTTCCTGCAGTCTAGGAAGATGCAATCAACCCACCCCTCTCTCTCGTGTCTTACTTCTGTTACCTTGTCATAAAACTCCAGAAGGTTTGTGACACAGGATTTGCCTTCCATGATCCCATGCTGGTTTTCATTTATAATCTTGTTCCGTTCCAGGTGTTCCACCACTCTCCTCCTGATAATCTTCTCCATGACTTTGCACACAATACATGTCAGAGACACAGGTCTGTAGTTTAGTGCCTCATTTCTGTTTCCTTTCTTAAATATGGGGACTACATTTGCTGTCTTCCATTTCTCAGGTAGTTGCCCAGTTTCAAGGGATGTGTTGAAGATTGTGGTTAGGGGCACGCACAGCATCTCTGCTCCTTCTCTAAGGACCCATGGGGAGATGTTGTCCGGTCCCATCGCCTTTGAGGTATCAAGGTCACTTAGCAGCTTCTGCACCTCCTCCTCGGTTGTTCGTATGTCATCCAGCACTTGCTGGCATATTCCCTCTTGATGTTCCCTTCTGTGCTGTCTTCCCACAGCCCTTCCTGTCTCTACTATAAAAACTTCCTTAAATCTCATGTTTAGCTCCTCACATACCTCCTGGTCATTTCTTGTGAGTTCTACCCCTTCTGTCCTCAATCTGATCACCTGGTCTTTGACTGTTGTCTTCCTCCTGATGTGGCTATACAACAGTTTCGGGTCAGTCTTGATTTTCGATGCTGTCATTTTCATACTGTCGCTGGGCCTCCCTCCTTACCTGTGCATACTCGTTCCTGACTCTGCGACTGATCTCCCTATTTTCGTGTGTTCTCTGCCTTCTGTACTTTTTCCATTCTCTATTGCACTTTGTTTTTGCCACCTTACACCGTCGTGTAAACCAGGGGCTCGTTCTGGTCTTCCCATTGTTTCTGTTGCCCTTGGGGATAAAGCTTTCCACTGCCTCCTTGCATTTTGCTGTTACATATTCCATCATTTCGTTTACTGGCTTTCCTGCCAGTTCTCTGTCCCACGGGACCTCCTGCAGGAAGTTCCTCAACCCTATGTAGTCCCCTCTTTTATAGTCAGGCTTTTCCCATTCAACTACTGTTACTCTCTCCACTTGCACCTCTACTATGTATTCAAAGCACAGAACCACGTGGTCGCTAGCTCCTAGGGGACTCTCATACGTGATGTCCTCAATGTCTGAACTGCCCAGGGTGAACACAAGGTCCAATCTTGCAGGTTCATCCTCCCCTCTCACTCTGGTAGTGTCCTTAACATGTTGGTGCATGAGGTTTTCCAGCACCACGTCCAACATCCTGGCTCTCCATGTTTCGGGACCTCCATGTGGCTCCAGGTTTTCCCAGTCAATCTCCCTGTGGTTGAAATCCCCCATAACCAGCAACTTTGCTCTGCTGGAGTGAGCTCTTTTTTTTTTTTTTTTTTTTTTTTTTTTTTTTTTTTTTTTTTTTTTTTTTTTTTTTTTTTTTGTGTGTGTGTGTGTGTGTGTGTGTGTGTGTGTGTGTGTGTGTGTGTGTGTGTGTGTGTGTGTGTGTGTGTGAGAGAGAGAGAGAGAGGTCCTATTGGGACAAGTGTTCCACAAGGAAGCGTGCTGGGACCATTGTTATGGAATGTCTACTTCAATGACCTTCTTCATCTCATCCCAGAATCCCATGCATATGCAGACGACTGTACACTGACATTCACTTATCCAAGAGAAGAAATGCCAATTGCTCTAAGCTACATCAGTCACCAGCTAAGAGCTATATCAGCTTGGGGAAATAGATGGCAAGTAACATTTGCACCTGAGGAAACGCAAATGATGATGGTCTCTAGGTACCATGATGGTAATGCTGGTGCAGTAGTAAGGATGAATGGGAGGGTGTTGGCACCTGGGGAAGAAGTTGATATCCTTGGGGGGAAATTTGACTCCAAACCGACCATGAAGAACCATGTTTTAAATCTTGCAACAAGGCAGCCAAGAAGCTTACAACACTTCGCCGTATCTCGCATCTGCTTGACAGTAGGGGTTGCAAGATTCTGTACGAGGCACAAGTACGCTCACACCTTGAGTATGCTCCACTTTCTTGATTTGCATGCCCCCCCCCCCTCATCTGCGACTGCTTGACAGAGTAGAGAACAGAGCAAGACGTCTCATCTCTCGCCTGGACCAATCCTGGATAGATCTGTCATTTCAGCAGAGCCTTCAACACAGGAGGGGTGTGGGTGGCCTTACTGTTATGTACAAGGCCAATATTGTCAAAGTACCACACTTGGATCCACTTCGAGGACAGCGTGAAACAAGCTTTTATGCCACAAGACGGACAGAAAGCAGCAACTTCACTCTGGCTGTACCCTTCTCCAGAATATCACTCCATCTGAGATCATATATACTCAGGATGATTCGAGTATGGAACACATTCGTACAGCATAATGATGTCAACGAGATACAGTCAGTTGATCAAATGAAAATGTTGGCCCACAGATGGCTCCAACTTCATCCTGTTCCCTACTTGAATGTCTCTTAACAATAAAAATGCTTTCAAATGAGCTGATGTAGGTAACAGCTCTTAGCTTGCCAATAAAGTTAGGAATCCTTAACCTGTAAATAGCTTGTCAATAAAGCTAGGGATCCTTAACTTTGTCAAACCCTGTGTAAAAAAAAGAGAGGGAGAGAGAGAGAGAACACTACTGGTCAATCAAGCGAAGATAATATAAATAGAAATGTGAAAACTAGTCAGACGATCACACACACACACACACACACACACACACACACACACACACACACCTATATGTAGGAAGGAATAGACTCTGAGGTGTCCCTGTTTGCAGATGACGTGAAGTTTATGAGAAGAATTCACTCGATCGAAGACCAGGCAGAACTACAAAGGGATCTGGACAGGCTGCAGACCTGGTCCAGCAATTGGCTCCTGGAGTTCAATCCCACCAAGTGCAAAGTCATGAAGATTGGGGAAGGGCAAAGAAGACCGCAGACGGAGTACAGTCTAGGGGGCCAGAGACTACAAACCTCACTCAAGGAAAAAGATCTTGGGGTGAGTATAACACCAGGCACATCTCCTGAAGCGCACATCAACCAAATAACTGCTGCAGCATATGGGCGCCTAGCAAACCTCAGAACAGCATTCCAACATCTTAATAAGGAATCATTCAGGACCCTGTACACCGTGTACGTTAGGCCCATATTGGAGTATGCGGCACCAGTTTGGAACCCACACCTAGCCAAGCACGTGAAGAAACTAGAGAAAGTGCAAAGGTTTGCAACAAGACTAGTCCCAGAGCTAAGAGGTATGTCCTACGAGGAGAGGTTAAGGGAAATCAACCTGACGACACTGGAGGACAGGAGAGATAGGGGGGACATGATAACGACATACAAAATACTGAGAGGAATTGACAAGGTGGACAAAGACAGGATGTTCCAGAGATTGGACACAGTAACAAGGGGACACAGTTGGAAGCTGAAGACACAGATGAATCACAGGGATGTTAGGAAGTATTTCTTCAGCCACAGAGTAGTCAGTAAGTGGAATAGTTTGGGAAGCGATGTAGTGGAGGCAGGATCCATACATAGCTTTAAGCAGAGGTATGATAAAGCTCACGACTCAGGGAGAGTGACCTAGTAGCGATCAGTGAAGAGGGGGGGCCAGGAGCTCGGACTCGACCCCCGCAACCTCAACTAGGTGAGTACACACACACACACACACACACACACAAGGTGTGACTCGACTCTTGCAACTACATATAGGTGAGTACACACACCAAAAACACACTGACAATGTTTCAGGGGTCACAACTAGAAATTGAAAATTCAGATGAGTCACAGGGATGTTAGGAAGTATTTCTTCAGTCACAGATTTATCAGGAAGTGGAACAGTCTGGAGTGTAATGTAGTGGAGGCAGGATTCATCCATAGCTTCAAAAAGAGGTACGATAAACTCTAGGAGCAGAGAGTGAACCTAGTAGCGACCAGCGAAGAGGCTGGGCCAGGAACTGTGACTTGACCCCTGCAACCACAAATACGTGAGGACACCTGATGATATGTACACAGTCATTCACTAGCGACCTGTAGTCATGTTTAATACAAGTATTGTAGCCGCAGCGCCATAACCTCAGCCTCATCCCCTTCAATACATTCTAAACAATAGCACAGAGGAGACAAATTTCTATTGTAGTTAGATATCTAAATATCTAGATACACCAGCATCAGGGTTTGAAATCGATCAAGAGAAACGTTCTTCATGTGCTGTGCAGAAACTTATTTGTTTTGCAAAATTTCCTGATTAAAATTTACAAAGATCACAATCAATGTAATCTTCCTTTAAGAGAACCATAAAAGTTTGAAGCTGACCGGATGATGGATTCTCAAGTTATCGCACAGAACCCAACAAGTCCAGGTTCATTAACTATGTAAGTAAACTGGAGAATTTGTACCTACACAACCTAAACCCAAAAAAAGACTCGTCTTTTTTCACAAGATGTATCAGCCATTAAGACAGGTTGTTCACAGGAAAATACTCCAGTTGTTTCATGGGAAAATTACTATAGCATTTTACAAATAAAATTGACAAATTGTCGAATAAACACTCCAGTAACAACAACTTTCTTCTAGGCAGGATACACCCGAGTTTAAAGTTTGAAGCCGATCTGAAGAAGCATGTTCAAGTGCCCTTCTTCTCCTAGCAGTAAGTAGGTAACTGGGTGTTAGTCGACTGGTGTGGGTGGCATCCTGGGGGTGGTAGTATACCTCTGATAGAGCTGAGCTTTGAAATGAGCTGAGGAATGAGCTGAGGAATGAGCTGAGGTAGGATAACAGATCTTAGCTTGTAAGACAGATGGTTACAAAAATTGTTGAGTGGAAAGTGAAGATCAGGAATAGTGTAAATACAAGTGAGGCGAGTTTATCAACACCTGTCAGTAGTTCACTGATCCTTCCCATAGAGTTCATCAACACCTGTCAGTAGTTCACTGATCCTTCCCATAGAGTTCATCAACACCTGTCAGTAGTTCACTGATCCTTCCCATAGAGTTCATAAACACCTGTCAGTAGTTCACTGGTCCTTCCCATAGAGTTCATCAACACCTGTCACTAGTTCACTGATCCTTCCCAGAGTTCATCAACACCTGTCAGTAGTTCACTGATCCTTACCATAGACCATAGTAGTTCACTGATACTTACCATAGAGTTTATCAACACCTGTCACTAGTTCACTGATCCTTCCCATAGAGTTTATCAACACCTGTCACTAGTTCACTGATCCTTACCATAGAGTTCATCAACACCTGTCACTAGTTCACTGATCCTTCCATAGAGTTCATCAACACTGTCATAGTTCACTGATCCTTCCCATAGATCAACACCTGTCACTAGTTCACTGATCTTTACCATAGAGTTCATCAACACCTGTCACTAGTTCACTGATCTTTACCATAGAGTTCATCAACACCTTCCTCTCGTTTTTACACAGGAGGATTTGTAGATGAATGGTTCAGAGAACCGACATGTTGATAAATTAGACACATGTGCAACTCTTGGGTATCTTTATTGAGGAAACGTTTCGCCACACAGTGGCTTCATCAGTCCATACATAGGAGAAACTTGAAGAACAGGAGGAGAATGAGGTAATCAGTCCCTCAACCTTGAGTCGGTGTGTTCAGTCCATCAATCTTGAGTAGAATACGGCAGATGAGCGGAGAAGCAGCTTATAAACCGTATGGCAGGAGAGGTGTAGCAGTCATAGGTAGTGTCACATTTGTTCAATGTGGAAGTAGGTCGTGCCCAAGAATTAGGCAAGCGAAGAATTTATCAACATGTCGGTTCTCTGAACCATTCATCTACAAACCTGTCAGACACTGCAACTTCTTGGGATCTTAATACTTAGGAATTCTTCGCTTGCCTAATTCTTGGGCACAACCTACTTCCACATTGAACAAATGTGACACTACCTATGACTGCTACACCTCTCCTGCCATACGGTTTATAAGCTGCTTCTCCGCTCATCTGCCGTATTCTACTCAAGATTGATGGACCGAACACATCGACTCAAGGTTGAGGGACTGATTACCTCATTCTCCTCCTGTTCTTCAAGTTTCTCCTATGTATGGACTGATGAAGCCACTGTGTGGCGAAACGTTTCCTCAATAAAGATACCCAAGAGTTGCACATGTGTCTAATTTATCACACAGGAGGATACCAGCGATATTCCAGAAACAATAAATTATGTAGAACAGGACGATAATAAACTGTGCACGATTAGGGTCACAAGTGACATGGTCCTTAGGCAAATAGATAAATTAAAACCTAACAAATCCCCAGGCCCTGATGAACTGTATGCAAGGGTTCTAAAGGAATGTAAAGAGGAGCTTAGCAAACCTTTGGCTAATCTTTTCAAAATATCACTACAAACTGGCATGGTGCCAGATAAGTGGAAAATGGCAAATGTGATACCTATTTTCAAAGCAGGTGACAGGTCCTTAGCTTCGAACTATAGACCAATAAGCCTAACCTCCATAGTGGAAAAATTTATGGAATCAATAATTGCCGAGGCAGTTCGTAGCCACCTTGAAAAGCATAAATTAATCAACGAATCTCAGCATGGTTTTACAAAGGGGCGTTCCTGCCTTACGAATTTATTAACTTTTTTCACTAAGGTATTTGAGGAGGTAGATCATGGTAATGAATATGATACTGTGTATATGGACTTCAGTAAGGCTTTTGACAGGGTCCCACATCAGAGACTATTGAGGAAAATTAAGGCACATGGAATAGGAGGAGAAATTTTTTCTTCGATAGAGGCATGGTTGACAAATAGGCAGCAGAGAGTTTGCATAAATGGGGAGAAATCAGAGTGGGGAAGCGTCACGAGCGGTGTTCCACAGGGGTCAGTGTTGGGCCCCCTGCTATTCACAATCTACATAAACGACATAGATGAGGGCATAAAGAGCGACATCAGCAAGTTTGCCGATGACACCAAAATAGGCCGTCGAATTCATTCTGACGAGGACATTCGAGCACTCCAGAAAGATTTGAATAGACTGATGCAGTGGTCGGAGAAGTGGCAGATGCAGTTTAATATAGACAAATGCAAAGTTCTAAATGTTGGACAGGACAATAACCATGCCACATATAAACTAAATAATGTAGATCTTAATATTACGGATTGCGAAAAAGATTTAGGAGTTCTGGTTAGCAGTAATCTGAAACCAAGACAACAGTGCATAAGTGTTCGCAATAAAGCTAATAGAATCCTTGGCTTCATATCAAGAAGCATAAATAATAGGAGTCCTCAGGTTGTTCTTCAACGCTATACATCCTTGGTTAGGCCTCATTTAGATTATGCTGCACAGTTCTGGTCACCGTATTACAGAATGGATATAAATGCTCTGGAAAACGTACAGAGGAGGATGACAAAGATGATCCCATGTATCAGAAATCTGCCCTATGAGGATAGACTGAGGGCCCTGAATTTGCACTCCCTCGAAAGGCGTAGAATTAGGGGGGATATGATCGAGGTGTATAAATGGAAAACAGGAATAAATAAAGGGGATGTAAATAGTGTGCTGAAAATATCTAGCCTAGACAGGACTCGCAGCAATGGTTTTAAGTTGGAAAAATTCAGATTCAGGAAGGATATAGGAAAGTACTGGTTTGGTAATAGAGTTGTGGATGAGTGGAACAAACTCCCAACTACAGTTATAGAGGCCAGAACGTTGTGTAGCTTTAAAAATAGGTTGATAAATACATGAGTGGGTGTGGGTGGGTGTGAGTTGGACCTGATAGCTTGTGCTACCAGGTCTGTTGCCGTGTTTCTCCCTCAAGTCAATGTGACCTGACCTGACTAGGTTGGGTGCATTGGCTTAAGCCGGTAGGAGACTTGGACCTGCCTCGCATGGGCCAGTAGGCCTGCTGCAGTGTTCGTTCGTTCTTATATTCTTATGTTCTTATAGAGTTCATAAACACCTGTCAGTAGTTCACTGATCCTTACCATAGTTATTGGCCTCAGATTTTCACCAAGGTTGAAGATCAGAAGCCGATCAGATAAGGCATTCAGAAGTTATAAGCGGAAACTTTGGAGGAAGTTGGAGAAAGACAAGACCTGAGTGTGTATACGGGTGTCAACTCGCGAATAAAACCGTAGGAAAAGTTGGGGCGCCATTGTTACACTAAGAGAAAACACAATAAGTGTCAGGGAGCCAAGACTGGTTAACAGCTTCCCACCAGGCATAAGGAGAATTGGTATAAACCTTGGTAATAAATACCGACAAGTTGGTTTAGAAAGATACGTAAGCAAACACTATGACATATTTATTAGAAAACGTTTCGGTCCTGGGACCGAAACGTTTTCTAATAAATATGTCATAGTGTTTGCTTACGTGTCTTTCTAAACCATAAAGGGAATTACCAGTAGACCCCTGGCTGCCTTCAAGAGAGAGCTGGACAGATACCTATAGTAAATACCTGACCACCAGCCGGGCTGTGGCTTGTCCGTTGGTTTTCGTGCGGCCAGCAGTAACAGCCTGGTTGATCAGGCCATGATCCACCTGGAGGCCTGGTCATGTACCGGGCCGCGGGGGCGTTAACCCCAGAAACACCATCTAGGTAGGTATAAAAATATGGTATTTAGGAGCTCATTAAAATATTGAAAGTTATAACTGGCATAAAAACAAATGTTTTTAATATATATTAATTTTCTTTTCTCAGTTATATTCTGTTTGAAAATTTCTACGAACCGTAAGAAAATTATCTGACTGTAGTTTTTAAGAAATGTAACTTGCATACCTTCTTCTGCAGAGTAGTATACCTGGAGTATACCTGGAGTATACCTGGAGTATATCTGGAGTATACCTGGAGTATATCTGGAGTATATCTGGAGAGGGTTTCGGGGTCAGTGCCCTCTCTGCCCGGTCTGAGACCAGGCCTCGTGGTGGATCAGTGTCTGATCAACCAGGCTGTTATTGCTGACCGCACGCAAACTGATGTACAAACCAAAGCCCGGTTGGTCAGGTACTGACTTTAGGTGCCTGTCCAGTACCTTCTTGAAGATAGTCAGGGGTCTATTGGTAATCCCCCTTATGTATGCTGGGAGGCAACTGAAAAGTCTTGGGCCCGTGACATTTATTATTTTGTGTCTCAGTGTACTCGTGGCGCTCCTGCTTTTCAGCGGGGAAATGTTGCATCTCCTTCCGAGTCTTTTACTTTCGTAGGGAGTGATTTTTCATGTTTCCAAGTGTATATTATCATGTATCTCTCTCGCCTGAATTCAAGGGAATACAAATCAAGGGTCTTCACCCATTCCCAGCAATTTAGGTGCCTTATGGAACTTGTGTGTGCCGTGAAAGTTCTTTGCATACTCTCCAGGTCAGCAATTTCGCCAGCCTTGAAGGGGGCCATTAGTGTACAGCAGTACTCCAGCCTAGAGAGAACAAGCGATTTGAAGAGAATCATCATGGGCTTGGTGTCCCTACTTTTGAAGGTTCTCATTGTCCATCCCATCATTTTCCTAGCAGATGCGGTAGATACATTATTGTAGTCTTTGAAGATGAGATCCTCTTGACATTATCACTCCCAGGTCCGTCACGTTACTTTTTGGCTTTATTATATGGTTAGAATTTGTTGTATGCCCTGATACAGTTTTAATTTCCTCAAGTTTTCCGTATCTGAGTAATAAAGTTGGTAGAATTACCGACAATATGTAAAGTAAAAGGACACAAGTGCAACTAATGTGACATTTATTGTGGCAACGTTTCGCTCTCCAGAAGCTTTATCAAGCCATGATAAAGCTCCTGGAGAGCGAAACGTTGCCACAATAAATGTCACATTAGTTGCACTTGTGTCCTTTTACTTTACGTATCTGAGTAGTTGAAATTTCTCTTCATTGAACTTCATATTGTTTTGAGTGGCCCATTTGATGATTTGGTTGATGTCCGCTTGGAGTCTTGTGGTGTCTTCGATGGAGGTCACTGTCATGGCAATTCGGGTGTAATCCGCAAAGGAAGACACGGAGCTATGGCTTACATCTCTATGTCAGAGATGAGTATGAGGAATAGAATGGGAGCGAGTACTGTGCCTTGTGGAATAGAGCTTTTCACCGTAGCTGCCTCAGGCTTTATTCTGTTTATTATTACTCTTTGTGTTCTATTTGTCAGGAAGTTATAGATCCATCTACCAACTTTTCCTGTTATTCCTTTATCACGCATTTTGTGCTCTATGACACCATGGTCACACTTGTCGAAAGCTTTTGCAAAGTCTGTGTATACTACATCTGTATTTTGTTTATCCTCTATAGCATCCAGGACTTTGTCATAGTGGTCCAGTAGCTGGGACAGGCAGGAGCGACCTGCTCTAAACCTGTGTTGCCCTGGGTTGTGTAATTGATGAGTATCTAGGTGGTTGGCGATCTTGCTTCTTAGAACCCTCTCAAAGGTTTTTATGATATGGGATGTTAGTGCTGTCGGTCTGTAGTTCTTTGCAATTGCTTTACTGCCACCTTTGTGGAGTGGGGCTATGTCTGTTGCTTTTAGTGTGTGTGATGACCACTGTGTCCATGCTCTCTCTCCATAAAATGCTGAAGGCAAGTGACAGGGGCTTCTTGCAATTCTTGATGAACACTGAGTTCCTTGAGTCTGGGCCTGGGGCAGAGTGCATGGGCATGTCATTTATTGCCTTTTCAGAGTCTTGTGGTGTTAGGATAATATCTGAGATTTTTGAGATAACCAAATTTTGGGTTTCTTTCATAAAGAATTCATTTGGGTTGTCTACCCTTAGTCTGCGAAGCGGCTCGGTTAACACAGAGTCGTAAAGTAAGAATTCTCAAATTGGTTCCAACATAGTCATATAAATTATTCTTTAAGGGGACAGGGGGGGGGTGTAGGTGTGGAAGGCCAGCGGAAGGCCTCGATCGGAAGACCAAAAGCTCCAGTAGCGGGTCATCATATGACTAAGACCGGCGTCAGGAAACACTTGTCCTGTTTCCTGACGAACTTTCCCTCACCCAACACAGTACAATAACAATCCAAAGTTTCGTGTAAGATAAACCAGCGATGAACATTTCAAGTCAATTAACTGAAGAATTATCAAATTACCGCATGAAAATTGATGTTTAAATTTTCGGTTTCTTCGAAAAACTACCACATTAACATCTACAGAGCCATAAATTCATAAAAACCAATAAATTCATAAAAACCAATAAAATGTACCAGCGTTTAGGGTTTGAAGCAGAGCAAAAGAATCATTCTCCAGTTAGTGTATGAAAACCGGTTCGTTTAATACACTTGGTAAATTATAATTTACGTAGCTCTAAGTCCATCATTTATAATAATAATGGTCACCATTACTGAAAGTTTGAAGCCTATTAGAAAAATTCCAAATATATTGGCAAATCTGCATCTACACAACCTAAGTTTACTGGGTACTAACCTGTTCAAAAGATGTAACACACATAAAAGATTGAAATCATACAGAAGAGAGCTACTAAAGTACACTTAACATACTTTAAGTGGATAAAAATTCACACTAAGACATAGAACAGACAAGTGTGCACCTACATATGTCGGTAATATTCTCCGTCCTTATCTAAACATGATACATCACTGTTGATTATCTGATGACATACAGAACAGACCTTTAAAAGTTATCAGAACCTTCCCAAAAATCCTGGAGTGATCTATAAAACACTGACCATAGAACACTTGTAATAGTCTATATAACACTGACCATAGAACACTTGTAATAGTCTATATAACACTGACCATAGAACACTTGTAATAGTCTATATAACACTGACCATAGAACACTTGTAATAGTCTATATAACACTGACCATAGAACACTTGTAATAGTCTATATAACACTGACCATAGAACACTTGTAATAGTCTATATAACACTGACCATAGAACACTTGTAATAGTCTATATAACACTGACCATAGAACACTTGCAATAGTCTATATAACACTGACCATAGAACACTTGTAATAGTCTATATAACACTGACCATAGAACACTTGTAATAGTCTATATAACACTGACCATAGAACACTTGTAATAGTCTATATAACACTGACCATAGAACACTTGTAATAGTCTATATAACACTGACCATATCTCAGTAGTAGTAACCAGTTACCAGTAACCAGTGTACCGTTGACTCAACGACCAACCGTCTCTGCCTGAGTCACTGTCTGAACTCATATTGCGCTGACCTGGCATTATTCAAAGACCCCCTCACATATGGGTACTGTGGGCGGGCAGGCAGTCAGTGTTAAGAGAGCAGAGAGATAGGTACGGCTGTAAGGGCGCACTCCACATTATCTGTAATTATACGTACTACCAGCCTACGTGAGTATTTCTTACCTAATCCACGTGTCGAACTCCCACATGATAAATGGTGACAGCGGTGTGGAGCGTGGATTTAGTTTTTACGGGTAATTCAAGACGTTACAAGACTGTTTGTGAGTAGCCGGCAGGGTCAAAGGTGAATCTCCAGCCAGCCGCTTACCCTCGCTCACCACCTCCAGCCTGCAGGCCTGTTGTAGCCGTTTCAAGCTTCCTGGCTTAGTTCGTGTGCTAATTGCTTCAATCTCCGAGGGGTTCACCCGGATTTTGCAATTAAGCCAGTCAGTAAGCCAGACTGTGGAAGTGAACGCCAGTCAGCCTATCATCTAGCCTGTCTCCTGTCATCCAACTGCTCCTCCGTGCTTTGTGCATCGTTACACATCTTCCAGCCAGCCATTCTCGTGGGGTAAGCCAGTCAGCCAACCCAGCTTCTAACCCAGCTGAGAGAGAGAAGTAAGCCACGCAGTAAGAAGTAAGCCAAGTTCCTCTGAAGTATTGTCTATATCGCTTTGTGCTCCCTGTTGGATGCTAAGAGTGGTTTTCACCATTCCTGTGGCATAGAGTGGCTTATCAAGCCACCTTCGTGGGTAGAGTGGTGGGCGTTGCGCGCCAGCGAGCACCCACCACACTCTCCCTTCACAACCACCACCAGCCACCCACCTCATCTGCCTGTGGTTGTTTGCACCCTTGTACTGGGTCCTAATACTGTTTTGGCTCACATAATTGGTCAAGAGATTGTAGGTGAGCGCCAACGATAAAACCCAATTATGGGAGTTCACCGAGAGAGCGCATTTCTTCCGACAACAGTGAGTGTAGGAGGCGTCAGTCATCACCGCGCAGGACAACCTACTACCTACCCTCATCACCAGTAATCACCCGACTACTACAGACTTCAGTGATAGTTTAGAGACATTTTTCTTGCATTTAAAGACATTTGCGTGTGTGAGACATTTATAGTAAATTTCTTGTGTACTCTAAACCTTGTGTTTTCAGTGTAGACTCAGTATTTCTTTGACTCATTATTTTTACAATATTTTTCAGTGTTTTCACTCATCTTATATTTTTTTTATCTGTGTTTTTTTTATGCTCCTCCTGTCTGTAGTAAGTATTATTGTGTAGTGTACCAATTAGTCACTCTGTGTGAAGTGATTCATTTTTTTTTATTGTACTCTTTCAGCGTTGTATTCTCCAGTAATTGTCATTGTATTTCATGCAGTGATATTCACCCCAGTATACCAAATTATCCATTTATTTCTATGTGTGTCTTTTTTCGTATGCCAGCAGTGTCTCATTCCTCTAATTTTTTCGCAGACTGTGTACCATTATTTTTGCCAGCAAATTTTTGTCGTATCAGTCACAGCAAGATTTTGTTGTAAGAATATACTAATAATGTTGTGTGCCCTGCCACTGTAAGTGTGAAACTACCCGTTTTGTTCCTTTGTTTTATTTTATTCATATTTTTATATTTCTTTGAACAAATTCACTCTTGATGTAATTTCAATTACTTTTAACGTAAAGTGTTTTCTTTACTCTTTGAGTAAATTGTTTTGTCTAATTTACAATTAAGAGTTAAAGTGTTCAATCAGTTTATTTTTTTTTTCATATTTTAATTTTATCATTTAACCTGAGTTTTCCCAGTGACACTTTATTACTGCAGTGATTATTTCTACACCTTATTTTGTTGCACTTGTTCTGCAGTGAATTATTTTGTTGCACTTGTTCTGCAGTGAATTATTTTATTTTATTGATATTTTTATGAATTATATTTTAATCTCGTTTATGCATTCTTAGAAAATACTTAAATTTCCCAGTTAACAATTTAGTAATTTTATTTTATACTTTTTACATTGATTTAAAATTTAATTAATTAATTTCTTTATTAGCAAGAGTAAAGACAGCTCATTTTGCATTTAATTCAGTCTCCAGTAATATTTTTACTTGTATATTTCAATGTAACTTTTTTCTTGGCCAATAGTCCTCTAAATTGAGTTGTCCTTCCTCTTGCAGTGTATCTTAAATTTTTTTTTTTTTATTACTTCTGCAGAATTAGTTGCATCTTTATTTCAATTCTAGAATTTTATATCATTTTTATTGTTCATTATTTTTGCCTTATTTGTTCTCGTGCTACTTTGCCATTATGTCTCACATACCGTCAAGTGATACTTTAGTGAATGTCGACACTCAGACCTCTCAGGCTACTGTTGCCCCTGTCATCAGTCCTCACAGTTCCTTACCGACTGACAGACCGACCCAGACACCGAGATACTATAGTTATACTCGTGATTCCCTTGATGCGTTACCTTTATTCAATGGCCATGTACATAGTCTTGAAGCATGGTTTGCGGCCATTCGTTCTCGTGCTAGTGCTCTAGTTGAAGGTCCTCCTTCAGAGGAAAGTCTTATCAGACTTGCTAAAGAAGCTCTTTATCGATCCCCTGCTGCTGTTCACGTTGTTGATCTCCTTGATATGCGAGACTTCAGGAATCTTACTAAGTGGTCACAATATGAGGAACTGATTCGTTCTTTCCTTGTCCCAGTAAAAACAGCTGATCCATATGTCGTTCTTAGGGAACTAGTGAATGCTACACCCATTTATTTATTTATTTATTTCCAATTTGTGCACACATACAGAGGTACAAAAAAAATACAGATAAGAGCAGCATGCCAAAGCCACTTATACTATGCATAGCATTACGGGCTGGCTTAAAATTAACTTAAGATTAACTAAGCAATGATTATTATTATTATTATAATCAAAAAGAAGCGCTAAGCCACAAGGACTATACAGCGCTGCTACTAAGCAATGATGAAATCAGTGATAAAACATTAATGTAAACAGATAACTATAAAGCACAAGTGAGTATTACAAAGACAGGTCATATGGTTGCATTTAGTTAGGTAGTGATTCTGTTAGGTAGTGTATTTAAAAAATAATAAAGTTAGATTGGGTTTTAGGTTTAACATTTATGTGATATAATTGTGAGAAACATTTAAGATATACAATTTATAATGTTCAGTTATTCAGTATTTATTTGGTTTTGGGTGAGTAAGTAATCTTTGAGAAGAGACTTGAATTTATAAACAGGTAGTGTTTCTTTTATATTTACAGGTAATGAATTCCAGATTTTAGGGCCTTTTATGTGCATTGAGTTTTTGCATAGTGTGAGATGGACACGAGGAACATCAAAGAGTGATCTGTGCCTTGTGTTATGGTCATGTGTTCTGTTGAGGTTGGCAAGGAGATGTTTGAGGGGAGGGTTAATATCAGAGTTAAGTGTTCTATGTATGTAATAGGTGCAGTAATAAGTATGGATGTTTTGTATGGTGAGTAGGTTTAGTGTATTGAATATTGGTGGAGTGTGCTGCCTGTAGTGAGAATTTGTTATCATTCTAACTGCAGCCTTTTGTTGGGTAATTAGTGGTCTGAGATGGTTAATTGTTGTTGAGCCCCATGCACAAATTCCATAGGTGAGATAGGGGTAAATAAGAGAGTGATATAGGGCCAGGAGGGCTGACTGTGGAACATAGTACCGTATCTTCGATAGTATGCCTACAGTCTTGGAAATTTTCTTAGAAATTTGATGTATATGTGTATGAAATTTGAGTCTATTGTCAAGGTGGATTCCTAAGAATTTTCCCTCTGTTAGTTTTGTGATAGGTGATCCATTTATCATTATGTTAAGAGGGACATCTGTAGCTCTGTTACCAAACTGAATGAAGTAGGTTTTGTCAATGTTTAGTGTAAGTTTGTTAGTCCTCATCCAGGTAGATATTTTCTGTAATTCGGTATTTACAGTATTGGCTAGCGTGACTGGGCTCGGGTGAGAGAAGACGTATGTAGTGTCATCTGCAAATAGTGTGGGTTTGAGTAATTGCGAAGCATTTGGAAGGTCATTTATGTATAGGAGAAAGAGAAGAGGGCCAAGGACACTTCCCTGTGGGACACCAACTGTAATTGGTTGTGCAGAAGAGTTTGCCCCATTTGCGTACACATATTGGCTTCTGTTGCTGAGGTAAGACTTGAGGTAGTTGAGGGAGTGCCCTCTTATACCATAGTGTGACAATTTTACGTGGAGCAAGTCATGGTCAACTGTATCAAAAGCTTTACGTAAGTCAATGAAGATCCCCAGTGGGACTTCTTTTTTCTCTATTGCAGTGTATATATGTTCTAGCATGTGTATGATAGCATCATTAGTATTTTTATTAGGCCTGAATCCAAATTGGCAGGGGTTGAGTATGTTTTGGGAGATAAGGTAGGAGTAGATTCGTTTATGAATTAATTTTTCGAAGATTTTTGAGAGAGGGTGTAAGTTGGATATTGGCATATAGTTATTCAACTCTGTTTGGTCTCCTCCTTTGTGGATCGGGGTGACCCTTGCTATTTTGAGTACTGTAGGGAAGGTGGAGGATTCAATGGATTTGTTAAAGAGTGTTGCAATGATTGGTGATAGCACTTGTGACACTTTTTTGTATATAAGGGGTGGTAAGGTATTCAAATCTCCTGCCTTGTTTTTTAGTGCGTTGATAATAAGGGAGACTTCGTATGGGTTAGTCGGAGCTAGGAACAGTGTGTTCGGGTAGTTGCCGGTGAGGTAGTCATTTGGTGGGGTATCTGAGCTTGGGATTTTATTGGCAAGGTTTTGTCCTATAGTGGAGAAGAAATCATTGAGTCTGTTTGCTGTTTCTGTTGGTGGGAGTTGGGGTTCATCTGTTTTTGCTAATTTTATTTCGCTATTTCGTGATATCTTTTTTGTTCCCAGAATTTCTGATAGGGTTTTCCAGGTCTTTTTTATATCACCTCGTAAGTTGGATAATCTGTTCTCATAATACAATTTTTTTGCCCTTCTTATCAGGCTGGTTAGGATTGACGAGTAACGTTTTGTTTGGTCTCTGGTTATGTGACCCATTCTGTACTGTTTTTCATATTGGTGTTTTGTATTTATGGATTTGAGAATGCTGGGTGTTAGCCAGGGACTGTTCAGTCTCTTTGCTGTCATCTGTTTAGTTTTTTTAGGGCAGTGCTTGTTATAGAGGTATTGGGTTTTTTTTAGAAAATTATTAATACATTCGTCAATATCTGTATAGGTTTCTAGCTCAGTGTGCCAATCAATGTTTGCTATTGCTGTTGTGAAGTTATTAATGGCTGCCTCATTGTGAAGTCTGAAGGTGACTTTAGTAGTGTCTTGGGGTAGTTTACCAAGAGTTGTTATGAGGAAAGTAGGGTAGTGGTCTGTGGTATTATCTGTAATTATGCCTGATTTTAAAGGGGATATGGTGTTGGTCCAGATGTGGTCAAGTAGGGAAACACTAGTCTCTGTAACTCTTGTAGGTTTTGTTACTGTTGGTAGTAACATACAGTTACTCATTGTGTTTGTGAATTCAGTAACGTGTGGGTCCTGGTCTTGCAGGAGATTTATATTGAAGTCACCTGAGAGTAGTAAGTGATCTTTGTTCATGCGTGCATCAGTTATCATACTTCCTAGATTTTGACTAAATTGGCTAATGTTTGACTGTGGAACTCTGTAGATGTTTATCAATGTGAGAGGTTTTTGTAGGTACTTTGATTTGAATTTAGCTATTATATATTCCCCATGTTCATCCCTTGTGCAAGTATTAGTGATACATTCTAGTTGGTCTGAGTAGTATATGGCTGTGCCACCCCCTTGTTGATCTGGCCTACAGTTGTGTATGGCTGTGTAACCAGGAATGGCATAGACATCTGTACTATCAGGCTTTAGCCAGGTTTCAGTTAGTGTAATGATGGACATATTGGCATGTAAGGAATTTAGTAATGCTATGAGGTCATCGTAATGCTTGCTTAAAGATCTGATATTGTAGTTAAATATAGTTATGTTGTTGTTGGCACTGAGAAGTGCCTTTGATTGTTCTGCAGTGTAGTAATTACAGTTACTGTTTGATTCATTTAAGTCATTAAATAAGAGGTTGGTATCAGGATCAATGCTTGTAATCATAAGATTTGTAGTGAATCTATAGTTTGAATTAAGTATAAAACAAAGTAAATAGTCTTAAGCTAAAAAAATATGAGTAATGAATCGTTGGGTGCATTTGCTGTTAGATTAGACAAACTTTTATCATCATTTATCAATGCTGTCCAGTCATCATCTTTTGTCCCTGACGAGGATAAACCATCCACAGCATCGTTTGCTAAAATGGCAGCTTTTGGAGCAATTAAAGAACTAATGCCACCTGCTTCTGTGTGTGCTTATGAGGCTCATCCTCCAACTGTGACGATGGAACCACTTACAGCCTTAAATCATGTACGTTCCTTGTGCCCCCAGGGTACTTTCCCATGTCTTAAAAGTAATTTCACACCTATGCCTCAGTCTGCACCACCTCTTGTTTGCGCCACAGAGACAAATCATGGTGGTCAACCATCTCAGAGATCACCAAGAACCAGTGTACAGAGTCGTTATACACCTCGTAGTATTCGTAGTACATTCAGTAACCATAGTCGGCGGACTTGTTATAACTGTGGTTTCCGTGGCCATATTGCAATTAATTGTCCTGATAGTTACCCTAAGAGACGTCGTACTGATGATGAGTACCCAGATCTTCCCTACTGTACTTATCATAGAATACATGGACATGACACATCTGAGTGCAATGCTCTCTATAACCTTCAGTACTCTAGGTCCTTCCGTGGCCGTTCTAACCGCAGAACCCGTAGTGGAAACAGATATCGTGGTTCTCAAAATAACCAGAACCAGGCTCATTCTTCCAATTCTCAAACTAACCAGAACCAGGCTCGTTCTTCCAATTCGGGGGAATTCGAGCGCCCCAGTCAAACCGTCCCATGGTGACAGTAGGTGATAATGAGTACACCATCCCCGTTCACAATTCCTTTGAAGCCTTAAGCAGTCTCGAGAATGACAATCCTGCTGATGATGTTGCTTCACATGTCTCTGACATAGATGATTTTGGGGATGAAGTAGAACAAGTCTTTTCTGATGACAATCCACCTTTCTGTTTGCACATAACTTCCAATGCAACCATAGGCCCTATAGTGCAAGCATCTGTTCATAATGCACCCGTTCATTTGTTCATGGACTCTGGTGCGCAAGTCAATATTATTAGGTCTAGTTTGTTTAAGGATAAGCAGTTACGACATGTCCTTCTCGTGGAACCGACTCATGTGTCCTCCCTTAGTGGAGTATCTGGTTCTCACCTGCGTGTCCGAGGTCGGACTTCCCTAACCTTTTCTATCCAAGGTAGAGACTTCACTGCTTCCTTCCTTGTTGTCGACCAGATTACTTTCCCTGGTGACCTTCTACTGGGCTTTGCTTCCATGCGAGACTTACGCATTGTGCTCGACCCTTATCGATGGCATGCCCAAATTGACGACTTGATCGTCCCATTCTGGGGTTACCAGCTTGGATCAGAAATCTGTTATACTGCTGCAGAGTATGATGTACGGATTAAGTCCTTACAAGCTAATGCATTCTCCAGTAGCGTACCCAAGCGGTCAGGCACTGGTAATTCTGTCACTCCCATCAGTGTTCCACCTATACCTTCAGACTTGCAGGATAGTCCGATGCTTCAAGTGTCCGAGGACACTCAGATTGCCTTGAGTGCACAACCTATCCCTGCAATGACTGCTAGTTCGAGTAGTAGTTTCTCCACAGGGGACGCCTTGTCAGAAAACGATTACTTGAAACTAGTAATGCCATCTCTTGTTGATGTCACATGCCGTCTGCAGAAAGACGTCTCTGTTGCGGCTAGTGCTCTCACTAGAGTGTCTGTAGTTGTTCCTAGTGTTCCAGATGGTGATAACGTCCTCGTTGACAGTGATTCCTGCAAAGTAAAAGGTCTATTTGTTGAACCATCCTTACATGTTGTAAGAGATAGTAAGATCCATTTCTTCCTGGCCAACACTTCTGGTCACAGTGTTTGCCTCAGAGCAAATACCAATCTTGTTGACCTTGTTCACTATCCTTACCCTGTTCAGGTAGAGGATGAGTTGTCACCTGACCAGTTGGTCGGTGCTATTTCTGCCGGGGAGACCTCATCCACTTCACTGGATCAATCTGTTCCACCAGTTGAGGAGAAAGACTTAGCTCCCTCTGACTTCCCAGATGAAGTCAAGCGTTTGTTGACTCTGTTGAACAAACGTCGTAAAGCCATTGCTTTACCAGGTGAGAAGATGGGTATAACGAACTTATTGTCTCATCGTATTCCACTTGAACCTGGTACTAGACCTATCTACATACCTGCGTACAGAATGCCTCATTCACAAGTTGCTGTCGCAGAAGAATTGATCAATCAAATGCTTGATGATGGAGTTATTGCACCTAGCAATTCACCTTGGAATGCACCCTTGATACTAGTACCTAAGAAGGATGGTACTTGGCGCCCAGTAATTGACTTTAGGAAGTTAAACGTGAAAACCATTCCAGATCGCTTTCCACTCCCTGTACTGGGTGATCTTTTACGTAATATCGGAGATAACAAAGTCTTTTCAACCCTAGATTTGTTACAAGGGTTTTGGCAAGTCCCTCTTCACGAGGACAGCCAAGAGCTAACTGCATTCTCCACTCCTACAGGTCATTATCACTTCCTCCGTATGGCGTTTGGATTACGATCTTCCCCTATCACGTTCTCAAGGCTCATGACTAATATCTTTAGAGGTCTCATAGGTAATGCACTTATGGTGTACTTAGATGACGTAATCGTCATGTCTAAAGACGTGGATACACACTTGAAAAGACTTGATGTAGTACTTGGTAAGCTTGAAGAAGCCAATTTAAAGATCAAACTGTCTAAATGTCAATTTTTCAGATCAGAAATTAAGTTTCTTGGTCACGTAGTCACTCCTGGAGGGGTTACGACTGACCAAAGTAAAGTAACTGCAGTACTAAATTTTCCAACTCCCAAAACTGCTGATGCTGTAAGATCCTTTGTGGGCTTAGCAGGTTTTTATAGATCCTTCATTGCCAATTTTTCTTCCATAGCTGCTCCTCTAACTGAGTTGCTTAAGAAAGATGCTCCTTTTGTTTGGACCTTCCGTCAAGAAAGAGCATTCCAAACTCTAAAAGAAAAGCTAACATCTGCTCCAATTTTGAAATTTCCAGATTTTTCTAAGCCCTTCTATCTGACAACTGATGCTAGTTCAATTGGCATAGGTGCCGTACTAGCTCAGAAGACCGATGGCAAGTACAACGCAGTTGCATTTGCTAGCCGAGTCCTTACAAAGGCTGAACGTAATTATACAGTAACTGAGCAAGAAGCTTTAGCAATAGTATGGTCTTTAAAGCACTTCCGAGACATTATTTATCAGTACTCTGTTCATGTCTTGACAGACCATGCTCCACTGATACCCTTATTCCAGAACAAACAACCTACTGGAAGGTTAGCCAGATGGACCTTGACTATCCAAGAGTTCAATCCCACCTTTGAGCATTTACCTGGCAAGTCAAATGTAGTCGCAGATGCCTTATCGCGACATGTTAGTATAGTAACTGCAGACCCTCCATTTAGTGTTGAAGATGTAAAGAATGCTCAACGAACAGATCCCATGTGGTCTGGTGTGATTCGATTCCTGCTCCAGGAAGATCTTATTCTGACTGTGAAGCCACCAGCACCCATCAGTGACTTTGTCATGAACCAAGAATTACTGTATCGAACAGCCGAGTTGGGTACTCCTAGCAGAAGAGTATACCAGTTAGTAATTCCACAGTCACTAGTGAATGTAGCCTTACAGCTAGTTCACGATGTACCAGGTGTTGCACACCCTGGTATGGATCGTTCAGTAAAACCAGCCAGATTGAAATACTTTTGGCCTCGTATGGCAACTGATATTTCTGAGTATGTTAAGAAATGTAGTGTCTGCATGCAACATAAAGGCAATGCTAATGGTCCTAATCCAATCCAAGTATATCCAACTACTAGCGAACCGTGGGAAAGAGTTGCGCTAGATTTGTTAACTAATTTCCAATGTTCCCTCCAAGGTAACAAACATCTGTGTGTTATGGTAGACCATTTCACCAGATATTGTGAGTTAGTTCCTATTGCAGATAAGACTGCCGAGACAGTAGCTAAAGTGTTTAAAGAACGCATTATCTGCAGGCATACCACTCCTAAGTCCCTAGTAACAGATAATGGAGGTGAATTCTGTAATGAAATTCTTGAAAATTTGTGCACCTTGTACAAGATCTCTAAATCCACCATTGTTCCTCATCATCCTGCCAGCAATGGGTTAGCGGAACGAACCAATAAGAAAGTACTTGATGTCTTGAGAGCCACTATCAATCCCAACAGTGAAACTTGGGATGAAGTTATACCTGATGTGCAGTGTGCTATAAATTCTGCTTACAATGTTTCTATAGGTGACACTCCACATTATGCATTGTATGGTGTAGATAAACGTTTGCCTTATGAGTTGTTATATTCTAATCCGAAGCCAAATTACAACCCTGATGATTTCATAGCAACTCGTACCAGCTTAGCTCAAAGTGTTTTTAGAAGAATCCGTGAAACACTTCATAAATCAACAGCAGAATTTACAAGAGTCGCAAACACTCGAGCAAAGCCATCCAAAATCAAAGTAGGTTCGAGAGTTATGCTGATTAACTTTAACAAAACGTCTGCAATGCCAAAGCTTGATCAAAAGTTTGTTGGTCCTTATCGAGTAGTTGAACATATCACTGGTAATAAGTATAAGGTTAGAGAGATTAGTACTGGTCAGTATAAAGAATCGCATTTAGGTCATATGAAGTTAGTATGTGATGATAATGATGTTCCAACCCAGACTAATGTGACAGACTCTGACAATCCTCCTGATCCTGTACTCTCTTCCTCTGATACTCAGTCAGACGATCAACCTGAATGTCGTTATTCCCTACGTACACGACAGGTATTGAGAAATCCTCAAGTATCATTTGTAACTTCCAATTCAGATTTGCCTCAAATACAGCATGAGTTAGCCAATGCTACAGAGTTTGATCCTCCCAGAGATGACACCCATTCTGCATATGTCAATCTCACCCTAGCAGAGTTGGGGTTAAATGTAAATAACCTGTATAGATGAATAATTACAGTATCAACTTATCAGTATTCAAGAATTTTTTTTTTGTGTTCATGTTCTCTCTGCATTCTGAGAGTTAACAGTCTAGATTTGAGTGCACCGAATCTGCCTTTCTGTTAAACACTCTTTCTTTGTATATATTCCTCCCTCAGAATCCGTAGATCACATGAATACAGATCGATCGATCAAAATTTTTTTTTTTATCACTTGTAATCTCAACGTTGAGTTCGATGTTCATTTGTTGAGTTTTAAGTTGTGCTATATTATACCTTGTATTGCATTACAGTTTCAGTTATGTAAGCTTCCATTCCAATGTTCTACTTATGTATGTTATAATGTTTAATTGTTGTGTACTTTGACATTGTATAGAATCAGCCCAAGCCGTATACCTGCCATCTCTAGTTTGTATTAGTTGTATGTCGGGACGACATACGTTAGCGTCGCCGAGCTCTCAGTAGTACTAACCAGTTACCAGTAACCAGTGTACCGTTGACTCAACGACCAACCGTCTCTGCCTGAGTCACTGTCTGAACTCATATTGCGCTGACCTGGCATTATTCAAAGACCCCCTCACATATGGGTACTGTGGGCGGGCAGGCAGTCAGTGTTAAGAGAGCAGAGAGATAGGTACGGCTGTAAGGGTGCACTCCACATTATCTGTAATTATACGTACTACCAGCCTACGTGAGTATTTCTTACCTAATCCACGTGTCGAACTCCCACATGATACATAGAACACTTGTAATAGTCTATATAACACTGACCATAGAACACTTGTAATAGTCTATATAACACTGACCATAGAACACTTGTAATAGTCTATATAACACTGACCATAGAACACTTGTAATAGTCTATATAACACTGACCATAGAACACTTGTAATAGTCTATATAACACTGACCATAGAACACTTGTAATAGTCTGTATAACACTGACCATAGAACACTTGCAATAGTCTATATAACACTGACCATAGAACACTTGTAATAGTCTATATAACACTGACCATAGAACACTTGCAATAGTCTATATAACACTGACCATAGAACACTTGTAATAGTCTATATAACACTGACCATAGAACACTTGCAATAGTCTATATAACACTGACCATAGAACACTTGCAATAGTCTATATAACACTGACCATAGAACACTTGCAATAGTCTATATAACACTGACCATAGAACACTTGCACATGTCAATAATTACATAAATTATCCTCCTGGTATAATAACACTGGTGTTGAAAACATGAATTGTTCTAAGTTGTGAACTAAAACTTGGAGGAAGAAAACAAAGTTCAGACAACCACTTCACTGTACACCTTCGGGAATACCTAATTAAAGTTTATAAAGTTAGCAATTTACATTAATTTTTACGTGGAAAAGTTCAGCTCTGTGCGTAATATGAGTACAACACACACACACACACACACACACACACACACACACACACACACACACACACACACACACACACACACACACACAGGATCAGGCAGGACTACAAAGAGACCTGGACAGGCTACAAGCCTGGTCCAGCAACTGGCTCCTTGAATTTAACCCTGCCAAATGCAAAGTCATGAAGATTGGGGAAGGGCAAAGAAGACCGCAGACACAATATAGTTTAGATGGCCAAAGACTGCAAACCTCACTCAAGGAAAAAGATCTGGGGGTGAGTATAACACCGAGCATATCTCCTGAGGCGCACATGAATCAGATAACTGCTGCAGCATACGGGCGCCTGGCAAACCTACGGATAGCGTTCCGATACCTCAGTAAGGATTCGTTCAAGACTCTGTATACCATTTACGTCAGTCCCATACTGGAGTATGCAGCACCAGTTTGGAATCCACACCTAGTCAAGCACGTCAAGAAATTAGAGAAAGTGCAAAGGTTTGCAACAAGACTAGTCCCAGAGCTACGGGGATTGTCCTACGAAGAAAGGTTGAGGGAAATCGGTCTGACGACACTGGAGGACAGGAGGGTCAGGGAAGACATGATAACGACATATAAAATACTGCGCGGAATAGACAAGGTGGACTAAGACGGGATGTTCCAGAGAAGGGACATAGACACAAGAGGTCACAATTGGAAGTTGAAGACTCAGATGAATCAAAGGGATGTTAGGAAGTATTTCTTCAGTCATAGAGTAGTCAAGCCGTGGAATAGCCTAGAAAGTGACGTAGTGGAGGCGGGAACCATACATAGTTTTAAGGCGAGGTATGATAAAGCTCATGGAGCAGGGAGAGAGAGGACCTAGTAGCAATCATTGAAGAGGCGGGGCCAGGAGCTATGAATCGACCCCTGCAACCACAAATAGGTGAGTACAAATAGGTGAGTACACACACACACACACACACACACACACATATATATATATATATATATATATATATATATATATATATATATATATATATATATATATATATATATATATATATATATATATATATATATGTATATATATGCAAGGAATTCGCAAGAGCAGGCGAAATATACACAAACACTGATCTCTGGCTGAGGAGACTCGAACCTACGAACCTTAGAATAAGGTACACAGTGCTATACCAATCTCACCACACTGGACAATACCTTGGCGTGTAGCTTGCGCTACACGTTGAACCAAGGCAGCCAGCTTTCAGGGAGAAGGCTTACAGCTTTTCATCTCATCCCCTGCATGCATCAGCCTTACTAGAGATTTTAACAATGCAATGAATTCGCAAGAGCAGGGGAAATATACACAAACACTGATCTCTGGCTGAAGGACACTCGAACCTACGAACTTTAGAACAAGGTACGTAGTGCTATACCAATCTACCCACACTTGACAATATATATATATATATATATATATATATATATATATATATATATATATATATATATATATATATATATATATATATATATATATATATATATATATATATATATATATATATATATATATATATATATATATATATAAATAAATAAATAAATAAATATATATATATATATATATATATATATATATATATATATATATATATATATATATATATATATATATATATATATATATATATGCAAAACAACCACTCTGAAAAAACAGAGAAATTCCAAGCGCTTTCGTGACTACTCACATTATCCTTGATAATGTGCGTCGTCATGACAGCGCTTGGAATTTCTCTATTTTTTCAGAGTGGTTGTTTTGCATATTCCAAAATCACCTGTTTACTGTGATCTTATTGCATATATATATATATATATATATATATATATATATATATATATATATATATATATATATATATATATATATATATATATATATATATATATTTTTTATTTTTATTATCACACCGGCCGATTCCCACCAAGGCAGGGTGGCCCGAAAAAGAAAAACTTTCACCATCATTCACTCCATCACTGTCTTGCCAGAAGGGTGCTTTACACTACAGTTTTTAAACTGCAACATTAACACCCCTCCTTCAGAGTGCAGGCACTGTAGGTAGTAGGTTGGTAGACAGCAACCGCCCAGGGAGGTACTACCGTCCTGCCAAGTGAGTGTAAAACGAAAGCCTGTAATTGTTTTACATGATGGTAGGATTGCTGGTGTCCTTTTTTCTGTCTCATGAACATGCAAGTTTTCAGGTACGTCTTGCTACTTCTACTTACACTTAGGTCCCACTACACATACATGTACAAGCACATATATACACACCCCTCTGGGTTTTCTTCTATTTTCTTTCTAGTTCTTATTCTTGTTTATTTCCTCTTATCTCCATGGGGAAGTGGAACAGAATTCTTCCTCCGTAAGCCATGCGTGTTGTAAGAGGCGACTAAAATGCCGGGAGCAAGGGGCTAGTAACCTCTTCTCCTGTATATATTACTAAATGTAAAAGGAGAAACTTTCGTTTTTCCTTTTGGGCCACCCCGCCTCGGTGGGATACGGCCGGTGTGTTGAAAGAATATATTTTTTATTTTTATTATCACACCGGCCGATTCCCACCAAGGCAGGGTGGCCCGAAAAAGAAAAACTTTCACCATCATTCACTCCATCACTGTCTTGCCAGAAGGGTGCTTTACACTACAGTTTTTAAACTGCAACATTAACACCCCTCCTTCAGAGTGCAGGCACTGTACTTCCCATCTCCAGGACTCAAGTCCGGCCTGCGGTTTCCCTGAATCCCTTCATAAATGTTACTTTGCTCACACTCCAACAGCACGTCAAGTATTAAAAACCATTTGTCTCCATTCACTCCTATCAAACACGCTCACGCATGCCTGCTGGAAGTCCAAGCCCCTCGCACACAAAACCTCCTTTACCCCCTCCCTCCAACCCTTCCTAGGCCGACCCCTACCCCGCCTTCCTTCCACTACAGACTGATACACTCTTGAAGTCATTCTGTTTCGCTCCATTCTCTCTACATGTCCGAACCACCTCAACAACCCTTCCTCAGCCCTCTGGACAACAGTTTTGGTAATCCCGCACCTCCTCCTAACTTCCAAACTACGAATTCTCTGCATTATATTCACACCACACATTGCCCTCAGACATGACATCTCCACTGCCTCCAGCCTTCTCCTCGCTGCAACATTCATCACCCACGCTTCACACCCATATAAGAGCGTTGGTAAAACTATACTCTCATACATTCCCCTCTTTGCCTCCAAGGACAAAGTTCTTTGTCTCCACAGACTCCTAAGTGCACCACTCACTCTTTTTCCCTCATCAATTCTATGATTCACCTCATCTTTCATAGACCCATCCGCTGACACGTCCACTCCCAAATATCTGAATACGTTCACCTCCTCCATACTCTCTCCCTCCAATCTGATATTCAATCTTTCATCACCTAATCTTTTTGTTATCCTCATAACCTTACTCTTTCCTGTATTCACCTTTAATTTTCTTCTTTTGCACACCCTACCAAATTCATCCACCAATCTCTGCAACTTCTCTTCAGAATCTCCCAAGAGCACAGTGTCATCAGCAAAGAGCAGCTGTGACAACTCCCACTTTGTGTGTGATTCTTTATCTTTTAACTCCACGCCTCTTGCCAAGACCCTCGCTATATATATATATATATATATATATATATATATATATATATATATATATATATATATATATATACATATATATATATATATATTTTAACACATCGGCCGATTCCCACCAAGGCAGGGTGGCCCGAAAAAGAAAAACTTTCATCATTCACTCCATCACTGTCTTGCCAGAAGGGTGCTTTACACTACAGTTATAAAACTGCAACATTAACACCCCTCCTTCAGAGTGCAGGCACTGTACTTCCCATCTCCAGGACTCAAGTCCGGCCTGCCGGTTTCCCTGAATCCCTTCATAAATGTTACTTTGCTCACACTCCAACAGCACGTCAAGTATTAAAAACCATTTGTCTCCATTCACTTCTATCAAATACGCTCACGCACATTTGCTGGAAGTCCAAGCCCCGCGCACACAAAACCTCCTTTACCCCCTCCCTCCAACCTTTCCTAGGCCGACCCCTACCCCGCCTTCCTTCCACCACAGATTTATACACTCTCGAAGTCATTCTGTTTTGTTCCATTCTCTCTACATGTCCGAACCACCTCAACAACCCCTCCTCAGCCCTCTGGATAATAGTTTTGGTAATCCCACACCTCCAAATTTCCGAACTACGAATTCTCGGCATTATATTCACACCACACATTGCCCTCAGATACGATATCTTCACTGCCTCCAGCCTTCTCCTCGTTGCAACGTTCATCACCCATGCTTCACACCCATACAAGAGTGTTGGTACAACTATACTTTCATACATTCCCCTTTTTGCTTCCATGGACAAAGTTCTTTGTCTCCACAGACTCCTAAGTGCACCACTCACCTTTTTCCCCTCATCAATTCTGTGATTCACCTCATCCTTCATAGACACATCTGCTGACACGTCCACTCCTAAATATATGAATACATTCACCTCCTCCATACTTTCTCCCTGCAATCTGATATCCAATCTTTCGTCACCTAATCTTTTTATCCTCATAACCTTACTCTTTCCTATATTTACTTTTAATTTTCTTCTTTTACATACCCTACCAAATTCATCCACCAATCTCTGCAACTTCTCTTCAGAATCTCCCAAAAGCACCGTGTCATCAGCAAAGAGCAACTGTGACAACTTCCACTTTGTGTTAGATTCTTTATGTTTTAACTCCACACCTCTTGCCAAGACCCTCGCATTCACTTCTCTTACAACCCCATCTATAAATATATTAAACAACCACGGTGACATAACACATCCTTGTCTAAGGCCTACTTTTACTGGGAAATAATCTCCCTCTTTCCTACATACTCTAACTTGAGCCTCACTATACTCGTAAAAACTCTTCACTGCTTTCAGTAACCAACCTCCTATACCATACACCTGCAACTTCTGCCACATTGCCCCCCTATCCACCCTGTCATATGCCTTTTCTAAACCCATAAATGCCAGAAAAACCTCTTTACCCTTATCTAAATACTATTCACCTATATGTTTCACTGTAAACACCTGGTCCACACACCCCCTACCTTTCCTAAAGCCTCCTTGTTCATCTGCTATCCTACTCTCTGTCTTACTCTTAATTCTTTCATTAATAACTCTACCATACACTTTACCAGGTATACTCATCAGACTTATTCCCCTATAATTTTTGCACTCTCTTTTATCCCCTTTGCCTTTATACAAAGGAACTATGCATGCTCTCTGCCAATCCCTAGGTAACTTACCCTCTTCCATACATTTATTAAATAATAGCACCGACCACCCGAAAACTATATCCCCTCCTGCTTTTAACATTTCTATCTTTATCCCATCAATCCCGGCTGCCTTACCCCCTTTCATTCTACCCACTGCCTCACGAACTTCCCCCACACTCACAACTGGCTCTTCCTCACTCCTACAAGATGTTATTCCTACTTGCTCTATATACGAAATCACAGCTTCCCTATCTTCATCAACATTTAAGAATTCCTTAAAATATTCCCTCCATCTTCCCGATAACTCTAACTCTTCATTTAATAACTCTCCTCTCCTATTTTTAACTGACAAATCCATTTGTTCTCTAGGCTTCCTCAGTTTATTAATCTCACTCCAAAACTTTTTTTTATTTTCAACAAAATTTGTCGATAACATCTCACCCACTCTCTCATTTGCTCTCTTTTTACATTGCTTCACCACTCTCTTAACCTCTCCTTTTCTCTCCATATATTCTTCCCTCCTTGTATCATTTCTACTTTGTAAAAACTTCTCATATGCTAACTTTTTCTCCCTTACTACTCTCTTTACATCATCATTCCACCAATCGCTCCTCTTCCCTCCTGCACCAACTTTCCTGTAACCACAAACTTCTGCTGAACACTCTAACACTACATTCTTAAACCTACCACATACATCTTCAGTCCCATTGCCAATGCTCTCATTAGCCCATCTATCCTCCCATAGCTGTTTATATCGTACCCTAACTGCCTCCTCTTTTAGTTTATACACCTTCACCTCTCTTACTTGCTGCTTCTATTTTCCTTGTATCCCATCTACCTTTTACTCTCACTGTAGCTACAATTAAAAAGTGATCTGATATATCTGTGGCTCCTCTTTAAACATGTACATTATATTACATTATATATATATATATATATATATATATATATATATATATATATATATATATATATATATATATATATATATATATATATATATATATTTAGGAAAGT